>NC_133515.1:8784848-9087878 GCF_049354715.1 Callithrix jacchus
TCACAGCGAAAGAAATAAAATGCTTCACATTTAGTGTCGGAGGTATAATTTCTGAATATGTGAGCCTTTCAAATACTCATTCATAAAGGATAAGTGATGTGTGCCTGCGGGAGGGACCATATGGCCCTAAGAACTAAAGGGAGTACCTTTGGTCAAGGGTGCTTAACAGTTTTGAAAGTTTTGTGAACTTTAATCTAAGGATGCCATTGGTTTTTTCTATTTTCCAGAAGATTGTGGGTGGTAAGGACAATGTAGTTTTTGATAAAGGGTAATGCCTTATAGTGTCCTTTTATAATGGTTCCAGTAAGGTGTTTGGCTTCGTTGCTTGATATAAAAGTTGATATATCTCAGGTTGAAAATACGAAGTCAGGCTTTTTGGCAAGGAAATGTTTCAACTCATTCAAAACATAGACACACAATAACTAACACATATTCAAATTCCATGTAGGATGGAAGTTGAGTAAAAATCACCTCCTTCAGATAGATGAATTTCAGATGACCCTAAGGGGTCAAATGGCCCTTGAGGCTCCAGTTGCTGGCCATGTCTTACCATTACAGATTTTCCAGGATTGTATTATTGGCTGGTGACACTGGACTGCAAAATAACCTCAAATATCTTTTCAAAGTTTCTCAAACAATGTTAATTTAAAATAGTAACCAAGTTTGGGAGGCAATACAATGAGTAGTTTCATAGAGAAATTTAGCTCATATTTATTTGATCTCTGGTGCCACCCAACAGCCATTTTAGGAGCACCTGGGATTATTTGAATGAAGAGTACAACCAGATTTCCCCTGATTATTCCTTTTCAGAGTAAAGAGCTAAATATAAATATTTTATAATGGTTTCTTTGAATCCATAAAGTAAGTTCTCCTTTGAGGATTAGTACAGTATCTTTAGTTAAGGCTTCTTGTTGGCAAAGTGATCTGCGAGAGCATTTCCTTTTGCTTTCATATGAACTATTTTTGTGTGGCTCTCAATCTTGGTTATAACCACCTCTCTAGGAAGTAAGACTACCTCTAACACTTCCCTAACTAACTTGTCTTTTTTGTTTTCTTATTTAGACAGAGTCTCACTCTGTAGCCCAGGGAATACAATGGCATGATCTTGGCTCATCGCAACCTTGCCTCCTGGATCAAGCAATTCTCCTGCCTCAGCCTCCCAAGTAGCTGGGATTGCAAGCATCTGCCACCACGCCTGGGTAATTTTTGTATTTTTAGTAGAGTCAGGGTTTCACCATATTGGCCAGGCTGGTCTCGAACTACTGACCTCAGGTCATTCACCTGCCTCAGCTTCCCAAAGTGCTGGGATTACAGGGGTGAGCCACACGCCCAGCCCCAACTTGTCCATTTTTTATGGAAATTCAAGAAAAGATAAGAAACATCCTTTGTTTCTGAAGCATTCCAAAGTCACAGACTACTCCAAAAGCATACCTGACCTCTGTATATGTGTTTACCCTTTAGTCTTTGACAGGTTGGCATGATCTTAACTAAGTGCAACAAGTTCTGCTATCTGGGGTGGTTTTGCCACATAATGATAGCATATTGTGCTTGATAAACCCAGTATGGGTTTGAGGTATAATCCACCAATAAATTGTATTAGATCAAGGTTCTCGATGGGAGTAAGGTACAGAAAGGTTCCTAACTGAGGTGAGACAATCATGAGGTTTCCCTTAATCTGATAGTGGTCAGAGAGTGGTAGAATTCAGGAGCTTGCAGCAATAAATAGTTATGTGAGAGGGAGAAAGTAGCAAAATCTCTTAAGATGTTAATTGGGTGGCTGGAAAGTATTGTGTGTTCTCAGTCAGTAGTAGTGTTTGGACTGCATGAGAAATCATAAGACCAAGAGCCTAGAATTACTTCAGTAAAAGCATTAACAAGTTTCTTAGTGACAGGCATTGCTCTAAGACAAGAAGGATAAGCCTTTGTAACCACGTTGAAGGTGAGGCTGAAATAAGTGATGTCTTTTTCTTTTTTTTTGAGACAAAGTCTCTCACTCTCGCCCGGACTGGAGTGCAATGGCATGATCTCAGCTCACCACAAGCTATGCTTCCTGGGTTCATGCGATTCTTCTGCCTCAGGCTCCCAAACAGCTGGGATTACAGGCACACTTCACCATATCCGGCTAATTTTTTGTATTTTTTTTTTTTAGTAGAAATGAGATTTCACTATGTTGGCCAGACTAGTATCAAACTTCTGACCTTGTGATCCTGCCTAGGCCTCCCACAGTGCTGGGATTACAGGTGTGAGCCACTGTGCCCAGCCCAGTGATGCTTTTTTAAATGGTTCCCATGAAGTCGAGTTAAAACCCCAAGGGCTTTTTCAGATAGCTCATGCACAAAAAGATAAAAGAGATTTTCTTGTAGTTAAGGATAGAAAGAAAAAGAATTGTTGAATAACATTCTCCAGATTACAGAAAACCTGTTTATGTTTGGGTTCCTAGCAGTCTCACAATCTCAGGCATACATGGAGTGGCATCCATTGTCTGCAATAGAAAATCAAGCCTAGAAGTCCTCAGTTGTCATTTTGTCAGGGATCTAGGATACATTTAGATAATCCTTAAGAGTCTGTTAACTTTGAGAGGCAGTAAGTGGAATCCTTTTTACAGGGTTTTAACTTCCCTGAGCAAAGTAGGGGAGGCTTCAGTGAAACCTTAAGGCATGATTAGGCTGGGTGTGGTGGTTCACACCTGTAATTCAAGTGCTTTGGGAGGCCAAGATAGGAGGACTGCTTAAGACCATATTTGAGACCAGCCTGGGCAACATAAGCAGGACCTCATCTCTACAAAGATAAAAATATTAGCTGAGTGTGGTGGCACATAACCATAGTCTCAGCTACTTGGGAGGCTGAAGTGGGAAGATTGAGCACAGAAGTGGGAAGATTGAGCACAGAAGTGAGCCGTGACCATCCCACTGCACTTCATCCTGGGTGACAGAGTGAGACCTTGTCTCACACAAACACAAAAAAGCATAACTATGTTGATCCCTGCAGCATGAATATATCTAGGTATATTGTTGACCTCTCCAAGAGAAGATATTGACTATCTTGGTCTAGAGGCACACTGAAAAAGGCAGAGCAAAGATCCATTACAGTGAAGCAAATGGCTTCAGACTAGGATAGTATTGATGACAGGATATTTGGGTTAGGTACTACTGGGCAATAGGGGATTTTGTTGATGGTCCTGAGGTCTTGAACACATCTATAATCTCATTCATTCTGTGTCTTCATAGGCAGGACAGGAGTATTATAAAAGCTAGTGCAGAATGAGAGAAGAAATTTGGCTGTAAGGTCCTCAGCTGTATATTTGAGTCCTTCCTTTTCTTCTGGCTTCAAAAAATGTTGGCAAAGTTTGGGAAAACTTTAATAGATTCTGCTCCAATTATTTTTCTCAAGTCAGTGAAATTTTTCATTTACAAAATGTCAAGTATGGTGTCAAGATCTTTATTTGGGATATACATCAAATATAATGATGATGGCAAGGTATCTGTAGAGCAGACAAAACTTTGTTATGAACTGAGGAGTGTATTAGTTTCCTGTGACTGTCATAACAAATATCACAAGCAGGATAACTGAAAACACAGAAATGTATTATTTCACAATTTGGAGGTCAGAAGTCCAAAATCAAGGTGTTGGCAAGGGTTGGTTAATTCCTAATGCTTTCAGGGTGAATCTGTTTCATGCCTATCTCATAGCTTCTGGGGCTGCCAGAAATCCTTGGCATTCCTTGGCTTGTAAACACACTAATCCCATCTCTGCATCCATCATTACATGGTATTCTTCCCTGTGTCTCTGTATCTAATATTCCCTATTTTTGATGACTATCCAAGTCATTAAATGAGGGCTCACTCTAATTTGACATACCTCATCTTAATTGATTATATCTGCAAAGATATACTATTTGGCTAGAAAAGATACTTTACATGATATCAAGCATCTTTGAGACTTGTTTTGTCTTATCATCTATCCTGGAGAATACTTTATGAGCAATTGAGAAGAACATGTATTCTACAACTGAGGGTTCTATAAAATATATGTGTTAGATCTAGTTCATTTATAGTGTTGTTCTTGTCCTCTATTTTCATATTGATCTTTTATCTAGAGGTTCTATCAATTACTGCAAGTAGGGTATTGAAATCTCTACCTTACTGTAGATTTATTGTAGAATGGACTATTTTTTTTCCCAATTCTTTCAATGTTTGCTTCATCTTCGGGGCCTTGTTGTTTGGTACATATATGTTTATAATTGTTATATTACCTAGACTAATTGACCCTTTGATCATTATATAATGACATTGTTATCTTTTGTAACATGCTTAAAGTCTGTTTTGTCTGATATTACTATAGCCACCCCAGCTCTTTTTTGGTTATTATTTGCATGGAATGTTCTTTTTCATCCTTTCACTTTTAATTTGTTTATCTATGGATCTAAAGTGACTCTCTTACAGACAACATATAATTTATTCATACTATTTATTCCTTTATCAGTCTCTGTCTTTTAATTGATGAGTTTAATTCACTTGCATTTAAACTGATTACTGGAAAGGAAAGACATGTATTAGAGAATTTTCATACTGTCAACAAAAACATATCTGAGACTGGGCAATTTACAAAAGAAAGAGGTTTAACTGGGCTCACAGTTCCATATGGTGTGGGAAGCCTTATAATCATGGCAGAAGGCAAGGAGGAGCAAGTCACATCTTATGTGGGTGGTGGCAAGCAAAAAGAGAGAGTTTGTGCAGGGGAACTCCTCTTTTTAAAGCCACTAGATCATGTGGGACTCATTCACTATCATGAAAACAGTGCAGCAAAATCCTGTGCCCCCATAATTCAATCACCTCTAACCAGGTTCTTCCAATGACATGTGAAAATTGTGGGAATTCCAATTCAAAATGAGATTTAGGTGGGGACACAGCCAAACCATATCATTCTCCCCTGGCCCCTCCCAGATCTCATGACCTCACATTTCAAAACCAATCATGCCTTCCTAACAGTCCCCCAAAGTCTTAACTCATTTCAGCAGTAACTCAAAAGATCACAGTCCCATGTCTTATCTGAGACAAGGCAAGTCCGTTCCACTCATGAGCCTGTAAAGTCAAAAGCAAATTAGTTACTTCCTAGATACAATGGAGGTACAGACATTGGGTCAATGCAGCTGCTCCAAATGGGAGAAAATGGCCAAAAAAAGAGGGGGATACAGGCCCCATGCAAGTCTGAAATCCAGCAGCGCAGTCAACTCTTAAATCTCCAAAATGACCTTTTTTGACTCCATGTCTCACATCCAGGCCATGCTGATGCAAGAGGTGGGTTCCCATGGTCTTGCTCACCTCCTCCCCTGTGGCTCTGCAAAGTACAGCCTCCCTCCTGGCTGCTTTCACATGCTGGTGTTGAGCATCTGTGGCTTTTTCAGGTGCACAGTGCAAGCTGTCAGTGGATCTATCATTCTGGGGCCTAGAGGACCATGGCCTTCTTCTCACAGCTCCACTAGAAAGTACCCCAGTAAGGACTCTGTGTGGGGCCTCCAACCCCACATTTTCCTTCCACACTGACTTAGCAGAAGTTCTCCATGAGGGCCCTGACCCTGCAGCAAACTTCTGCCTGGGCATCCAGGTGTTTTTCATACATCTTCTGAAATCTAGGTGGAGGTTCTCAAACCTCAGTCCTTGATTTCTGTGCACCCACAGGCTCACCCCCAAGGTTTGGGGCTTCTGCCCTCTGAAGCCACAGCCCAAGCTATGCATTGGCCCTTTTCAGCCACAGCTGGAGCAGCTGAGACATAGGACACCAAGTCCCTAGGCTGCACACAGCACAAGGACCCTTGGCCCAGTCCATGAAACCATTTTTTCCTCCTGAGCCTCCAGGCCTGTGATGGTAGGGGCTGCCATGAAGGTCTCTAACATGGCCTGAAGACATTTTCCCTATAGTCTTGGGGACTAACATTAGGCTCCTTTCTACTTACCCAAATTTCTGCAACTGGCTTGAATTTTCCCCCAGAAAATGGGTTTTTCTTTTCTATGTCATAGTAAGGCTGCAAATTTTCCAAACTTTAATGCTCTGCTTCCCTTATAAAATGGAATGCCTTTAACAGAACCCAAGTCACCTCTTGAATGCTTTGCTGCTTAGAAATTTCTTCTGCCAGATATCCTAAATCATCTTTCCCAAGTTCAAAGTTCCACACATCTCTATGTCAGTGGCAAAATGCCACCAGTCTCTTTGCTAGAACATAACAAGAGTCACATTTACTCCAGTTCCCAACAAGTTCCTCATCTCCATCTGAGACCACCTCAGCCTGGACTTGATTGTCCATTTGGCTATCAGCATTTTGGGCAAAGCCATTCAACAAGGCTCTAGGAGGTTCCAAACGTTCCCACATTTTCCTGTCTTCTTCTGAGGCTTCCGAACTCTTCCAACCTCTGCCTGTTACCTAGATACAAAATTTTCAGGTATCTTTTCAGCAATACCCCACTCTACTGGTATCAACTTACTATATTAGTCTGTTTTCACACTGCTGATAAAGACATACGCAAGACTGGGCAACTTACAAAAGAAAGAGGTTTAACGGGACTCACAGTTCCACATGAGGCTGGAAAAGGCCTCACAGTCATAATGGAAGGCAAGGAGAAGAAAGTCACCTCTTATGTGGATGGTGGCAGGCAAAAAAAGAGAGTTTGTGCAGGGAAACTCCTCTTTTTAAAACCATTAGATCGCCCAGGTGTGGTGGCTCACACCTGTAATCCCAGCACTTTGGGTGTCTGAGGCAGGTGGATCACCTGAGGTCAGGAGTTTGAAAGCAGCCTGGCCAACATGGTGATACCCCATCTCTACTAAAAAAATACAAAATTAGCCAGGTGTGGTGGTGGGCACCTGTACTCTCAGCTACTCTGGAGGCTGAGGCAGGAGAATTGCTGGAACCCAGGAGGCAGAGGTTACAGTGAGCTGAGATCATGCCATAGTATTTCAGCCCAGGCCAACATATCATAACAATAGTGCAGAAAAGACCCACTTCCATAATTCAATCATCTCCCACTGGGTACCTTCCACAACACGTGGAAATTGTGGGAGTTACAATTCAAGATGAATTGTGGGTGGGGACCACAGCCAAACCATATCAACTTACTTCTGCAATGTTGTCATTTGTTATCTATATGTCTACATTATTTTTGTTACTCAATTCTTCCAATGCTACTTTCTTTTGTGTTTGATTCTTCTCTAGTGTACATTTTTGACAACATTTTCATTTGTTTTTCTGCATATTTTCTTAGTGGTTGCCATGGGGCTTACAATTAATGTCCTAAGTTTATGGTAATCTTTTTCAAATGGATACCAACGTAGCCTCACTATTTTATAAAACCTCTGCTCCTATACAGATTCATTCCCCTTTTATGCTGTTATATTCTCACAAATCACATCTTTGTATAAAGTTTGTACCCATCAATGCTGATTTATAATTATTGTTTTATGCATTTATCTTTTAAATCATGTAAGAAAAAAAGAGAATTTAAAAACTAAAAATTCAGTAATACTGGATTTTCTATTTACCTATGTAATTGTCTTTACTGGAGTTCTTTATTTCTTCATATAGCTTTGAATTTCTGTCTAGTGTGCTTTCATATCAGCCTGAAATACTCAGATAGGTCAAAACATAGAATCATAGCATTTTAGGACAAGGTATGCTAGCTCCCTGACACTAGCAAGACACACCTAGAATGCAGGCCGCTGTTCTCATGGTGTTGGAGAATAGGGGATAGTAGGTAAATAAGTGAAATTGCCAGAATGCCTTCTTGTCAAAATTCAGCCACTTTTTTTTAATAGCACCCTTGATTTGGAATGGAACAGCTACCTTTACCTTCATTAAACACTCCCTCGTTTGGCATAACTATTTTTAAAATTAGATTACAGAGTTCTGGAAAATTTGCTTTTTTAACTTTTTGCCAGCTTAGTGCTTGTTTCAGTCAAAGGACCAATTCTCTGTGCTCCCTACTCTGCCACTTTCTGTGGTGTCACTTGCAATCAACTTTTATTGTAATGTCACTCTCAATTTTTATTGTGATGTCACTCTCAATCAATTTTTATTGGAAATGTTTCAGGTGTGAGTTTTAAAAGACTTTGCTCTACTTTTTCAGGCTTACCCTTGTCCTCAAATTTATTGTTGAAGAATGGACCTCTGGGTCTCTTTCTGGATCAGTCTAATCAGTTTTTGCCATGCAGGACTTAGTACCTTAGGTTAAAATCAATATGTGTACAAGTTGATAGAGGATCAGGTCACCCTATGTCATATGCAGCTAAAGGAATTATAAACTCATCTATGAATAGTTGCTGGTCTTGTCTGGGTTTAGGAACATTCCTAATTTAGTTCATTTCCAAGTTTTAAATTCTACAGTTATCTGCATGTCTGGCTCAGAAAGGGGATTTGAACAATAGAAAGAGGAGGAAGGAGTTGGTGGAGGTACAGGAGAAGAGAAAAGGGAAGGATGAGGGGGTAGAGGGGGAGCTGAATGTAGGGAAGTCACTGGAAGACAAGGAGATGGGGGATTTGTTAGGGAAAGGAGTCCATTTGGTTGTTAGGTTTGTCAGATTGTTCGTTAGCTTTGGCTAAAGAATTCCTTAGTATAATAATTTTTCGAATAAGAATTTCATTTGGAGTTTCCTGCATTCTAATACAAAACTTACTGCTCATTGAGCCCAGTAAATCTTATTCCCTTTCTTTCCTAAGGTGCCTCCCAAATGAACAATTTTCAAATAAAATTTCCTCAGAGTTTCATTGAAGGCTCAAAACATCCTTGGTGAAGTTATGCCAAGTAGAGAGCCTGGCACAAAGTTAAGAGTATAATGAGTGGGCATATAAGAAGCAAGGGTTTTTCAGGAGGAAGAGATTTGAACTTAGACAACCCCATGAGAGGTGGCAATAGTCAGTCACAGTAATGCTTGTGCAATTTATATACTGGGTCCTCACTCTCACAGTTGGCTGCATCTAAATGCAGAGCTGACTATGTGTCCCTCAGGTAGCCATAATATTAGAGAGAATCTCTCTGGATCAAAGCCAAACTCTCAGGATGAAAAACTGTAATAGAAAGAGAACCTCATTGGATTTTCTTGGTGGCCCACAGCAAAGTTTCTCCTAATGATGCCAGTCCAGTGACCATTGCAAACTCGCCAGTCTCTAAGGCCAGTTCAAACTATAGTCTTATGGGGCCTATGACTTTTTACCCTTTTTACCCTGTGATTCTTCTTACGACATACAACACTTTTAGACAGCACAATACCAAACAGAAAAGAGCAGAAAGTGGAGAAAAGGAATGTTCCGATTCAACTAAGGATGCCAAACAAATGGGAACCAATAACAAAATCTGGGTACCAAAGTTAGAATACATAACAGAGGAACTTAATGCAAAGAGAATGGATTTCAGACCCAGTGTTGACTTACTATGTTGGTATAGACTCAAAAAACTACATGCAGCAAGGCATAAGAGGTCTCTGTGGTTTGCAATGATGGGCAGTACAAACCAATCTTCTTGGTGAACCTCCGGAAAACCATAGAAATAAATGAACCACACAAATGAGAGCAAGAAGAGGTCATTTATTGACAGTTAACTATAGCGAGGGAATAAGCCACCATCACTTGCATTTGGTAGATGCTAAAAGGCAGGTAGGCAAATAGGAAAGATTACTAGTGAAAAAAAGGTGAAGTCTGCAGGTTTTTTTGTTTTTGTTGTTGTTTTTTAATCTTATTGGTGGTCAGCTGGGCATGGTGGCTCATGCCTGTAATTCCAGCACTTTGGGAGGCTAAGGAAGGCAAATCACTTGAGGTCAGGGGTTCAAGATCAGCCTGGCCAACATGGTGAAACCTCATCTCTACTAAAAATACAAATATTAACTGGGCATCGTGGTGGGTGCCTGTAATCTCAGCTACTACAGAGGCTGAGGCAGGAGAATTGCTGGAACCCAGGAGGCAGAGGTTGCAGTGAGCCAAGATCATACCACTACGCTTTAGCCTGAACGACAGAGCTAGACCCCATCTCAAAAATAAATAAATAAATAAATAAAAAATAAAATGGATAAATAAATCTTATTGAAGGTTGTTGGCTTGGAGACTTTGGAAGCAGTTTGGGTCTCTGACCAGAAACCAACGAATTCAGCAAATGTGGTATGTCTGGTGCCACAGTGTCAGGAGAACAGAGAGAGTAAAAGAACAATGGGGTTTGTTTCCTCTCTCTTAGAGCTGCAGCTCTATAAAATTAAAAGGGAATTCCCTTACTCCAGTGATTTTGTTTTTGCTGACTGCTTTTGCTATTGCCATCACCCCTGCCAAAGGGTTTTCTATGGACCAGGGCATGAGAGAATGGAGGAAAAGTAGAACAAAAATATGTGGGATATTTATCTGTGGCATTTTTCTATTTGGCCCCTCAATTCAGAACTAGAAAGTTTTTCCTCAATGTTTCTCTGTCTCTACTCAGTTCTTACTTCTGGGGTTTGAGCAGCTTAGAGTACATGCAGGGGGATACTAGAGGGAAGAATAAGGGCAAACTCATCACCAGTTTAGTGGTAGTCTCATATCAAATTCTGATGCTCTTCCCTGATAATCCTGCTGATATTAATCTGTTGGAGGTTTTAAATAGCTGCCCATGCATTTGTCCAGATTTTATAATGGTATTCAGTGCAAGAGAAAAGTGTTTGCTCCATGTTAGCCAGAATCAGAACTCTTCCCTTAATATGATAACTTCGAAATATAGAAAGCAAAACTTACCAGAACTAAATGGGGGAATAGAAACTTTAAAAATTATAGTTGGAAACCTTAATACCCTCCTCTCATCAAATGTTAGACAAACATTTAGTAAAAATAAAAGATGAGGATGATATAATTAGTCGACTGTCCTATTTTTACTTACACAGGGCACTACATCCAGCAACCACAGAATGTACATTCATTTCAAGTGCACATGCAAGATAAAAAGCAAATCACAGGCTGGGAAAAGATAGTTACAAGGTGTGTAACTTATTAGGTAAGGAATTCATATCCAGAATATATAAAGTAATCCTAAAAAGCAATTGGAAAAAGACAAATAAACCACTAAACTTGGTAAAAGATTTTAAAGGTACAAAACAAAAGAGGATCTCCAAATGGGCAATAACCGAAACTAATAACTAAAACTAAGACTAAGACTAATAGCTAAATAAATAAAACTAGCAACTAAAACTAAGACTGACAATAGCAACTGTTGGAGAAGTATGAAGCAACTGGAACTCTTCATACTTTGTTAGTAGGAGTGTAAACTGCTAAGACCACATAGGAAAACTTTTTGGTTGTTTCTTTTTTAAAATTATTTTGAGATGGATCTCATTCTGTCACCCAGGCTGGAGCGCAGTGGCATGACCTCAGTGAGCTACAACCTCTGCCTCCTGGGCTCAAGCAATTCTCCTGCCTCAGCCTCCCAAGTAGCTGGGAATACAGGCAACCACCACCATGCCTGCCTAATTTTTGTATTTTTAGTAGAGACAGGGTTTCACCATGTTGACCAGGCTGGTCTCAAACTCCTGACCTTAGGTGAGCCACCTACCTAGGCCTCCCAAACTGCTGGGAATATAGGCATGAACCACTGTGCCCAGTCTGACAGTTAAACAGACATCTACCCTATGACCCAACAACTATTCCTGCAAATTTACTCAAGAGAAATAAAAGCATGTATCTACAAAAAGACATGTAATAGAAAGGTTCATACTGGCTTTATTCTAAAAACAGAAAGTCTCAACCTAAGGGATAAAAACAAAAAAATGTCTGTCAACCTAAGGGATAAACAAATTGTACTGTGTTCATGCAATGGAATACTACTCAATCATGAAAATGAACCAACCACTGATCCATCCAAAAGCATGCATCTCACAGGTATTATGTTAAACAAAAGAAGCCAGGCCCAAAACAGCATAAACTGTATGACTGTATTTATATAACAGGCAAAACTAACAAAGAAATTCTGGACTTAAAACTGCACTTGACCAATTGGACCTAACAACAATCTAGAGAATACTCTGTCCCAAAATCACAGAGTATACATTTTTCTTATTTACACACAGAACATACTCTTAAAATCAACCACATCAACCATAAAGCAAGCCTCACAAAATTAAAAAAGAATCAAAATCTGTCCAGGTGTGGTGGCTCACACTTGTAATTCCAGGACTTTGGGAGGCTGAGGTGAGTGGATCACATAAGGCCAGGAGTTTGAGAACTGTCTGGCCAATATGGCAAGATCCCATCTCTACTAAAAATACAAAAATTAGCTGGGTGTGGTGCCACATGCCTGGAGTCCCAGGTACTTGGGAGGCTGAGGCACAAGAATCACTTGAACCCAGAAGGTGGAGGTTGCAGTGAACCAAGATTATACCACTGCACTCCAGCCTGGGTGATAGAATCTTTAAAAAAATAACAATAATAATCAAAATCACATGAAGCACACTCTCACAGTGGAATAAAAATAGAAATCAATACCAAAAAGATCTCAAAACCACACAGTTACATGGAAATTAAATAACTGCTCCTAAATGACTTTGGGGTAGATAACGAAATTAAGGCAGAAATAAAACAAATTCTTTGAAATTAATGAAAACAGAGATACAACATACCAAAATCTCTAGGAGGCAGCAAAAGCAGTTTAAGAGGGAAAATCACAGTGCTAAGTGCCTACATAAAGTGGTTAGAAAGCTCTCCAATTAATAATCTAACATCACACCTAGAGGAACTAGAGATAAAAGAACAAACTAACCCCAAAGCTAGCACAAATCACTAAAACCAGAGCAGAACAGAATGAAATTGAGACTGAATAATCCATACAAAGCATCAATGAAAACTCGAAAGTTTGAAACCTTGAAAGGAAATCTTGGTTCCTTGAAAGGATAAACATGATTGATGAACAACTAGCTAGATTAACAAAGAAACCAAAAGATCCAAATGAGCACAATCAGAAATAAAAAAGGTGACATTACTACTGATCCCACAGAAATACAAAATTACTGCTGATCCCACAGAAATACAAAATTACCGCTGATCCCACAGAAATACAAAATTACCGCTGATCCCACAGAAATACAAAATTACCGCTGATCCCACAGAAATACAAAATTACCGCTGATCCCACAGAAATACAAAATTACCGCTGATCCCACAGAAATACAAAATTACCGCTGATCCCACAGAAATACAAAATTACTACTGATCCCACAGAAATACAAAATTACCGCTGATCCCACAGAAATACAAAAGATACTTAGAGACCATTATGAACAAATCTATGCGCATAATTTAGAACATCTAGAGGAAATAGATAAATTCCTGGAAACACTGCCTCCCAAGATTGAATTGGAAAGAAATTGAAACCCTGAACAGACCAATAATGAGTTCTGAAACTGAATCAGTTTAAAAAAAAATCCCTGGCCCAGATGGACTCACCACCAAATTCTACCAGACACACTGGGCAGGCATACCACAAAATAATAAGAGCATATCTCAAAATAGTAAGAGCCATCAATGATGAACTCACAGCCAACATTATACTGAACAGGCAAAAGTGGGAAGCATTCCCTTTGAGAACTGGATCAAGAAAAGAGTGCCCACTCTCACCACTCCTAGTCAACATAGTACTGGAAGTCCTAGCCAGAGCAATCAGGCAAAATAAAAAAAGTGAAAGGCACCCAAATAGGAAAAGAAGAAGCCAAACTATCTCTCTTCATGATAATATAATTCTGTATCTAGGAAACCCTAAATTAGAAGACAGCTCAAACTGATAACTTAATTGACGTTTCAATATACAAAATCAATGTACAAAAATCAGTAGTATTTCTATACAAACAATAACATTCAAACTGAGAGCCAAATCAAGAATACAATCCCAGTTAGGATAGCCACAAAAATATTTAAAAACCAAGGAATACACTTAATAAAGGAGGAGAAAGATCTCTACAAGGAGAAATACAAAACACTGCTGAAAGAAATCATAGATGATGCAATCACATGGAAAAACATCTGTGCTTTTGGATTGGAAGAATCAATATTGTTAAAATGGCCATTCTGCCTAAAGCAGTCTATGAATTTAATACTATTCCTATCAAACTGCCAATATCATTTTCCACATAATTAGAAAAAAAACGATTGTAACCCAAACAGAGGCTGAATAGCCAAAGTAATCCTAAGCAAAGAACAAAGCCAGAGGCATCACATTACTTGATTTCAAACTATTTTACAAGGCTACAATAATCAAAACAACATAGCACTGGTACAAAAACAGATACATAGATCAATGGTACAGAATAGAGAATCCAGAAATAAAGCCACACATCTGCAATCATCTGGTCTTTGACAAGGTAACAAAAATAAGCAGTTATGAGGGGACTCCTTATTCAATTATTGGTGCTGGGATAAATGGCTAGCCATATGCAGAAGAATAAAATGGACCCCTACCTCTCACTGTATACAAAAATGAACTCAAGATGAATTAAAAACTTAAATGTAAGACCTCAAACTATAAAAATCCTAGAAGAAAACCTAGAAAATACCCTTCTTGACAGTGGCTTTGGCAAAGAATTTGTGGTTAAGTCCTCAAAAGCAATTGCAACAAAAACAAAACTTGGCAAATGGGACCTAATTAAATTCAAGAGGTTCTGAACAACAAAAGAAACTATTAACAGAGTAAACAGACAAAAGAATGGGAAAAGTATAGCAAAGGTCTAATATCCAGAATCTATAAGGAACTTAAGCAAACCAACAAGCAAAACACAAATAACCCCATTAAAAAGTAGTAGGCAACATGAACAGACACTTCTCAAAAGAAGACTTACAAGAAACCAACAAACATTTTAAAAATGCTCATCATCACTAATCATCAGAGAAATGCAAATCAAAACCTCAGTAAGATACCATCTCACACTATGGCTATTATTTAAAAATTGTAAAAATAAATGCTGGCAAGGCTGTGGAAAAAATGGAATGCTTATACACTATTGGTGGGAATGTAAATTAGCTCAGCCACTAGGGAAAACAATGTGGAGATTTCACAAAGAACCAAAAATAGGACCACCATTCAACCCAGCAAACCCATTA
Organism: Callithrix jacchus; assembly: GCF_049354715.1. Taxonomy (NCBI): domain Eukaryota; kingdom Metazoa; phylum Chordata; class Mammalia; order Primates; family Cebidae; genus Callithrix; species Callithrix jacchus. The sequence goes on from NC_133515.1 coordinate 8,799,931, forward strand.
CTAGATATGCACCCCAAAAAATAAGTAAATCATTCTACCAAAAAGACACATGCACCCATATGTTTATCACAGCACTATTCACAATAACAAAGACATGGAATCAACCTAGGTGTCCATTAATGGTGGATTGGGTAAAGAATATGTGATGTATATATACCATGGAATATTATGTGGCTATAAAAAAAGAGAAAAAAAATAATGTCCTTTTCAGCAGCGTGGCTGCAATGGGAGGCCATAATTCTAAGAGAACTAATGCAGAAACAGAAAACCAAATACTGCATGTTCTCACTTATAAGTAAGAGCGAAACACTGGGTACACATGGACATAAAGATGGGAACAAGAGACACAGGAGACTATAAGAGGGGGGAAGTAGAGAGGAGGGCAAGGGTTGAAAAACTACCTACTGAGTATTATGCTCACTACATAGATGATGGGTTCAATCTTACTACAAACCTCAACATCATGCAATATACTCTGTACAAGTCTGCACAAGTACCCATTGAATCTAAAATAAAAGTTAAAAAAAAAAACAGGTTAATTAAGAAGAGAATGGAGAAAAACAAAGGGCAGATCTTAGCGTGGTAGAAAATTTTAAACAGCAATTAAGAAATAAGGTGCTTGACCAGGTGTGGTGGCTCATATCTGTAATTCCAACAACTTTGGGAGGCCGAGGTGGGTAGATCACCTGAGGTCAGGAGTTCGAGACCAGCCTGACCAACATGGTGAAACCTCATCTCTACTTAAAAAAAAACAAAATGCTGGGCGTGGAGGTACGTGCCTATAGTCCCAGCTCCTCAGGTGGCTGAGGCAAGAGAATCACTTGAACCTGGAAGACAGAGGTTGCAGTGAGTCGAGATCACATGATTGCACTCCAGCCTGGGCAACAAGAGTGAAGCTCTGTCTCAAAAAAAAAGAAAAAGAAAGAAGGTGTTTAAAGAAAATACTGACAGGAGATAAACAAAGAAGAAAAAGAGGAGAGTTGTGGGACTTGTCCAGCAGGGTAGAAAGCCTTAGATGGTTATTAAGGAATGGGATGAATAAAACGGACAGTAACGGATTAAAACAAACTATTTAACACAGCACCACCAAAGGTTGAGCAAGCCCAAGGGGCCCCCTGCCGGTCCCTCAACATTAAAGGGTTCCAAACAAGCCTGCTCTATTTACTCCAATTTGGAAAAATTTAGAAAGCCAGGAGGCAAAGTTTACCAGGAGAAACCTGACCAGCCATCACTGTGACAGTGGTTAGCAGGTTCATCAAGATAAAGATTGACAAAAGGGACACAGTTCCTTGGTTCTACCCCTCCTCAGTGGGGACGTAAAGCCTTATCTACATCAGTAGGTAAAATGGTCGAGGGTGTGGAGAAAAGGTTACTGGGACTGGATATAGAAGTACCCACACTGTTGTACCAAAACCCATTGATGAAGCCCTGAGGCAGACACTTTTTTTTTTTGAGACAGAGTCTCACTCTGTTGCCCATGCTGGAGTGCAGGGGCACCATCTCAACTCAATGCAACTTCTGCCTCCTGGATTCAAGAGTTTACTACCTCAGCCTCCCCAGTAGCTGAGATTACAGGTGTGTGCCACCAAGCCCAGCTAATTTTTGTATTTTTAGTAGAGACCTGGTTTCACCATGTTGGCCAGGCTAATCTTGAACTCCTGACCTCCGGTTATCAGCCAGCCTCCAAAAGCGCTGAGATTACAGGCATGAGCCACCATGCCCAGCCTAACGCTTCTTAATACCTAGTATTGTAAAACTAAAACCTGCTAATTAAGTCCTAATGGAGGCCACAGTTAGGAATGTAGTGGTTGGTGGAATTAAAGTTTGTAGGTGAGCTAGTGTTTTTCAACAGGCTTCATAATAAGTGCTTGCTGCATCTCTTACCTGGTTATATTATGGGACTGGACATTGTGTCTGCCTGGGGAATGTTTCCCCTACCTAGTATTGTAAAATACCCTAGTATTGTAAAATAGAAGGCATCACAGCACACAGCACTTCAATCATCAGTGTGGAGAGCTTTCTTAGAGGTCACAGATGTGGAAGCAGAGACTTCCTCCCCTTGCTTCCCCTGCGCCACGCTGCAGAGATCAAACATGTATTTCTTATTGTCACAGTTCTCTTAGCAAGTGAGGAATTAATGGCCGAGAAAAAGAAAGGATGAGAATATAATTGTAAGTCCAGCAAAGAAAATATTTTTAGGTTTTTGGTTTTTTTTTGCTTTGAAAATTGTTAGTTCAAATTGTACCATTTTGTAGGCCCCCCTCCCTGTCCCTGTCATGTCATAGACCTTAGTCAAAGTAAAACATTCCACAGGGGTTCAGGTTGTAAGAAACAGCCTGCCCAACCTCCTGACTCTCTTATTATATTCTGCTGGAAGAAACTTTAAGGAACATCACAATCCACCAGAACAAGCACCAAAGTGCCTAATCATGGGAACATGTTATCAACATTTTCCCAGGCAGCAGGCCATGCCCCACCCCTTCCAGACCACTCTCGCCCAGCCTATAATTGCCCCAGACTGTAAGCAGCGGTGGGCACTGGGATTAAGCTGGTCCCCACCTCTGAAGGGCTTATGCTGGACATAAAGCCTGCACTTGCTGTAGAGCCACCACTCTCTCTCTCTCTCTGTGTCTTTCTTTAACCCTCGCCTTCCCTTCAAAACCTAAAAAAAAAACTATTTCTAGGACAATTTTTCTTCGTCCTGCAGTAAGAACCTAGTTTGTTTGTTTGTTTGTTTTAGTTTTGGAATTTTTTGTTTGAGACAAGGTTTTACTTTGTTGTCTGGGCTGAAATGAAGTGCTGCAATCATGACTCCCTGCATGCAGCCTCAACCTCCCCGGGCTCAGGTGATTCTCCAGCCTCAACCTCCCATGCAGCTGGGACTGCAGGCATGTGCTGTCAGGCCTGGATAATTTTTGTATTTTTTTGTAGCGATAGGGTTTTGCCATGTGGCCCAGGCTGGTCTTGAACTCCTGGGCTCAAGTGGCTTCTGGGCTCAAGTAATCCTCCTGCAATGGCCTTCCAAAGTGCTGGGATTACAGGCATGAGTCACCACACCTGGCCTAAGAACCTAGTTTTGGACAGCTATAAAAGAAGTGCTATTTTACATAATATAATGTAGACACATAATAATTCAGGCCCCTTTTTTGCCTGAAAGGGGCACAGGCAAAAAATATAAAGAAAATTGAGGATGACTGGATATCATATCTAATGGTGCCACATTTGCATCTAACATCTTTGACACTGTTCTCAGCAAATCCCTGGGAATCAGCTGTTGAGCTAGATGGAGATGGGAAGAGGATAAGGACTGGGATAGCTGTATTATGTCTAATTATGAATTCTAAAGGGTCGTGGAGAATCTTGGCATGAAAATCACCAGATATAACAAAACTTGCTATGTGTTACTTTCAGACTGTTCTTACCATATTGTTAAGTCATAGATGAAAACAAGCAATATTTGAAGGATATTCCCAACCTCCAGGTGTACCTAACCCTGTTAAAGTCAATGCTGTTAGCACCCTCCCACATCCCTAGGTCCTTTAGAATTTTCAGTTGATTTCCAACTGCCAGTATTTGTACCTCTGTGCCTGCAGCCCCTTTTCCTTGGAAATTCAGAAATGTGTGCTGCTTTTTTGCAAGGCAAACCAGAGTACCAAAGAATTAACACTTTCCCCCAAAGCCCTCCAGGCAGATCCCTCACGCAATGGCTGTCAGGAGTTGATGTAAATACCCCAGCTCCTTGTACCTTGGGCAGAATAATTCTGTGGTGTGGGCGCCACACCATTCCTAGCAGTTTTCCTGCAAGGCTGAGCTCAGGTGCCTGCTATGGTGGTTGGCTTGCTGACATGTTTTATTGGCTGTCCTACTGCTCCTGTATCATCGAGCCACCTCATACCAGTGTTCCAAAACCAACTGGCCACACTTGAATCCTTGCCTTAAGTTCTGCTTCTGGGAAACCAAACTAAGACAACTTGAATGTGAGGTCTCCCATGGGACATCTCTTGGCATCCTAGTCATCAAGAGAATACTAGGGGAATACACTTGGGAAACACGTGAGCGTACTATTTCTTGTTTTTCAAATTACTTGAAAGTGATCTCATCTAGATGTACTTTATTGTTGAAGTGGTGACATTGAAGGGGCTACTGATTAGATGAAATTCATGCATATGAGAGAAAGCCCAAAAGAAATCATTCCTGAGCAAAGTGAACATCTGAAGAACATCCTGGATGACCCACATGCAGGGAGGATAATAAAAATACTTAACACCTGGTACAGCATGGACCTCAAACTGTCATAGAAGCTATCGGCCTACATGCTGAGGGCCTGCCGCACCAACTGACCGTTGCCCTGTCCAGTGAAACGAGGATTTCTGGTTCTGCCTGGGTCAAATCTTCAGGCTAGGTTGAGAGATCAGTGGGAAAAGAAGGATTTACTTGGCTTTCTCCAATGGGGCTCAGAGGCAGATGCGTATGATTTTGAATCCTTTTCAGAAACAAAAGTGACGGGCTGAAACATTCATTGAACATCTCCAAAGGGAGTTAAAGGCCCAAAAGGGCCACACCATCACACATCCACTTTACCCTCCAACATGTTAGTGCTTGTGTCCTCTCCTCAAGCTTTCATCCTTTTGGGACGAAAGGACTGTGGAAGTAAAGGCCACAAACAGCACACAGTTTCCTTCTAGAGAGTTGTCTCTTCTCCACTGGGGGTAGTGTGGGCAAAATAGCCAAGGGGTAGGTGTGTATGTGACCAAGATAAACAGCTCCGAACCTCTCCTGGCACTATGAAAGTGACGCAGAATGAAGAAATAATCAGAAAAAGATGTTTGGAGTACATATATGAGTATTGGTGAGGGTGCTAATTCATTCACTTACTGGGGATGCTGTAAAATACGGTTAACCCATTCCTGCTGTCCAGACCCCAAAGCTGCCTGGTGTCTTTTCACCTCCTTGACCTTCTCACTTGGCTTTGTTAGCTTTCCAGTAATTTCCTTTTATTGCTTAAAATTTCTATAAGTGGTTACTTTGCTTGGAACCAAAGAACCATAATTAATTTGGGTCCTACATGCTTATCTTCAGTCATGTTTTGTGAGGGGAGGACCCCATGAAAGAAAGTGTGAGGCAGCAACTGCTGAAAAGAAAAGCCAGTCCCTGGATCTTCACAAACAATAGAAAGCACAGGAGGCTGCTGTGGGTTTGAAGGACTTGGAGCACCTAATTTGAATGACAGCTTCACCTCACTTGGCTCTCAGTTTCCTATGAAACTAGAATTCCATCCCTATTTCCTTCATTGTCCCATGAGTTGGCTGGCTTACGAGCCAGGAATTTCTCATAAGCAAAGCCCGAGTAGTTTGGGAAGATACTGGGAAAAATGAAAGCTTGAGTAAGGCTTATTTAACTTGTTAGCAATTCCGGTAGACAGGGAGTAGGTGGGCATTGGAATCGTGGGCTAAAATGAAGCCTCGCTGGAATATGTAGATGCCACTTGCCATGATATTCACATTTACTACAAAGTAATTTTATGTGTGTGTGTGTGTGTGTGTGTGCATGTGCGTGTGCGTGTATGTGTATATGTATATGTATATGTATATGTATATGTATATGTATATGTATATGTATATGTATACGTATATGTACATTTCCTGGGAACCATATTATGAACTGAGTGGGTTTCTTTTATTTTTCTTTCCTTTTCTCAATTCTTACTTTCATTTAGAAAATCAGAAAATGAATTTTCTTTTATGATTTTAATCATTTCTTTGCCAGTGTTGAGTACAACACATTCATATAAAACTCCCAAATGTGGCCATCTGAGCACTCTGCCAACCTGGCCCACCTGCAGAGCTTTGCCTAGAAGCTTTGTCTTTTATAGAACTTAGCTCGGGCAACGATATCATTGACGAAGTCATTGTCTATGTCTGCTGGGGTGGCAATTGCTTCAACTCCTGACTTAAAAGCTGAGAGACCACCTGAAATGAAACACAGAGAGTTAGGCTCAAATGTTAACTTCCTGCAGAAATAAGCAATGAGCATTGCCAAGATGTTAGCTCCCCAGGCAAATCTTCCAAAGCAGGCAATCCAAAATCCTCCTCCCTTTCTCATTTTCTGAAAGGAAACGCTACCCCAAGAATCACTGGGAAAATTTCAGATTGTTTTCTTTCTCTTTTTCCAAAGTCTCTTTTTGTTGTTGTTGCAAAAATCAGATTTGCTTTTTTACATAATCCAGACCTGGCAGAACTAGACCCCCAGTTATCGTCTGCTGAGAATGCTTGTAACAGTCTCTCATTTATTCAATAATTCACTCATCTATTCACTCACTCATTCATTCAGGAAATGTTTTCAAGCCACCTACTGTGTGCCAGGAAAAGTGCCACACTGACTGCAAGGTACCCAAGACACACTTATTTCTTAGGGTATGTGTACATATGCATGTGTGTGCTATTTTACCCTAGAATTTTATCTTTAGTAGTTATGTATGTGTTTAACATAATTGTGCTCTGCTCCCATATCCAGAGAAAAAGATGCCTGGTCCTGATCCCTGCCTTCAAGGACCTTGAAACAGAGAATAGAAACAGTTCTTTTTTTTTTTTTTGAGACGGAGTTTCGCTCTTGTTACCCAGGCTGGAGTGCAATGGCACAATCTCAGCTCACCGCAACCTCCGCCTCCTGGGTTCAGGCAATTCTCCTGCCTCAGCCTCCTGAGTAGCTGGGATTACAGGCACGTGCCACCATGCCCAGCTAATTTTTTGTATTTTTAGTAGAGACGGGGTTTCACCATGTTGACCAGGATGGTCTCGATCTCTTGACCTCATGATCCACCTGCCTCGGCCTCCCAAAGTGCTGGGATTACAGGCGTGAGCCACCGCACCTGGCCGACAGTTTATTATAACAGGAAAAAACCTATGAGAGGTAGGCAAACATATTCTTTTTTTTTTTTTTTTTTTTTTTGAGAGGGTCTCTCTCTGTCTTCCGGGATGGAGTGCAGTAATATAATCAATGCTCACTGCAATCTCTCAACCTCCCAGGCACAAGCAATCCTCCTGCCTCAGCCTCCTGAGTAGCTGGAACTACTGGAGTGTGTCACCATGCCCAGCTAATTTTTTTTTTATTTTGGTAGAAACAGGGTCTCACTATGTTTCAAGGTATCATTCAATGGCTCAATAAACAATGAATAAGAACCCCAACATTCTGCAGAAGGGGAAATGGAAGTTGGGGGTGGAGGGCCACTCAAAGTAACTCAGTGGTTCAGAGAATGCAAATGCAGCCTCTAGACACCTCCTCCCAGGCCCACTGCTGACCCTGTGGAAATGCTCCCAAGGAGTCTCAGGTCACACTTCAGCGGTCTCATTCATTGCTCATTTAAACAGAGTACTTAGAATACAGCCTACCTTTGAGGTGCTGAGCAACACTCCACGTGGGGAATTTTTTCTGGATTGCCTTAATTCCATCTGTTAGAATCCCAGCAGCCTGTGAAAGGTGTTCTTTGCTGTCCCAGGCACCAAGCGGGGGGTACTTTTGTTTGTCAAGCTAGAAAATTCAGATAATAAAGTCAGCAACTGGATGAGGTAACACATTTTTCTGCCATTTCTAATTTCCTCTCCTTGTATTCAAGTCATAGATACCAGCCTTTATTCCCAAAGAGTTAATTCTACTGTTCTTTCTTTCATAGAAATGAGTCAGAGAAATGAAGTAAGGTTTGGGAGAAATGGACATGGCACAGTTTTAACTGAACATTCTAATATACAAAAAAAGAACTAAAAAGTTGTTTTGAAACAAATAACACCCAAAGTCTAGACATTTATGACTTTTATAGTAAGAAATAATTATCCAGCTAATTCAGTGAAAAATTTGTTTCTAACTGGGCAGACTAGAAGTCGGTATTTCTACAGACAATTTAAGATCCATCCTGGAAGCAAATATCCAGATAATTTGGATCCCTTTCTTCCAGTTTACCCAAAGGAACAAGTTGTTTCAAGTAGGGCTTAATTGTATAGTCTTTTGATCCACATGGATGAAATGTACTGCTTCATGAACCCCAAGAGAATACCTATAACAATAGGGCTGTTTATAAGATTTTCTCAGTTTTAGTATATTATTTATTGCAGAATGGTAGACATGAAACTCCTAAAGTACTTTTTAAAAGATATCTAATAATGAATAAGCCTTGAATGAAATATAAAGATGTGTTACAGAAGTCTCAGATCAAATTATTCTGGAGTGGTGGGGCGTAGAGGCTCACATCTGTAATCCCAGCACTCTGGGAGCCCCAGGAGGGTGGATCACCTGATGTCAGGAAGTTGAGACCAGCCTGGCCAACAAGATGAAATCCCATCTCTACTAAAAACACAAAAATTTAGCTGGGGGTGGTGGTGCGTGTCTGTAATCCCAGCTACTCAGGAGGCTGTGGCAGGAGAATCACTTGAACCCAGGAGTGGAGGTTGCAGTGAGCCGAGATCACACCATTGCACTCCAGCCTGGGCAACAAGAATGAAACTCTGTCTCAAAAAGAAAAATTATGCTGGAGTACCTTTAGCCAGTTGCCAGGGTATTTTGGGACTTGGAAGCACTGCAAATGGATTTCTAGTTGGGGTTGAGCTTCTGAGGAGGGATGAAGTGGGTGGATAGAAAGTTTCTAGCTAAATACCTGCATCAAGCCAAATTTAAGCCCCCTGTGGTCCCAGCCATCTTGCAGGACAGCTCCGCCATGGCTTTCCCTGGAGATAATGGCTGCGATGATAGCAGGGTCCACACAATGTTTCTGCCCGACTTCTTTGATCAGAGTCTGGTAAGGTTTTATGTCCCTCAAATCCATCTCAGCAAACATTTCGGAACCACGGATCCCTATGTAAATAGGAAAAAAACCCTGTTTTTTCTGGGCATGATAGTGGGTGCCTGAAGTCAGTCTCTGCTATGCAGAAGGCTGAAACAGGAGGATTGCGTGAGCCCAGGAGGAGTTAGGAACCAGCCTGGGCATCATAGTGAGAGCCCATCTTTAAAAAAAAAAAAAGAAAAGAAACTGTTTCTTCTACTTCAGAAGAAAACCATTTTTTTTTAATTTGCTAAGTTAGCCACAGCCTCTCATCACTGCTAATGGCTTGGGACAACTATTCTAAGACATCCTTTTTATCTCTGACTGCAGAAACAGGTCTACAACCTCCCATAGGTGCCACTTCTGCTGTTTCTCCTTCAAATTGCTCACACCTGTAATCCCAGCACTTTGGGAGGCTGAGGCAGGTGGATCATCTGAGCTCAGGAGTTCGAGACCAGCCTGGCAAACATGGTGAAACCACGTCTTTACTAAAAATACAAAAATTAGCCAGACATGGTTGTAGGTGCCTGTAACCCCAGCTACTCAGCAGGCTGAGGCAGAAGAATCACTTGAACCTGGGAGGTGGAGGTTGTAGTGAGCCAAGAGCATGTCATCACACTCCAGTGTGACAAAGCAAGACTCCATCTCAAAAAAAAAAAATTCTGCCACACTGATGCACTGAGAAACCTGTTGAACTAGGAGTCAGCCAATGTATGTTTTAGCCTGGCTCTGCCACTACCTGGTTCTATGCTATTGGGAAGTCTTCCCTTTTTGCTGAATCTCTGAGCTCTGATTTGTAAATGGAGGGGTTGGGGTCCGATGTGATCTTGTGGTTGCTGCCAGCTCCAACACCCTAAAATCAGGATAACATGATGAAGACTTTGGAACAGGATTACAGAAGAGGGGAGGTGTGCAGAGCATCCTGGCTTCCTTCAGATATGCCTGCTGTAACATGAAGCAAACACAGCAGCACCACCCAGAAAACAAAGCCAGAGTCTAATATTTATTCAAGCAGTAGTTTCAATATGTGGAAATAAACACAGCTGAACAAGGTTTGGATAGAACAGGGTGGAAAATGAAAGGAAATGGATTGTTAGGTTGGTCAGGATTGTGTTTTTTAATTTTTAATTTTGATACTATTGTCATAATGATGATGATACCTTTTCAAAATTAAGTCAGTTCCTAAGAAAGAATCTGAAAATGATCAAAGGGGGAAAGCCAAACGTTTGCTTTGCTTTTCACTTACCACAGTTCATCGCACTGTTTGCATCACAGGTGGCTCCAGAAGTCTTCATGGTCATGATGTCCCCGTAGCAGCCGTGGTATAGGCGCGGATGTAGGTGAGGGTTCATTGAGTGAGTGAAGGGGTACGAGCCCCTGGAAGTGCCTAGGAGGCAGAAGTGTAACTCACACGAAGCCTGTGAGAAGATACTGCTTGGGTTGCTGCAATGAACATCACTAAACCAAAGGTGAAGGCCACAGACAGAACTGCCCAACTCCCTTGTTGCCATTATTTGTTCATCAGACAGAAGTCCCCCAATATCCACTCTGCTCTGATCTTTTGTTTTGTATCAACACAGCACTTAATCCTAAGACACTATGCAAAATATTAGGAAATTCATCTCTGTTTCTTTTTTCTCGAGACAGAGTTTCACTTCTGTTGCCCAGGCAACATGATCTCGGCTCACCGCAACCTCTGCCTCCCAGGTTCAAGTAATTCTCCTGCCTCAGCCTCCCAAGTAGCTGGGATTACAGGCATGCGCCAGTGCAGTGGCATGATCATAGCTCACAGCAGCCACAAACACCTGGGCTCAAACATTCGCTGAGAGCCCCAGCTTCCTGAGTAGCTGGAACCACAGGCACACACCATCATGCCTGGCTTATTTTATCTTTTGGTAGAGATGGGGTTTTGCTATTTGCCCAAGCTAGTCTCAAACTCTTGGGCTCAAGCAATCCTCTCTCCTTGGCCTCCCAAAGTGCTGGGATTATAGGCACTGTAGTCATACCATGCCATAGTCTCACTCAGAATTAAAACTGACAGAAGGTTTTTCAGCAAGAACCTTGAGAGTTTTGTTTTTGACTTTTTTTTTTATGACTTTTTTTTTAAGTTTTATGGGGTACCTGTGCAGGTTTGTTATTTTGGCATATTGTATCATGCTGAGGATTGGCCTTCTACTGATCTTTCACCCAAGTAGTGAACACAATACCTCATGTGTAGTTTTTCAATCCTTGCCTCCCTCCCTCTCTCCATCCCTCCCTCCCTCTCTCCGTCCCTCCCTCCCTCTCTCCGTCCCTCCCTCCCTCTCTCCATCCCTCCCTCCCTCTCTCCATCCCTCCCTCCCTCTCTCCATCCCTCCCTCCCTCTCTCCATCCCTCCCTCCCTCTCTCCTTTTAGAATCCCCAGTATGTATTGTTTTGCGATCTCTTGACCAAAAGCCTCAGTCTTCCAAAGTGCTGGAATTACAGGCATGAGCCACCACGCACACCCTGTTTTGAGAGGAATTTTTAAAACACTTCTGACACAAATGTTTCTGGGGATGTGAAGATCTGGATTAACAATTTGCTTTTGTTTAGAAAAATAAGAAAGAAGGGCACCATAACAATTTAAATATATTCTTATTTTGTATCATTTACCATGAAGTTGGGTTCCTATATATGTCTATTTAATAAAATTAGAAGTAAAAATTGAAATTGCCAAAATAATTTAAGTCCAATCTATTCTTGTTTTTTTGTTCTGTCATTAGAAAGTGAGTTTCTTTAGGGAGCCAGAGTAGCACACCCCCTCACGGCTGCTGTGAACTTTGGTTGAACTTCAGGGAAGTGAAGCCACTATAGGAGCATGTGTATGTCTCAGAGAAGAACAGAAGGGCCTGGGGAGATAACCAGCTTTTGCTGACCTTGCTGCAAGATAGTTTTTAGCTGAAGTATGCTAACTGAAGTATGAGAATAATAACCACAGGCTGTTCTAACTAACTCCACCCTCCCTCTGCTATGTGCTTTGTGAACATATAAAATAAAGTACGCTGAGACAGGTCAGGGCCAGAGAGCCTGACATCCTCACCTCCTGGACCGCCTGGCCCAGGTTTTTATATCTCTCTGTCTGTGTCTGTGTCTTTCCTTATTCCCCACTGTTCCCTCTTAGGTCCTTAAACCCCTGTGCAATGCAGGACGTGGCACATGTTTCTGTCCAAGTCTACCTGTTAAAGGAGAGGTAGAGCTTTTGCTAAAGGAGATACAAGGTTATTTTCTGTAATACTGAAAAGTTTGTTCCAATGGCTTTGAGGACTGTTAACTTGAACCTTAAGAGTCCAAATATTTGTTATAAGACAGTACTTTGGGCTGGATGTGGTGGCTCATGCCTAGAATCCTAGCACTTTGAGAGGCTGAGGCAGGAGGATTGCTTGAGCCCAGACTTTTGCAAGATGAAAAGCATAATGGCTTTTCATTTTGCTTAGGTCAAATGGCAAAACTCATTTCTACAAAAAACACAAAACGTAGCCTGATGTGGTGGCACATGTCTGTAATTCCAGCTGCTCAGGAGGCTGAGACAGGAAGATTGATTGAACCGAGCAGGTCGAGGCTGCAGTGAGCTTTGATGGTGTCACTGCATTCCAGCCTGAGCAATAGAATAAGACCCTGTCTCAAATCTCAAAAAAATATATACGTATTTTGTTAAAATGTTTGATGTAAAAAAATAGAATCTAACCACTTCTCCCACCTCTGCTACTGCCATGGTCCAGACCAGCATCATTGCTCATCTGGACTCTCCTACCAGCCCCCTAACTGACCTCCCTGCTTCACTCTTGCAGCCCATCCTCTACCTAGTAGACAGAATGGCCCTGTGGGAAAGGCATGGGCTGCTATCAGTGTTCTCTCTTAACCAGTGGCTTTCTCCCTCTTTAGAGGAACAATTAAGTCCATCCTGCAGTCTTCAAGACCTACTAGATCTAGCCCTCTGCTCCTGTTCCCACTTCTCCTTCCCTTTACCCACTCTCCTCCAGCCACATTCTTCTTTGCACTTATCCCTCAACACACCAGGCAGGTTTCAGCCTTGAAGCCTTTATGTTTGTGATTCCTTTTGTCTAGAATGCTATTCCTTCAGGTATCTACATGATTCTGCCTTCAGGTCTCTGCCCAAGTATCACCTTATCAGCAGAATATGTAGACAATTTATGGACAAAAAATGAAAATGATTTTTAAATATATAAAAGATGTTAAACCACACTCAAAAGAAGAGAAAGGCCACATGCAAATATCATTATGACAGCATTTTCCAACTCTTTAGTTGAAAAGAGTCCAAAGGTTTGGCAATATGCTCTGTGGGAGAAGTTGTGGGGAAATAGGCTGTCTCATGCACTGCTGTGGAACTCAGTTTTGTGATAGGCTGTTCATTTCAGCACTGTTTATAACAGCAAAGGACTGCAAACAACACAAATGTCATCAATATAGGGACTGGTTGAGTTAGGGAAGCTACATCCATAGTGGAGTACTATGCAGCTGTGAAATGAATGAGTAAGACATCTATATACTCCTGTAAAATTCTCTCCAGGGACAGAATAGTATTTATGGAATTGGACTCTTTGTGTAAGAAAGGGGAGAAAATACAACTGTCTATTTTGTGTGATTTGCTCATATCTTCAAAAGAAACAATATGAGGATGAATGAGAAACTAATAAAAATAGTTATGGAGAGGGAAAGAGAAAATTAGAGGGAAAAGGGATAGAGGATAGACTATCTTTTTTAAAGTTTTATTTTGGAACCATGTAAATGTTCTCATAAATTTAAAAATTAAATAGGGAAAAAGGAATCAAAAAAGAAAAACAAATGAACATAACTCCATATCAAATTAAAAGATTAATAAACAGAGCAGAATTATCTCGTGACTTTAAAATATATCCACATGTGAATAATGCTGCATAGGAATACATCCTGTGAACATAAATACTTACAAGAAAATCTTAAATTATATTAACTGTCTCATTATTGATTGGTAATACTGTCATAGTTATTTTGACACCATTGTATGTAAATAAGTACTTTACATATTCAAATTAGCGTTATTCACAAATTGCATGTGTAAATAATGCTAATGTCTAATGTCATTAGACACTATCATATGTAAATGAGTAACAATGCTAATGTCATACTCATTTTCCAGTTTCAGGATAGTATTCTCACAGGATTTTTAGTGTAGGATAGCAGAAGTACAAATATAAAACTGATGTAAAATGTTTGCATTCTTAAATATAAATGTGAAATATCTCAAAGCATAATTGCTTTTATTTTTAAAATGTGTATTTTCTAGTTCCTGCCACTGAAAATACCTGAAAGAAATTACAACTCCATAGCAATGGAGCACTCCTACTTCTCACACTGTGGTCTCTAAATGCCATTTTCTGCTAAGAGGAACCAGTCCTCCTCAGGATAATGGCTGATTTCTGGCCTGGGGCAGGAAATGTTCAAGATGAACCAGGAACAATTTTTTGTGCTAGAGCTGGTCCTTATATGTTAGAAACAGGTAAAAAATTTTTACAGGTGAAATGTTTTTATCTTCCTTCCTTCCTCTCATTCTTTCCCTCTCTCTTCCTTTATTCCTCTCACTCTCTTTCTGCCCATTCATCTCACTAGAAGATAAATTTCATCAGGTCAGATACCGATGTTTTTCTTTGCTATATCCTCCTCAGCACCTGTAACAATGCTTGGCACAAAGTAGACATTTAATAAACATTTGCTGAATGGATGAATGGATAGTTGGATGGATGAAGGAATGAGTCAGAAATGGGTTGTTTAAATTATCTGGATCAAGTGTCCATATATTGACAGGTTCAATATCCTTTCACTGGGAGGCAGTATTTGCCAGGCTCACTGAGTGGCCCACCGACCACAGGCATCAAAGTTACCCAGGATGCTTATTAAAAATGCTTATCACTGGGCTCTTCACACCAGATCTACTGAACCAGAATCTTGCAGTATAAGGCCAAAGAACCTGCATTTTAACCAGCATTCCCAGTTGACTCTTACACCTAAGTTTATGAACCACTGCTTTAAGGGAAATGGAATATGATCATGGACCCTCCCTCCACTGCCTGTGCAGGCATTATAAGCACACAGGCCCTTTTAAATTAGAGTCACCTTTCAGCTTTTATGGTACTTCATAATTAATCTGCTGGCTATTTAATTCTGCTCTCACCTGGAAATTTAAAAAGGAGCAAAAATTTAAAACTATGTTGCCCTGCTTTTGACCATAAGTAACTGGAAATTAGCTTTGGTTTTGGGTAGCCTTGTTTTTCCAAGTTTAGAATTAAACATTTTAGAAACACTTTCTTTTCAGTCATTATTCTATAATTAAAGACAACTTGAACATTGCTCATAATGGCTTTTCATTTTGCTTAAGTCAAAGTTTTAACATTCTCTTATTCAAGATCCTTTACTAACTCACCAACCTATCTTTCCAGCCTTCCCCCAGAAATCCCCTCTTCTGTCCCTGGCCACACTAACCCAAAGAATTTTCATTCATTTCTTCCTCTGCTCTTTTACTGAAGTCATTCTTCCTCTCCAGCAGGCTCTTCCCTTTTCTTATTAAATCACCAAGCATTCTTCAACTGACACATCCCCCCAAAAAGCCTTTCATGTCTAAGCATCCTAGCTGGATGCGAGCTCTTCCTCCCAAACTTCTCCCAGACTAGTGTTTTTTTTCCCACCTGTTCACATTTAACTCTCATTCACTGCTTGGCATTGATAATTTTCTCTTCATGTGTTTTGCTTCCAAGGCCCTGTTCCACATACCCCTCAGTAAGATATCGAGCCTGATAGGTATATTGTCAGACAGGAAGTAAGCAGATCAATAAATACGAGATTATCTGAAATTCCCACAGAATTATTTGATCCTGTTTTTCACCTGTTTCGCCAACAGAACACACTGTTAATTATAGAAATAATAGTTGATTAATGGCCAAGCTGGTCAGAAAGAGAGCCCACTGTCATTGCTCTTTCTGATTCATGATTGTGCTGGAGGTTTTCGTGGACACCCTGTGAACAATGCTAAGTCTCAGCCAGTGACTTACCAATGAGGGCAATTAGTCCCCAGAACACCACAGAAGTTAGCATGGTGGGAATCTTATCTTCCAGGACCTGTTTTGATTTGAATTAGAAACTGGTTAATTTTAAAATTTGAAAGTTTCCTAAAGAAAAATTTGCTTTCATATTTTTAAAAGTGCAGAGTTATTTCCAATTCAATACTCATTTTCCAGTTTCAAGATAGTATTCTCACAGGCTCAGTACATGGTTTGTTGGATCACTCTCTTTCCTAAGTGTAAACTCTCAACCCTCTTCAATCCAATTTCATATTGACACGGGCTATGTATTTCTTCTTACTTATGTAACCAAATATACACTTCTATCCCACCTC
This sequence comes from Callithrix jacchus, assembly GCF_049354715.1. NCBI lineage: Eukaryota > Metazoa > Chordata > Mammalia > Primates > Cebidae > Callithrix > Callithrix jacchus. Next base: position 8,816,148 of record NC_133515.1, read on the forward strand.
TAAGCTTAGCCACCCCACAATTTTGTTCCCTTTTTTTAAAAAAAAAAAATACTGATCCTTTCATTCTAGTTACTTGCCCTACCTCTGCCTTAAAGGATCCGTTTTGTTTTTTATTTTTTTGTTTAGAGATGGGATCTTGCTCTGTCACCCAGGCTGGAGTGCAGTGGCATAATCATAGCTCACTATGGCCTCAAGTTCCTGGGCTCAAGCAATCCTCCCACCTCAGCCTCCCAAGTAGCTGGGTGCCACATGTGCATGCCACCATGCCTGGGTGTTCCCATTCTCATACTAGGGTCTCCATAGGGAAAACAAAATAAAATACCAACAGGAGCATCAGAGAACATAACTTAGAAGAGGTTTCCTGTTTTCCATTTCTTCCTCAATCAACTCTTTCTTGATCTCATCTAAATGGTAGCTTATAAGTTTCACAGGATATAAGAAAGCCAGCACTAACCTTGTTTGCAACCTTACAGAGAAAATCCCCCCTCTCTGTCTGCAAAGGTCTTCTGTACTCAGCAGCAAACTGCACTTCAAGCTTTCACAAAGCGGTGGCCTTTGTCCTATAACACAGGTTTAACGATTGGAGAATCCATTAGTCAGTAGATCACTGCGAACCTGGCTTCAGGGGAATAGACATCAATGGGGTTCTACTGCTGTGAAGGAAACTTTGAAACACCAGCATGAAGACTTACCTGACTTTTCTAACCTTCGTTTTGTACCAATGATCATTAGAGGAGCTTTATATATGGTTTAAAACCCTCTCTTTAAACCACTGACCTCATTAGGCCTGGTTATAATAGTATTTTGGACTTAGGTGACTCCATTAATAAGAGGATTTCAAAGAGTTTATTAACCACTATTAATTAATTAACCTAATGAACCCCCAGGTTGCTCAGGAGGCATATTTTGATAGATTGTTTCTAGATATCTAAAATTATGCCAAACAGCTTCTAAATTTGTGAATAAAAAGCAGATAATTTGCTTTAAAAAGATAACAGGAAATACTAGCAATTGTTATTCTTGAATTGGTTATTTACCTGAAATGCTGAGTCTCCTGCTGTTTGTTCCCCATTCCAATGTCACATGATCCCCATACCAATATGTCACATGATCGCACACCACTATGTCACATGGTCATGATAGTTGAACTTGGCTCCTTACTCCAATCCCACTTCTGACAAATAGGTGCAAGTGTGGCCTCCTGCTCTGGGAGATCCAATTGCAAAGGATATGGAAAAAAAGGATTCAGCCCGGGATAAAAACTTCTAGGAGAGAATATCTTTCTTCAGGCTTATGTCCAGAGGAAGAGAGGAAGCGCATTGTGCAGCCCCAGGAACAGGAAATGGAAAGGACGTTCTTGAAACAGGCAAAGTACATTGCCCTGAGAGGAGGGAGAAGTCTGGTCTGGGTCCTTCCATAAGCGTAGCAAGTTTCTCAGACTGCATGCAATCCTCCCCCACATCCACCAAATGAAGAAAGGTGCAAGACAGCTGTACGGGAAATGGGAAGACAAAGCCACAGGCAACTTTCCAGCTCCCTGGCAATGAAACAACCTCCACTCCAAGGAGAACATGCCCTCCCCAAGCTGAGGTCTGCACAGTCCACTGGCATTCACTTCTGCCCTGCCTGCCTTCCTGCTTGTAGAACAGACTGCCCTGGCACGGCCTCTAGCCTTCCATCCCTGGAAGAGGGGCAGGGTTGTTCTGAGCCAATGGATGATTCCTGCTTGACTCTCAGAAAAGTGACCCCATGGAGGGTCTGCTCCACCACCATCAACACTGCAGTCAGAACCGCTCCTGACTAAGGGATATTGCAGGAGTCCAACTGCCCTGAGGCAGGCCTTAGAAACACACAGACTATCACCAGCGACACTGTGCCCATAACCCACTTCACTACAGGGTGAGCAGAGCCACTTCCCTGAGGCTTCCAGGCTAAGTGCAATAAGAAGGTTCAAGAAAGGGAGATTAAGAAGAAGTTAAGAAAGAATTTTAAGTTAGGTAAAAGAAAGTAGGTGGAGGCTGGGGCTGTTCCTACAGGTAGTGGAGGAAGAAAGTGTTAATAAAACATTTAAAGCACTGTTGAATGTGAAGAATACTTATCTTTCTGCTCTCAGTTAGTGGGGCTACGAGTCCTTCTAGGTATGGGGGTCTTAATGTCAGGATGCTGCAACTCAACCAATCGTTTTCAAACTGATGTGAATTGTTCTGTTCACTCAAACTGTGAGAGAACAATTGAACATCTATGTGACACCCAACATTTGTCAGGTTCCTATGGATACTATATGACTCAATCCTCCACTGGCCCTATGAGGCAGGTATTATCCCTTATTTTAGAGACGAGGAAACTGTGACTCAGAGAAGCTAAGTAACCTGTCAAAGATGGCACAGTTAGCACGTGACAGAGCCAGGATTTGAACCCAGGTCTGTAAGATTCCAAAATCCATGCTCTTCCACTGTATCAGAAGTGCCAGCATGAGAGACAAATGACCCTGCAGAGCAATTGTTGCAACAGGTCCAAATCAATCTAGATACAAAGCATTGTCTGTGGTCTGGATAAATAATACCAGTCACAGGTTTTATACCACTATCTTTCCAGTGTTTGTAGGTGCTGTTGAAATTTCTAAAATGCAAATTCATACGAGTTAACTAAGTCGGAAGTGGTTTTTTGTCACTTTATATTTTCTCCACCAGTAATAATAAGGTAGTTAATATGCACTGACCTTGTATGGTATGGTTGGTAGAATAATAGTAAGGGGTCTGACCTAAGTTTATTATACTCTAAAGCCCAACTCTTAACTGTGATACCCTACTGACCCAGTGGATGGTTAAGTGTGTGTACTATTGTATAAGGATCTTGGAAATTTCCTATCACTAAGAAGAAATATACTGACTAATTCTTCATCTCTTCTCAGAGATACCAAGAATGAGTTGTACTTGTGAGTTGTACTGATATTTCCAGGAGGGGCTTGAGGGGACCTTGGCACCTGTCATAATCTCCATTAGTCCCTAAAACTTCCCCAAAGTAAAAACACAGTCTACATGTAAGCAATGTCTGTGCTATACAAATAAATCTCTATGGCCTTGTCCCCTGCCCCTTTGAATCAGTTGCCTGCTCCTAAAGACTCTTCAGTGCCACAATTCTCTGGCAGCCTCTGGAGAGTCCTAACAGATTTGGGGTTCCTGGCCTCAGTGGTGGGGACTCAAATCATCCCTAATGACTAAATTGCCTCAGCAATTGGAAAACTTCAATGGAAAAGCTTAAGTAGTACTGTCCTAATTAGGAGAGGGATGGTTATGAAAACTGAGGTATGGTGTATACCCAGGGAAGTAGATTCTGATGCGGGTTCCTGGTAAGACTTCTCAATTCATATCACGCAAAGACCTGCCCTTGTTCCCTGAGCTACCTTAGGTCAGCACTTTTGGGAATTAAAGGAATCCAGCATCTCGGGCTCACTAGGTTCCCTCGCGCTCTGTGTCCCCACTTGCCTCCTTCCCAACACTAGTCTGTGGTAATAGAGACTGGGTTGTCTCCACCATGTCATTATCTGTGAATCCCAGGCACAGCTCTCCTTTCTCAGGAACAACAGCCAAGGAAGATGACCGTGGCCAACTCATTTAACCTCCCTGAGCCCTAATTTTCCTCATCTGTAAAATGGAGATGGTAATAATGCCCCACAACTTTGTTTTGAAGATAAAAATAAATTTTATATGTAAAAACATGTTATAAAGTACAGTGCTTCATAGAGATGCCAGTTACTATCATGATGGGTTTGTACTCAGGTCCTGATGGCTTAGCTTCTTATTGATTTATTCATTTGCTTGTTTATCCATGCACTCAGAAAAAATAATTAACAGCTGAATTATAGGACAGGAAGTAGAAGGTGAAGTCTCTCTTCAGCCATGAAGGAAACTTGGTAGGACAAGCAGGAGCTATTCATTGTCAGGACTCTGTAGCCTGCCTGGTAGGAATGGAGGAAGGATAAGTTCAGAAAAGATGAGGAAGCTGCCCGAGTATATAGCAAAGGCACTTTGGCATCAATGACTGGTGAAAAGGCAGAAGCAGAGCCCTTCTGTATAATTTCACTAAAACGTTCAACTTAACCCCAGGATATTTCAGTGTCAGGCTTGAACTGTTGAGTGCTTTTCTTGTCTTGGCTTTAATCTACTATATGACAGGTAAAATGCACACTGTGTTGAAGAAGCCCTTACATGGTTGCATCACTGGTCTTCCAATTTCAAATATTTGACCAACATTTCAGAAAAGAAGATATACAAATGGCCAATAAAGCTCATGAAAAATTGGTAAACATCTTTAGACATCAGGGAAATGCAAAATAAAATCACAATGAGACAGTATTTCATGCTCACTAAAAAGGCTGAAACCAAAGCCTAGCAATATCACATATTGGCCAGAATATGAGACAAACAGAACTCTCAGACACTACTGGTTGGAATGTAAAATGGTATGATTGCTTTGGAGAACTGTGTAGCAGTTTCTTACAAAGTAAACATACTATATGACTCAGGAATTTTATTTCTAGTCATTTATCCAAGAGGAATGAAAATAAATGTCTCCCAAAACACTTGTACAAGAATTTTCATAGATTGTAAGTTCTGCAAAGAAAAAAGAAAAAAAAAGAATTTTTATAGTGCTTTATTTATAATAGCTCAAAACTGGAAACACTCCAAAAGAGTTATCAATGGAAGAATACCAACAGCTGTAGTATAATGATATAATGTAATAATACACAGGTTAAAAAAATCCAGGAAAAAATTCCTGTGAAGCTGGCTGGGTCCGGTGCCCACCTCTGATCATTCAACCATGTCTAGGAATATATTTGTTTGAAAAAGGGACTCCCTGTGATTTGGAAAGGAGAAGGGAGAAGTCTGAAACAAAATTTGCAAATAACATTTTTATTTTGAGATAGTTTAAATTTCACAAGAAACTTCAAAAATAGTACCAAGAGTTCCCATGTGGCCTTCGCCCAGCTTCCCCCAATGGCAATACCTTACATAACTCTAGTACATGTCAAACCTAGAACTTTAGCATCAGTATTCTACAATACTATAAACTTAGGTACAGACCTTATTTGGATTTCCCCAGTTTGTTTTTACATGCTCTCTTTAAAATATATTTATTTATTTGTATTTCAGAAGTGAATAGTACTGTGAACTTTTAGCCCATGTGTAGATGCAAGTAACCATCATCATAATCAGGATACAGAACTGTCTATCACCATAAAACGACTGCCTCATGATATCCCCTAACTATGTCTTTCTTTGTGCCAAAAGTAAGCTTTTTTTTCAGACAGAGTCTTGCTGTTGCCAGTCCAGGCTGGAGTACAATGGCACAATCTCAGCTCACTGCAACATCCCCTTCCCAGGTTCCAGCAATTCTCCTGCCTCAGCCTCCCGAGTAGCTGAGATTATAGGTGCCACCAACAGGCCTGGCTAATTTTTGTATTTTTTAGTAGAAATGGGGGTTTCACCATGTTGGCCAGGCTGGTCTCGAACTCCTGACCTCAGGTAATCCACCCACCTCAGCCTCCCAAAGTGCTGGGATTACAGGCATGAGCCACCACGTCCAGCCAAGTAACTTATTTTTTAAAAACAGCTTGATTGAGCTATAGTTCACATATCATAGGCTTCACTCATTATAAAGTATGCAACTCAATGGTTTTTAGCATGTTCACAGAGTCATGCAACCATCAGCATAATCAATTTTAGAGCATTTTCATTAACCATGGAAGAATCTCCACACCCATTAGCAATCATTCCCAGTTTCTCTCCCCTTCCTCTTCTCTCCTTTTCACCCTCTGAACCCAGGCAGTCACTTATCTGGAAGTCTGGATGATTTTGTAAACTGTTCCATAGTTGTTCACTATACCTGTGATGGAGAGAAGAGCTGGAGTGGTATCTGGAGAAGGACTTGCGCCAAAGACAGCCCCTTTGTCACGGTTTATCCTGGGAGTGACTTGAACACAATCAAATGCTGTAGAAAATATTGAGGCTACAACAATAGGATTATTTGATCAGGTAATGATGTTGAAGACACTAGTTTAAAAGCTTAAGAGTAGAAATTGGCCTGAGGCAGGAATGGAACTGCCTCTTCCATTGTAACAGGAAGAAAAAAGAAGAAAAATCAGGTAGCAATGCAGTTCCATTTACAGAGTTGATGGGAGAAAACTGAGGGGGTTATCTAAGGATTTTTACTTCCTTTGTGAAACAGGAGGTCAAATCATGTGCTAAGAGTAAAAACTATGTAGACTTAGAAAATGGTGAACATGTGGAAAAGCCACTCTGTAGAATTGGAAAGAGAGCTGAAAGAGAGCCAAAAAGATTGGTGGCGTGCACATATGGACTAGTTGAGATTGGAGTCCATAAATGCTCACTTAGAGGTACTGAAATGCTGGGGTTTGACACAGCAACCTAAGTACAGGCAAGGAGAAAGCAGAGGGCTGGGGTGGTCCAGGGCTGAGGTGCAGCTCTGCAGGTGCCATGCAAGTAGGATACAGGGCCAAGTGAGCTGGAGTTTAACAAAGGAATGGTTAAAGCAATGGCAAGTGGATAGAAAATGAAGGGAAGAAAGTAAGGGGCTTTTACAGGGCCAATGGGAAGATTTAAGTTTAAGGTTTTGGAGGCAGAGTGTATCCGCCATCTTTCTCACCCACCTTACTTCTCTTACCTTACCTCTAATTCCACCCACAGTTGCAACAAGCGGTAGCATGCAAACTTCAGTCCGCTTTGCACGGGCCCTTTCCCAAGTGCTTGCTCACTCCCTCATGCCTGTCTCCTGCAGTCTTGATTTCCAGGAGAACTGGAATCCCCTATGGACCTCTCCAACTCATTCTCCTTTGTAACTTGACCAAAATCAAGAGCAGAAGGATGAGGGGGTGAATGGTGAGAGGAATAAATCAGGCATGCAGGGACTTGGGCTATCGTATTTCCCCACTGACAGTGGAGGAGCAGGCAGGTGTGAGTGATTCTGGGCTGTGTGTGAAGGTTCTGGTGACTTTTTTTATCAAGCCAGAGGCCCTGACAGTGCAAAGAGAGGAAGCAGGGGTTAGGAGCCTCAGCCGGAGGCTTCTTAATAATAAGTTTTCTCGTTTAACAACAGAAAGATGTTCATGATACTGTTAAGCTCTTTACTTAAGCAGGTTATTAAATGGTATTAATGAATGTTTCCAATTTTGTTTTAAGTGTGTGTATATGCAGGCATGGAAAATAAGCTGAATTACATCTTCAACTATACCAGATGTTATAAAATTCTTCTTCAAAGCAACTGTACCACATTTACCCCTCTGAAGCAGGGTATAAGTGCTCCCACGCTCCACCAAGGATTGCTATAATTAAACTTAAATTGGGTGGGAAAAGTCAGTTTCCTGACTGAGATTGGGCATCTTTTCATATATGCTCATTGGTCATGTCAGTTTTATCTCCTCTGAACTGCCTGCTTATATTCTTTGATCACTTTTCACTGGGTTGTTTGCCTTTTTCTCATTTTATTTATTTGGCTTTAAAATTTGTTTGTATCATTGCAACTTTTTCTCATTTTCTTAAATAGAAGTCCTTGCATACTGTAGTCTGGGTCCTAGTCTTTTGCCAATCATATGCCAGAAAAAAGAAAGAAAGAAAAGAAAAGAAAAAGAAAAAAGAAAATTTTATTTTACAAAATAATTACATAATTAAAAGGGATATAATCACAGGACCTTGCAGTAATTTTCAAGTGTTCTATAAGGAACTTGTATTAGTTAATTGTCAGAAAGACATACTATTCTAAAACTGTTTAGGCTTTTTTTTTTTTTTTTTTTGGAGATACAGTCTCACTGTATTGTCCAGGCTGGAGTGCGATGGCGTAATCACAGCTCACTGCAACCTCTGCCTCCTGGGTTCAAGAAATTCTCCCACCTCAGCCTCCTGACTAGCTGGGATTATAGGCACCTGCCACCATACCCAACTAATATTTTCTGTATTTTTAGTAGAGATGGGGTTTCACCATGTTGGCCAGGCTGGTCTCCAACTCCTGACCTCAAGTGATCCACACGCCTCAGCCTCCCAAAGTGCTGGGATTACAAGCATGAGCCACTGTGCCTAGCCTCTTTAGGCTTTTAAAGACTCTTGTTTAATCCCTAAAGTTTAGCCATGTCTGATCCCACAGATGATTGCTATGGAGGGCTACCTCTTAAATGGCCTTGGGCCCCAGGGTTTTATGAGAATTGCAAGGGCGTCTTCTAAAATTCTGGTCCCGTGGTGACTGGGATGGTGAGTGTCTTAGTCTGCTATTTTTGCTACTATAACAGAATACCACAGACTGGATAATTTATGATAAACAGAAATTTATTTGTCCCATGGTTCTGGAGGTTAGTAAATCCAAGAGCATGGTTCTGGCATCTGACAAGGGTCATCCCATGGTGGAATGAAAGAAGGTGGAAGTGAATACACAAGACAGAGAGAAAATGGGGCTGAGCTGATTCTGCAGAAATAAAGCCCCTCCTGAGAGAACAGCATGATTCTGCTCATGAGGGCAAAGCCTCATGATCTCATTATCTTTTCTTTTCTTTTTTATTGAGACAGGGTATCCCTCTGTTGCCCATGCTGGAGCACAGTGATTCAATCACAGCTCTCTGCAACCTCAACCTCTCTGGGCTCAGGTAAACCTCCTCCCTCAGTCTTAAGAAGAGCTGGGACTACAGGTGTGTGCCACCACTCCCCACTAATTTTTGTATATATATTTTTTACAGACAGTATCTCACCATATTGCCCAGGCTGATCTCAAACCCCTGGGTTCAAATGATCCTCTCGCCTCAGCCTCCCAAAGTGCTGGGATTACAGGTGTGAGCCACTGCACCCTGGCCCTTATCATCTATTAAAGTTCCCACCTTTCAATACCATTACATATGGTAATTAAATTTCAACATGAGTTTTGATGAAGACATTCAAACCAATTCTTCACACTTCTTAGGGTTAAATTCAGGGTTGAAGGGATATACAATGAATTTCAGTTCCAGCTGTGTACAGCAACAGAGAGGCCCAGGAAATTGTTGGCATCCCTGAGACCTTCACCCAGCAATGGAGAGAGGATGGCTCAGAAATCACAGCTGTCAGCAATTGCCCCCCAGATTTGACCCAGGCTCAGTGGGTTTTCCTGAGGCTGGAACAGGAGTGAGAATGCCTCAGCCATGTACCCCGGCTTCTCCTGTCTCCTCGAAATCCTGGGGCCAGAGAATTGACTATTCAAGACACATGGGTTAATGGCCCTAGAGAGTCGTGAAACACAGGTGACAACAGAGAGCAACACTGCACGCATTTCCTTGAAAAGAGTCAATTAAGGAAGGTGCTGACCCAGGCAGAGTGAGCGGCTCATCGAAAACATCATTCTACAGCTCATTTTATTCTATCTTATTTATCTCAGCCTGATTTAATTAATTTTCTCAGATTCTAGTCCTCAACTAAATGTTTCTTTAGGGATTGTAACTGTGATAGAAAAAATAGTAGAAATAGAGAAGAAGAAAATGGGAGCTACAAGTTTTTTCTTTGCTTCCTCTCTCTTCTCTGTGTAGACATAAGCACAAACACACTGATAATATGTTCACTGCCAGAGTATCTATGTATTAATTACTCACCTTGAAAATTACCAACTGTCTGTAGAACTGGGCTGAGTCAGGATTGTAAAATAGGCAACATCTATTTAATATCTTATGTTTTTGCAGTACCTTGGAATTTTGAGTGAGCTGTCAAATACATTTAAATAATCAAAATAACCCTCCAAGAAAGATCAAGCAGGTTTTATGTCCCCCATTAGACATATAAGAAAAGAGACTGATTTGCTCAAGACGTCCCATCTAATAAATGATGGAGCTAAGACTGAAATCAAAACATTCAGATTCTGAGTCCAGGGCATTTCTTTCCATGATTTATTAGGTCAGATGACGATTTATAAGACATTTTTTCACCCTGAAACCCAGGATTCCATGATCTATTTTGTCGTTTCCAACAGTCAGGCATTCATGCTCTCAGTTGCCATCTGGCTGCACAAAGACTGCTCTTCACTGCCACCTAGGACCACCCTGATTTTAACACTGCCCAGCAGCTATTCACTTCCCCCAAAGCAGCCACCCCCAGTCCCCGTGGAAACTATACTTATTTGGTGTTTTATCTTCAGAGACCTTCGCCACCTGTGCAGTCCAGTAGAATTAAAATGTGAACCACACATTTAAACTTTTTTGTCAGCCACATTGAAAGAAGTGAGATTAATTTTAATACTATATTTGTTTAGCCCAATAATATTTTTAATTGGGCTCATTGTTTAGCCCAATTTAAAATATTATTTCAAAATCAATATAAAAGTTGGGATATCTTATAGTATTTTTTTGTACCAAATGTGTGTATTTTAGACTTGCAGGACATTTCAGTTCAAACTAGCTACATTTAAAGTACTCAATAGCACTTGTGGCTACTGGTTACCATATTTAACTGAAGACTTTTTCTATTTTTATTCATTTTTAATATTTTACCGCATCTTTTTACATCTATTTTTTATTTCAATAGTTTTTAAGGAACAGGTGGTATTTGGTGACATGGATAAGTTCTTTAGTGGTGATTTCTGAGATTTTGGCATACCCATCAACCAAGCAGTATACATGGCACCCAATGTGTAGTCTTTTATTCCTCACCCCCATCTCACCCTTCCCCCAAATCCCCAGAGTCTATTGTATCATTCTTATGTCTTTGCATTCTCATAGCTTAGCTCCTGCTTATAAGTGAGAATCTATGAGGTTTGGTTTTTCACTCCTGAGTTACTTCACTTAACATAATGGTCTCCAACGCCATCCAGGTTGCTGTGAATGCCATTATCTCATTTTCTTTTATGGCTGAGTAGTATTCCATGGTGTGTATATATATATATATATATATATATATATATATATATATATATATATATATATATTTTATCCACTCATTCGTTGATGGGCATTTAGGCTGGTTCCATATTTTTGCAATTGCAAATTGTGCTGCTATAAACCTGGCTGTGCAAGTGTCTTTTTCATATAAAGATTTCCTTTCCTCTGTGTAGATACCCAGTAGAGGGGATTGCTGGATCAAATACTAGTTCTACCTTTAGTTCTTTAAGGAGTCCTCATACTGTTTTCTATAGTGATTGTATTAGTTTACATTCTCACCAGCATTGTTAAAGTGTTCCCTTTTCACCACATCCACGCCAACATCTATGATTTTTTAAATTTTTTTAATTATGGCCATTCTTGCAGGAGTAAGGTGGTATCACATTGTGGTTTTTATTTGCATCTCCCTGATAATTAGTGATGTTGAGCATTTTTTCATATGTTCGTTGGCCATTTGTATATCTTCTTATGAGAATTGTCTATGCATGTCCTTAACCCACTTTTTGATGGGATTACTTTTTTCCTTGCTAATTTGCTTGAGTTCCGTGTAGATTCTAGACATTAGTCCTTTGTTGGATGCATAGTTTGTGAAGATTTTCTCCCACTCTGGGGTTGTCTGCTCTTCTATTTCTTTTGCTGTGCAGAAGCTTTTTAGTTTCATTATGTCCCATCTATTTATCTTTGATTTTGTTGTATTTACTTTTGGGTTCTTGGTCATGAACTCTGCCTAAGCCAATGCCTAGAGGAGTTTTTCTGGTGTTGTCTTGTTTGGGTCCTCTTCAGAAGGTGGTTTAGAAATCAGCTCTAAAACTCCAACAGGTGCTTTTAAGTGCAGGTTTCTGATAACTGGAGATTGTGACAACCAAATACAGGAAAACTTTCAGAACTCAGGGAGAACTGAAACGTTCATGAATATCAAGCGGAACAGGAATTAACTGCATGGACTAAACTAATAGAAGTCTTAAATAATCTTTTTAAATTTTGCTTAAAATGTTGCTGATTCTTTGTTTTGTTTTTCAGAGTCAAAAACACTTTTAAGCTGTTTACCGCTTTTAACAATTGAGTAAAGTATATTTCTATGAACAAAATTTGGAGCATATTTATTCCTCTCAAATTGATTTCTCTAGAACTTGGAAAGTATTTGTGAATATTTTTGACTTATGACAATATAGTTATTTGCATAAGTGCAATAAGAATCTGTTTTCTGCAACAGGACACAATTGGAGAAACTGGTTATTTTATCAAGGCTTTGACAGGAATGGTATGCTTTCCTTTAAGAAATCGAACTTGACTTATGGAGCCAATAAAAGCCCCTTGGAAAAACTGACTTCATACCTTTGTCTACACAGTCCCTGTACTGGGTTCCTGATCTGTGGTAAGTAAAGAATGTCATTTTCTGAAAGGCCCAGGAGCCTCAAGTTTATCTTGGGACCTCAAGAGAAGAGGAATTTACTCAACTCATAGGTATTTGATGGTACAAATCAATGGCTGGGCTCGGCTTTTAAAAAGTCTTATCTGAGATTCCTTCTATGGAACAAAGTTCCATCAAAGCAAATTTATAATCCTACGTAAATATTTTTGCTGCACTGTATACAAATAATTAGGCCAAGTATAATAAAGCAAACCAGTCCTACTGTAGCAGGAGTAGCCGCGGGAAATGGATCTCTCGAACACCGAACACCGAATGCAGGAGGAAGAGGGGTTTATTATTACGGCCGGGAGACTGGGCTATAATTTGTCCAAAACCCAGCTCTTCTAACAAAGGGAGGTTCAGCCTTTACATAGGCTTATACTTTAGATATTACAGGTGAAAGAATCTTAGGTTCATAGTTTTAGGAATCACATGTGAAAAGGTTTTTGGTTTACAGTTTTAGGACTCACATGTGAAAAGGTTTCTGGTTTGATCTTGTTTTAAGTAAAAATAGTGCCCTCTGGAGAGTTTCCCCAAGGCCTAGCCTGTCGCCTGTAGGAAGGTAAAACCGGAGGCCCCTGTTGGTCAACCTTTTCTTCTACTGCAATGCGGCATGATAGTCAAAGGGGAAGTTGATCTGAGAAGCCTGGGTCTCCCTCTTGACTACCATAATTTGTGTTTAGTAAAAATGGGAAACTGGAGAGAAAATTTATGTTTCAAAAACTATAGTGTACCTTTGTTAGATTCTAGTGTTCACTAATGTTTTTCCATATTTATGATTTTCTACAGTTTGAACCAAATTCTAAGTTTTCTTAGCTACAAGTCTTCAAAATAATGTTTTTATTTTTTCGGCTTCTTTTCTTCCCCCCTTTTTCCTGATTTCAAGTCACTGAAAACTAAGCTGTGCTTTCATACAGCCCTGTGAATTGAAGCCAGACAACTTAAATTTCAGAGGAAAATATACCAGCAACCTACTGTTTGGAAAACTCTGTCCCTACCGTGAAAGCTCTCTCTCTCTTTCCCTCCCCCACAAAGAGGCTCCCTTATTTCTCACTTTACATCGCCCGGTTTCTGCCTCATCAGCTCTCCCCAGCTCCCCACCGCCCAGCTTCCCGCCTAGCGGTTCAAACTGACCAAACGATGCCCACCACCTCAGCTTTCTCACTTCCCACTCCCTCGGCCCTTCAGCCTCCTATGAAACAACCCTACCCCTCTGAACGGGGCGGCCATTTTTCCTTTTCGTCCCGGCTGGCACGCCCGGAGGCTCTTTTCTCTCAATAAAGCCTGAACTTAAGAACTTTCTTCTTGCCTGCGGTCCGGTTTTTTCCGAACGAGCTCAGTCCTCCCGCAGAGGGTAGGTCGGACACCTACATACATACATAAGACACTTTCATACCTGCCTACTGATGTATGGACTTGAGAGTTACGTGGCCTGTATTGATTTTCCAGGATTGTTCTTTTGCTTGTTGTTGCTTTTCTCTCTCCCTTCCCCTATTTTCTCTTCAAAGGACATGAAACTTCACAACCTTCTAAACGTGAGCTTTCCTAATAACTCAGGACCTACCCACCTAGGAATAAACTATCCTAACCCATGAGAGATCAGATGAAACCTAAGACCACAGACTCATTTTCTTCTAAAATGCTTTCTCCAAAAAATTTTTAAAAAGAAAAGTAGGGAAATATGAAAGGAAAATTTCCTGGGCCCCCAAAATCACCAAGCTGAAGGGAAAAGACAAACTGGGAACTGCTTAGGGAACACCTGCCTCCCATTCTATTCAAAGTCACGCCTCTGCTCACTGAGATAAATGCATATCTGATTGCCTCCTTTGGAGAGGCTAATCAGACACTCCAACCATTTGTCTCTTATCTATCTATGAAGCCCCCTCCCCTCTTTGAGTTGTCCCGACTTTCCAGACAGAACCAATTTTCATCTTATATATGTTGATTGATGTCTCATGTCTTCCTAAAATGTATAAAACCAAACTGTGCTCTGACCACCTTGGGCACATGTCATCAGGACCGCCTGAGGCTGTGTCACGGGCACACGTCTTCAACCTTGGCCAAATAAACTTTCTTTTCCTTTTTTTTTTTTTAAAGAAAGAGAAAGAGAAAAGGGGGAGAGAGAACAGGAGTCTTGCTCTATTGCCCAGGCTGGGATGCAATCTAGAAATAGGTATTAAACACCTCTTTTATGCTGATGATTGTGCTTAACAGCAGAGATAAGAAGGAATAAGGAACGAAAATAACAAACAGCCAACTAATATTTCATTTAAATCTGTGAAATGCTGTGCAAGTGCTGAAGAGTGATTTGCTTCCATTTATGTGGTCACTTTCAAAATAGGTGTAATGTGATACTAAAAAAAAAATGTATGTTCTGTAGACCTGTGGTATAGAATTCTATAAATATTCACTGAGTTCACTTGTTCCAGGTCTAAGTTCAAATCATAAATGTCTCTGTTAATTTTCTATCTCGTTGATCCGTCGAATATTAACAATGTGGTGTCAAAGTCTCCCACTATTAGTGTGGGAGTCCAAGTCTCTTTATAAGTCATTGAAAACTTGTCTTATATATCTGGGTGCCCCTATATTGGGTGCATATATATTTATGATCATTGACTCCTGTTGCATTGATCTTTTTATCATTATGTAATGTCCTTCTTTGTTTCTTTTAGTCTTGGTTACTATTGTAGTCTATTTTGTCAGAGACCAAAGTTACAACTCCTGTTTTTTGTTCGTTTGTTTGTTTTGTTTTTCTTTCCTCTCCATTTGATTGGTGAGTCTTCCTCCAACCTTTTGTTTTGAGTCTTTGTGTGTCCTTGCTTATGAGATGGATCTGGATACAGAGTGCCTATGTGTTTTGAATTTTTATTCAGTTTGCGTGTCTGTGTCTTTGATTGGGGCGTTTAATCCATTTAAATTCAGGATTAATATTGATATTTGTGAGTTTAATATTGTCATTTAATGCTGGCTGGCTATTTTGCCAATTAGTTGATATAGATTCTTCATTATGGAGATACTCTTTACCTTTTGGTAAGTTTCTGGGATGACTGATACTGGTTGTTCTTTTCTGTGTGTAGTGCTTCTTTCAGAAGTTCTTGTAAAGCAGGCCTGGTGGTGATGAAATCTCTGAGTGCTTGCTTGTTCGTGAAAAATTTTATTTTTCCTTCATTTATAAAACTTAGCTTGGCTGGATATGAGATTCTGGGTTGAAAATTCTTTTCTTTGAGGATACTGAATATTAACCCCCACTCTCTTCTAGTTTGTAGGGTTTCTGCTGAGAGATCTGCTGTAAGTCTGATAGGCTTCCCTTTATGGGTAACCTGACCTTTCTCTCTAGCTGCCCTTAGAATTTTCTCCTTTATTTCAACCCTGGTGAATCTAACAAGTATGTGTCTTGGGGTTGCTGTACTTGAGGAATATCTTTGTGGTGTTCTCTGTATTACCTGGAGATGAGTATTGTCCCAACTTAGTAGGTTAGGAAAGTTTTCCTGAATAATATCCTGAAGAATATTTTCCAGCTTGGATGCATTCTCTTCATGACATTCAGGTACACCTATCAAACGTAAATTAGGTCTTTTCACATAGCCCCATATCTCTTGGAGACTTTGCTCATTCCTTTTTACTTTTTCTTCTCTAATCTTGTCTTCTCATTTCATTTCATTAAGTTGGTCTTCGACCTCTGATATCCTTTCTTCTGCTTGATCAATTCGAGTGTTAAAACCTGTGCATACTTCTCGGAGTTCTCGTACAGTATTCTTCAGTTCCATTAATTCATTTATATTCCTCTCTAAATTGTCTATTCTCATTAGGATTTCATCAAACCTTTTTTCAAGGTTCTTAGTTTATTTACATTGGGCTAGAACATGTTCTTTTAACTCACAGAAGTTTCTTATCATCCACCTTCTGAAGCCTGATTCTGTTAATGGAATGCACTTGTTTTCCATCAGGACTTGTTCCCCTGTTGATGAGGAACTGTGATCCTCTGTAGAAGGAGAGGCAATCTGATTTTACATATTCTCAGCCTTTTTACGCTGGTTTCTTCCCATTGTTGTAAATTTATCCACCTGTCGTCTTTGTAATTACCAACTTTCAAATTAGGTCTCTTAGTGGACGTCCAACTTGTTAATTCCCAGGGCTGAAATCTGAGCAACCCACTGTGCCGGCTAAAACAGCGGCATCAAGTTTCTTGGTTCTTTTCTGTCTGGGAGTCTCCTGTCTGGCTTCCCTCCTGAATCCCTTCTTCAATCAGCTCCAAACTTCGGCCAAAAGGGGAACCAGTCCCGTTTACTGTGCACTAAGAACCGCTGCACTGCAGCGTCAGCTGCAAGAGTCACGCTGGCAACCCGTGGGGCTCCTCCGCTGGGAATCTCCTGGTCCTGGAGCAAGAAAAACTCTTCTGAAAGTGTGGCGTCCTCTCGTTCTCTGTGCTTTCACTGGGAGCTACAAGCCTGAGCTGCTAATGGTCAGCCATCTTGGATCTCTCTCTTTCTAAATTAACTGAGACCAGTCTCAGATTTTCAGTGTTCACATAATCAACCTTCTGAATTCTTTATCTGGCAATTCAGAAATTTCTTTTTGGTTTCAATCCATTGCTGGAGAGCTAGTGCGATCTTTTCAGGTTGTTATAGAACCTTGCTTTGTCATATTGAAGAGGGAGACCTAAACATCTAAGACCACCTCCCCCTTGATTTCCACTCCACATTTCAGTAGAAGTAGAGGTGCCATCTTAATCGCCCTCCTATAGATGGCAGGCGTAGTATGGGGGAATCTTTCTGGAAGGCACTGTTTTTACTAAACAAGATCAAATCCCCACCTAAGCCACATACCCCACTCCTACTCCATGAACCAAGACCCTTTCATGTGTAATTTCTAAAGCTGTAAACCCAAGACCCTTTCAAGTGTAATTTCCACAGTTGTAAGTCTATAGAAGGGCAGGGTCTTTCTTTCTTAGGTGAGCTTGGATGTTAGGCAGCTATGCAGCCTTGCTCTCAGCCGAATAAATCACCCCTTCCTTCCTAGTTCAGTGTCTGACAGGTCTGTTTCTCATGGTCACTCCTGCTTTAATATTACCAGAATTACTTTTCTGGCTCCTTCTCATTTAGGTAGACTATTTCAGCGGAAAGAGCCAAAACTCAAGGGCTGCTGTTCAGATTCTTTTGTCTCATGGGGTGATCCCTTGATGTAGTGTTTGCCCTTTCCCCTAAGGATGGAGTTTCCTGAGAGCCAAACTACAGTGATTGTTATTTCCCTTCTGGGACTAGCCACCCAGCAGAGATTCCAGGCTCTGGGCTGGTGGTGGGGAATGTCTGCATTCCCTGGGATATGATCTGCTTTCAGGTCCTCCAGCCATGGACCAGCACCTGCTTGGACCAGAGAGTTTTAAATAGTGACTGTTAATTCAAGCTTTTGATGTCCTAACGCAAAGGTGTGACCTAACATAGTTTCCCCCTCCCCCCGACTGTGGAGGGAATATTTGAGGGTATGCGAAATTGTGCTATACCAGGTCATATCAGCTACAAGATCCCTTGCAGCATTTGTGAACACTTAAAGTCTTAAGCCTCAATTCAAACCTGGCTCTACCTGTAATGGTGGTTTGACTTTGAGCAACTGACTTAACCTCTCTGGGCCTCTATCTCCTCACCTACAAAACCAGAATACTATGACCTATTTTCAATACTTTTGTATGAATTAAATTTAATATTCTGTATAGGGACCTATCACTTTTCCTGTCCTATATATCCACCCTTCAACAACAACAACTCTTGATTGCCCTCTGCTCTCTCTATGCTGTTCAGTCATGCTCTACCTTCTATGACTAGATCAGCCTGGTATGTAGCCACCACTTGGGGAGGAGGAAGGGAAGTGACCTCTTCAGTGGCCCCTGGACTTCCATACACCAACATATCCGTGACCACCTGTGCTGGGTTGAATAGAGTCATCGTGAAACTGATATTCACCAGAAAACTGAATGAATGTGGCCTTATTTGGAAACAGGATCTTTGCAGATGTAATCAAGATGAGATCTTGGCAGATTAGGGTGGGTCCTGGATTCAATGATTGGCATCCTTAAAGGAAGGCCAAATGAAGACACAGGGGAACATATAACAAAGGCTGCGTGATGATGGAGGCACAGATTGGAGACACGTGTTTACCAGCCAAGGAGTGCCGAGGATTGCTGGCAACACCTGAAGCTAGCAAGAGGTGAGGGGGGATTCTTCCCTAGAGCTTTCAGGAGTATGGCCCTGCTGGCGCCTTAATCTTCAATTTCTAACCTCCAAAACTGAAAGAGAATACATGTCCATTGTTTTAAACCACCCAGTTTGCGGTAATGTGTGATGGCAGTCCTAGAAAATGAATATGGCATCATACTCTTTTCTAGGTGGCTTTGCCAATAGACTTATCAGTTCACGTTCTGTCATATTCAGCTTTATGTCCTCTGTTCTTAACATAGCACATGGTCTACCTGGGTGCTCTCAAATGATTATGGGCTGGAAACAAAGTGAGAAAACACATGGAGAAAACCAAGTTGGATAAACACGGAAAGGTGTCAGTCTACCCATGACACATCTCAAAGAACAGCTTACACTGGCCCACCAGCGGAAGGGGCACATTTGGAACATTCTGTGAGTGATTGTGCTGGAAAGTGATCCATGAATCTGTTTTTGGAGAATTTGAGTGTAAGACACAGAGAAGGACATGTGCTGTAGAGGGTCCCAAAATAGAAAGACCTCAGAGAGAAGACAGCAAATGGAAGCCTTGAGGCAAGAGAAGCCCTGAGTGTGCACAGGAGACCAGAGAGTACCCAAAAAGTCACTTGGCTGTTAGAAGTGGTCATTGTCAATACAGAATGGAGACTTCCTTAATCTCAGCAAAGTCCACCAAGAGCTGCCCTTTGCCACTAGGAGGTCTCCTGGAGAACACTCTAGCTCCTCATGCCACCTACTCACCCTCTGCTGAGGTGGCTTCTGGTGGTTTCTCATTCACTTCCCTTATGAATCTTTATAGCTAATCACCATCCTCTCCAGTAACTTCAGTATTTTTCTCAATTGCAGGCCTAAATGTAGTTTGATTTAATTTGACTGCTTCTAGGTAGTTTTATTTTTACTTTATAGACAAGGAAACTGCAACTCATATTAGCCTATTAGTGAGTTTAAGCGCTCTCTCTCTCTCTCCCCACCCCCTTTGTCTCTCACTACTTTTCCCTCCTAGGATAGTTAGAAAGTAGACACATGACACAGAGAAGACAGCACAGGAGAGGTACATTTTGATAGAACAACGTGGGTGTTGTGTGAGGAATCACTGGGTGCTCACGGGTTCTTGGTTGGAGACATCAAGACAACATCACCCGCAGGAAAATAACACTGGAAACTTCCCAGTGGTGCTTAGGAATGAACAAAAAATTATGAACTGTAAACTGTTTCCCTCAGAAGTCATGGAGAAAATAGAGTCACAAAAATCTTTTTTAAATGCTTGGGTGTTTTTCCGCATTGCGTTTTCACTTAGCTTAGAAAAGACAATCCTGCCAGGCTGTAATCAGTGTTGTTACATCAGACGCTAAGTACAGTTATGAACAGTCTTCTCTCCTGGGATGTTTCAAATAACACATCCTGATGCAACTTTATCAAATAAGGCAGCTGTAGACTCTCCAAGACCACATAAATACTATGTTTTCCCGAGGATTGGATTGCATAATTCCAGAGATGTCTGTGGTTTGAAGCAAATGAATTATCAACTGAAGTGTTATGTGTCAATGAGTGAAAGGGAAAAACAAGAAAATAGAGGCAGTCTTTCATCTGAGAAGCAGTTTAGGTTCTCCCTTCAGGATGGATAGATGGTTCCCCCATTTTCCCCAGGAAAGTGAAACCACAGCTGTGGATCTGAGTGCCAACATTGGACGACAGCTGGAAGATGTCTCTGAAAAGCAGGCTCCCCTAGGCTGAATGAGTCAGGTCAGGATGCTGCTCTTCTGGTAAAGTCAGAATGTCACTAGGCAAGTAAGAAGCCCATTGATGTGAAGTGGCAAACATGTATGTAACAAATAAAAGATTTTATAATCTTCTAAAGCAATCAAGTTCCACCCATGGCCTGCAGGCCTCATTCAGTCCAGGACAGCTTTGAATGTGGCTCAACACAAATTCATAAACTTTCTTAAAACATTATGAGATTTTTTTTCCTCATCAGCTATAATTAGTGTTAATGTATTTTATTCATGGCCCAAGGCGATTCTTCTTCCACTGTGGCCAAGGCAAAAGATTGGACACCAATGTTCTAAAGAGAAGGAGGAGAAATATAGAGAAAATATTAAAATCAAAGTGATTTCAGGCTTCTCAAGAGTAACCTTAAAAGCCCAAAAACCAACAGAGCAATGCCTTAAAAATTCCAAAGGAAAATTATTTCCAAATTAGAATTCTGTCCTAGGCCAAATTCACTAATTCATGTGAGAATAGAAAGATTATTTTGGACATGAAAGGTCTCAAAAAACTTACCTCCCATTCACTTTTCTCAGAAAGCTGCTAGAGGATGTGCTCCATCAAAACAAAGGTGTAAGCTAAGAAAGGATGTAAAAAATGAAAGGGCAACATAGGATAGCTACAAAGGAACATGGGGAAGGGGATCCCAGGATATTTGTAGAACTTTCTGACTTACGTGAGACAGAAGCAGATCAGAAGTTTCCAGGAAAGAGTTCTTCATGAAGAATAATTGATAGCCTCTCTGATATGAACTACCAATTAAGAGGAGATTTAGAGTCAAACTAGTGTTAAGTACAGACGGAACTAAGGCAGCAAGCAATGGATAATTGTTAACTCCATTGTTATTCAAGAAACAATCTGGCTGATTACGTAACTCAGCTGTGAACAATGTTTGCATATTATCTGATCTGGGACCAAATCATTTGGTGTGATGTAATTCATGGTCTCTAGAAAAAAATCTCTGGCATCCTGATAGAAAAATCTTGTATGTAAAAATGAACAAAAACAACTTTAATGTGATTAAGATTTATACTGAGACACCATTCCCCTGCATACCCAGCTGACTGTCAGCCCAGAGTTTAGTGATCTTTAACCAAATATTCTTTCCTTTTTGTATTGTTAGGAAAATTAAAATCTCTACAAAACATCAAAAAGAAAGAAAGCAGTTTTATTATTGAATAAGCATAAATCAGAGTACTATGGACAAAGGCTGATCATCTGCAAAGAGATTTTATATATAGAAACAAATTCCACCCTATTTATGCAGCCAAAAAGTTACTATCCTTTTTTCTTTCTTTCTTCTCATTCTCAAAGGAGGTGAGAAGTTATAATCTTTTTCTACTGCTCTATTTTCAGCCATTACATACATATGTTCTCTAGTAACAGGAACCTGTCTTCTTATGAGAAGACTTAACAGAGCCCTTTGCTGTACATTCTTTCATAGTTTAGCCTACATTCACCATTATCAAAAGGAATAATAATGGCATGGGCAGCATGGTGAGACCTCATCTCTACGAGAAATTTAAAAGTTACCAAACCATGGTGGCACATACTTGTGGTCCCAGCTACTCAGGAGGCTGAGGTGAGAGGATCACTTGAGCCCAGGAGGTAGAGGCTGCAGTGAGCTGTGATTGTGCCACTGCACTCCAGCCTGGGTGACAGAGCAAGATCCTGTCTCAAAAAAAAGAAAGGAGTAATAAAATTTTATTATCTCTGTGACAAGCAGATGAAGATGGAGACAGAAAGGTGCTCAGAGGTTAAACTTCCACAGTGAAAGGGACATAGAGATACTATTTTCCTAGGTGTTTACATTTCAAAGAGAAGCTCTCAGATTTCTGAAAAAAAAAATCTTGGTTTTAAAGCTGACAAAAGGCTAACTCAGGAAGATGTAAAAAAAAATTATTTTTTATATACTTTTCATTGGGTGGGACCATCGTAGCCAGTGCCAACTGCGAAATATTTAGCAGTCTTTGTCCACCCCCCTCCCAAAATACCAGTAATGTCAAGCCCCAACCCCCTACTCCAGGCATTGTAGCAATAACAAAAGACAGAATAAGGAGAAGGGCCGGAAGAAAGAAAACTGCCCTCAAATACCTCCTGGAAAAGGAAGGCCAAGCTAGAGTGACCAACTCATCCCAGTTTGCCTGGGACTTTTCCAGTTTAATTTTATCAGTTTCAGTACTAAAAGCCTCATGTCCCAGAAAAGCCACTAGTTCCAGGATAACTGGGATAGTTGGTCAACTGAACAGCCCCTGACATATGCACACATGTGCATGCATGTGCCAACCATCTAATTATGTACGTGTGCCACTTAGGAAAAAAATAAAACTTAAAATAAAAAGATAGGGTTTAACATTGAAGAAATCTGGGTTTGAATTATGGCCCTGTCCCTTACCAGTGTTCTGACCTAGGGCAAGTTTCTGTTGATGAGTTACAATAATGGGGGACTGGGTTCAGGAACCACCCCTCATACCCAAATCCACGGATGCTCAAGTCCCTGATACAAGATGATGTAGGGTTTGCATATAACCTATGCACAATTTCATGTATACTTTAAATCATCTCTGGATGACTTATAATACCTAATACAATGTAAATGATATGTTAATAGTTGTACTGTTTAGGGAATAATGACAAGAAAAAAAAATCTACGTTTTCAGTACAGGTACAATTTTTTTTTTCCGGTTTAATTGTTCATACTTTATTCCTGTATCAATAGGTTAAGAAAGTAAACTTTTCCCAAGCACTGATTTATAGATCATGCTTATAAGTGGAACACAAAAAGTTAAGTTTCAGAAACAATAACATTCAATGATTTACTTAAATGCAATTGTAATCCGTACTGAAAGCTAAGGGCAATAATTTAATACAATAGACTAAATACACACAAAACCTATATATTCAGAACTATAAACATGGTTTCCATGGCCACAGACGGTTTCAGTCAAGGACACATTTCCACAATGAACAAGTACTTATACATATGTTAGTAAAACACTAATGCAAATGCTTATCCTGTCATCAGCTCTTTAAGCAATGCCATTCCTGCTACTGAAAGCATTTACTTTTAGAAGCTTGAATCTGGGAAAACAAATTCTCCTAAAAGTTAATAGGATGTTATAAGTCTGAAAAGATTTTAAATCAAAAAGCCTTCCAACACAGCATTATTCATGTGAAACTTAGTTTCTTTTAAAAAAATAACTTGTTGCCCAAGGAAAATTAAAACAAATTATCTTTTAAGAGAGATAAACATTCTTATAAAAAAAAACTGTATTTTCCTTTATCATCTCTTTAAAAGAAACACAAACCAGTTCATTGTCTGTATTTATTTTTCTGAGATAGAGTCACGCTCTATTGTCCAGATTGGAGTACAGTGGCACCCTCTTGGCTCACTGCAATCTCCGCCTCCCCAGTTGAAGCAATTCTTCTGCCTCAGCCTCCCAAATAGCCTGGATTACAGGCACGTGCCACCATGCCTGGCTTTTTTTTTTTTTTTTTTTTGAGATGAAGTTTCACTCTGTCACCAGGCTGGAGTACAGTGGCTTGATCTCGGCTCACTGCAACCTCTGCCTCGAGGGTCCAAGTCATTCTTCTGCCTCAGCCTCCTGAGTGGCTGAGACTACAAGTGCATGCCACTACAACCAGCTAATTTTTTATTTTTAGTTGAGACAGGGTTACACCTTGTTGGCCAAGCTGATCTCAAACTCCTGGCCTCAGGTGATCTGCTGCCTCAGCCTCCCAAAGTGCTGGGATTACAGGGGTGGACCACCACACCCAACCCAGTTCATTATCCTTAATAATAATTATTTTAATAATCTTTCATAATAAACTAGACAATAAACTAGTTGTCTAAAATCTTCCAAATACATGAAGAAAATGTCTGAGCTGTCGAGTCAAAAATGCCATTTAGATTTCACATATTAAATAGCTACAGTCTAGCTTACAAAAGTATAAACATGCCTAACACATAAATAATACTTTATTCTTTAGATAGACAAAAGTCAGAAGAAGCTGCATGGTTTGCAAGGTACTTTGACTTATGCATGGTTACTAAAACCCAGTAAGTAATTCAAGTATGGTAATACAAAGGCAGGCTGTTAAATGCACCAATATCACTCTAAAATCAAAGGCATAAAAATAAAGGGTGAAAACTGTGCTTCTCCATCTTTCATTTACATGGCCAAATATCAGAACCTTACTTTAGAAAATATACAATTATTTTTTTAAAAAAGAAAATATACAATTATTATATATTATTTCCCCAGATGGTAATTTTCAGAAACTACAAAAAGTGTCAAGATCCATAGTTTGCTTCATCAAATGCTTTTCTAGCTTCTTTCAAGTCTTCATTTATCGTAAGCAAGTCTTTAATCCTGGCAAACTTCCTTAGGTACCTTCGAATCAAAAACACAGTATCTTCAACTTGTATCAACCTTGTCTTCCAATAGACATTGCCTTGTGAGTCATTTCAGTGATAAACTCTATGACAAGATCTTCAAGAATATCCACTGACTCAGTATAAGGATTCTGGTCATCCCCAAAGCCATACATCATACATCACAATTCTTTAGAAAAAAGTGTCTTTCTTTTACCCTGTCCACCTTTTTCACCTCCTCCAATTTCTTCATTTTCTCCCTCAAAGGTGGGGTCCTCTTCCTCATCTGCCATCCCACTAGCCAGCCAACCCCCAGCGCCCACAATTTTTTTTCTTTTTAAGGCAAGTTTTCGTTGTGTTGCCTAGGATAGAGTGCTGTGGTGGATAGCCCACTGCAACTTCAAACTCCTGGGCTCAAGCTGTCCTCCTGCCTCAGCTTCCTAAAATGCAATGTTTTAAAAAATATTTTCCGGGCCGGGCGCGGTGGCTCCCGCCTGTAATCCCAGCACTTTGGGAGGCCAAGGCGGGTGGATCACGAGGTCAAGAGATCCAGACCATCCTGGTCAACATGGTGAAACCCTGTCTCTACTAAAAATACAAAAAAATTAGCTGGGCACGGTGGCGCGTGCCTGTAATCCCAGCTACTCAGGAGGCTGAGGCAGGAGAATTGCCTGAACCCAGGAGGCGGAGGTTGCGGTGAGCCGAGATCGCACCATTGCACTCCAGCCTGGGTAAGAAGAGCGAAACTCCGTCTCAAATAAAAAATAAAAAAATTTAAAAAATAATAATTTCCGTTCACATTGAACCCACAGATGCAGAAACCATGGCTATGGAGGGCCAATTATACTATCAACAACTCTGGTTGGCACTTTTCTTGCCTGTTTAAGGGAATAAAAATGATGCAACCTGTCAGGGCTGGTGTGGAAGCAACACTACCCAGGCGGTAGTGCAATGGCGCTATCTCGGCTCACCGCAACCTCCGCCTCCCGGGTTCAGGCAATTCTCCTGCCTCAGCCTCCTGAGTAGCTGGGATTACAGGCACGCGCCACCATACCCAGCTAATTTTTTTGTATTTTTAGTAGAGACGGGGTTTCACCATGTTGACCAGGATGGTCTCGATCTCTTGACCCCGTGATCCACCCGCCTTGGCCTCCCAAAGTGCTGGGATTACAAGCGTGAGCCACGGCGCCCGGCTGCCTTCCCTCTTTCTTACGTGAATTTGGGCCTCTGTTTTCCAAAATTCCTCCTGACATACCCTCAATTCTTTTTATTTCTTCTTTAGTGAAATTAGCTTATTGTGTTCTAAACTAATTATCTGTATTTGAATTAGAAAAGGAGCTGATATGGTTTGGCTGTGTCACCACCCAAATCTCATCTTGAATTGTAGTTCCCATAACCCCCACGTTCCCATTACCTCCATGCTGCTATTCTCATGATAGTGAGTGAGCTCTCACAAGATCTGATGGTTTCAGAAGGGGCTTTTCCCTCTTCGCATGGCACTTCTCCTTCCTGCTATCATGTGAAGAGGATGTGTTTGCTTCCCCTTCTGCCATGATTGTAGTTTCCTGAGGCCTCCCCAGCCATGCGGAACTGAGTCAACTAAACCTCTTCCTTTATAAATTACCAAGTCTCAGGCAGTTCTTTATAGCAGTGTGAGAATGGACTAATACAGAAGCCTTTGTGAAAAGGCAAAATGTCTTTGCATCCTGGTTTTATAATTCTTAATGCAGTGGCTGCAGATAGAGGGTTCAATAGGATTTGTTAGTTGCTATATCATCTTTATTATTCTGTAAGTGCTGATATTGTACAGTTGATAGAATGGGACATGAATAACTTTTATAGAATACAAATCTTCAAATTCAATAATTTATTAGTACAGTGCACAGCCAGTGTGCTTGGGGGCAGCTCCAGCTGATGAATCACCTCCCGTGGCCTGGCTCTCTTGGTAACTTAAGTGCTCCCAAACAAGGGAATAGTTTAGCTGAGTTAGAGATGCTTTGGGTGGGAAAATTAGGGAGCTTGGGTGTAGGAGAAGGCTCAGTGGTCCAGGAAAGGAGAGGAGACAATAACTTTCATGACAGAGAGACAATTCTGGAGTTAAGATGATGCTAGAAAGTTAGCAAGTGACTTTCCTGAAGCCATTTCATGCAGATGGGGCTGGCTGTCATTTTACCCTTTTTCTCATCAAAATTTTTCAATTAAAATTTGAAACACTAATTTTTATCAAAGAAGTCAAGGATAGGGTTGCCAGATAAAATACATGAAGCCCAGATAATTTTGACTTTCAAATAAACTGAATAATTTGTTAGTATAAATGTGTTCCAAATATTGCGTGGGACTTATGCTAAAAAATTATTTGTCATTTACCTGGAACTCAAATTTAAACTGGGCTTCCTGCATTTTTATTTTATAAATCTGGCCACACTAGTCAGCGAAAAATAAAATTCACTCACAGAAACCCACAGTGCTGCTAACGCCCGTTTAAAGAGACACGGCCCTTGATCCACACAGACACATGCTACATAATCACAAATGCAGGTTATAATTCTTCTTTTAATGTGACTGATGTTATTTTGATGACTTTTAGGTCAAACTCAGATTCCCAGTTACAGGCACCCTTGGCTAGTTTTATCTGTGTAACATTCAAGGCTGCATATGTGATCATGATCTTGGGTTTCATCTGAGGTGTTAGAAGCCATGTCTCTTGAGGTACTTGGCTCGTGCAAGAACATCATTGCAGAAGTCACAGCTCAGGTCCTGGCTGCTTCGGACATAGCCAGCACCCCCACTGTAGGCACAGAGTCCACCTGAAACGCATGAGATAGGTTAATGTGACCTACTCGGCAGTTAAGTCTGATTCTCTATCAGGAGGCAACTGGGGTTTGGGGGAATCTGGTGCAATGTATTACGTTTGTCCCTATTAATTCTGTGCTTGAGACAACTGACTGACAGTGTTACACATACCTCTCAGGTACTGGTCAGGGGTCCAGGTTGGAAACCTCCTCTGGATTTCTTTGATTCTAGTAGTCAGAACCTCAGTCATCTGAGAAACCTGAGACTCACTAATCCAGGAAGTGGGAGCATAAGAGCCAGGGTCCTAGAGGGAGGGAGGCAGAGAAGAAGCCAAGTAAGCTGAGTGGGAGGATGATCCAGCTTCTTGGGCTCAGTGGCACTTGTTCAGAACTTTCCCTTTTCTTGTTCTTTTACCTTTCAATTGAACCAATGCCACCTTCAATCTCCCTGTGAGGCAGGTTAGATAGGGTGGTCAAAGCCTCCCTACAGGGAACAAACTTGCCAGATAGATGGAGAGAACAAACTTCTGACAGTGCACAAATGACATTCAGGACTCATGGTTAGAATATCCTACAGTGCCAGGAAAGGCTGCTCATGCCTATAATCCCAGCATTTTGGGAGGCTGAGGCAGGTGTATCACTTAAGCTCAGGATTTCGAGACCAGCGTCAGCAACACAGGGAAACTTCATCTATACAAAAAATACCAAAATCAGTGGTGTGTGCCTGTAGTCCCAGCTACTGGGAAGGCTGACGTGGAAGGATCACCTGAGCCTAAAAAGATTGACTGAGCCTGGGAGGCAGCGGTTGCAGTAAGCCATGACTGCACCACTGCATTCCATCCTGGGTAACAGAGTAAGACCCTGTCTCAAGAAAAAGAAAATTCTGCAGCGAGGAGGACAAAGAGCAGAAGGGAAAATCCCCAAATCGGTGCAAGAAGAGAAATCCACAATTAATGTCCTTGGGCTGACCTATGCTCATTATAAGGGTGAAAAAAAGAAAAGCACACACCTGGTTGGAGAATTAAAATGCTGAGACATATGATGTATGTGCTAACTTGCACAGCAATAGCACATGTGCATCCAGGAGACCCCAAAACATGCTTAACAGCAACATCCATTCCCTCTCTCTCATAAATAATCATAAAAGCTTTCCATAAAGGAATTTTCCCAAAGTCACTTGAGGCTGTCTTATTCTCCACCCAGCTACCAGAGTGTACTTTTGCCTTGCAATAAACTTCCTCACCTACATTTACTTTGGACTTGCTCTCAAATTATTCCGTGCAGCAAAGTCAAGAACTTGAACTGGCCCTCCAACAACACCTGGAGATTAAATAGTAAAGCTATTTGTACCTGTTAGGATAGCTATTGACAAAAATGCAAAAGACTGGTGCTATAATTTGAATGTTTGTCCCCTGTGAAATTCATGTTGAAATTTAATCCCCCATGTGGCAGTATTGAGAGGTGGGGCCTTTAAGAGATGATTAGATGAATCCATTCATAGATCGATGGATTAGTGGGTTAATGGTTATCACAGGAGTGGGGCTGGTGGCTTTATAAGAAGAAGAAGAGAGACAGCCAGCACATTCAGCCTCTCACCATGTGATGCCCTGAGCCACCTTGGGACTCTGCAGAGAGTCCCCACCAGCCAGAAGGCTCTACCAGATGTGTCCCCTTGACCTTGGGGTCCACAGCCTCCAAAACTGTCAGAAATAAATTTTATTTTTCATAAATTACCCAGATTTAGGTATTCTTAATAAGCACCAGAAAACAGACTAAGACAACGGGGGTTGGTGAGGATGTAGAGAAACTGGAATCATTGTACATTGTTGATGACAATGCGAAATGGTGCAGCTACCATGGAAAACCGTATTGTGGTTTCTCAAAAAATAAAATTAGAACTACTATATGGGCCAGGCGCAGTGGCTCCCACCTGTAATCCCAGCACTTTGGGAGACTAAGGTGGGTAGATCACCTGAGGTCAGGAGTTCGAGACCTGCCTGGCCTCTTGGCTATTGGCAACAGCTTTGCAAACATCTGTGGGAGCTCAGGTATCTCTTAGATCTCCTGATTCCAATTCTTTTGGATGAATACCCAGAAAGAGAATTTCATCTGTCAGGTATATTTAGGTTGTTTCTACCTCTTGGCTATTGGGAATAGCTTTGCAATGAATGTGGGAGTGTAGATATCTCTTAAAGATACTGATTCCAGGGGCCGGGCGCGGTGGCTCACACCTGTAATCCCAGCACTTTGGGAGGCTGAGACGGGTGGATCACGAGGTCAAGAGATAGAGACCATCCTGGTCAACGTGGTGAAACCCCGTCTCTACTAAAAATACAAAAAAAGCTGGGCACGGTGGCACGTGCCTGTAATCCCAGCTACTCAGGAGGCTGAGGCAGGAGAATTGCCTGAACCCAGGAGGCGGAGGTTACGGTGAGCCGAGATCGCGCCATTGCACTCCAGCCTGGTAACAAGAGCGAAACTCGGTCTCAGAAAAAAAAAAAGATACTGATTCCAAATCTTTTGGATGAATACGCAGAAAGAGGATTTCTAAATCATATGGTAGGGGTGTGTGTGTGTGTGTGTGTGTGTGTGTGTGTGTGACAGAGTCTTACTCTCTGGCCCAGGCTGGACTGCAGTGGTGTGATCTCAGCTCACTGCAACCTCTGATTCCCAGGTTCAAGTGATTCTCCTGCTTTAGCCTCCTGAGTAGCTGGGATTACAGGTGTGTGTCACCACATGGCTAATTTTATATTTTTGGTAGAGAAAGGGTTTCTCCATGTTCATCAGGCTGATCTCTAACCCCCGATCTCAGGTGATCTGCCTGCCTTGGCCTCCCAAAGTGCTGGGATTACAGGCATGAGCCACTGTGCCCACCCCTATTTTAGTTATTTTTAAATTTCACTATGATTTGTTTTTTTAACCTAAGAGTTACTTAGTGGTGTGTGTGTGTGTATGTGTATGTGTGTGTGTGTGTGTGTGTATGTATGTGTGTGTATTTTAAATTTCCATATGATTAGAGATATTTTAAAAATTATCTTCTAGCATAACTGTATTATTGTGGGATCTGAAATTTTTGAGGATTTCTTTAGTAGATGATATATGATCAACTTTTGTAAAATGTTCCTCATGAATATGAGACCATTGTATATATCCTAATGGATACATAAATAATTATAATTATATCCTCCCCTTCTCTCTCTTTTTCCTTCTCTCTCTCCCCCTGACCCCCAATTAACAATAAAGCTTGTTAATTCTGTTCTTGTTATGTGATAGCCTAACAGCCTCCATCTTAGACGTAAGCCTGACAAACTCCATCCTAGCCTCTCCCTCCCCACCATTTCTCTGTGTGCACAGCTGGGTCGCACTGTACCCAGTAACTTGTAACCATTGTAACTACAGCCTGCTTAGCAAGTCTACCTGCTATTGTGAGTAACCTACCACACTTGGTGACTGACTGATTGTATGTAGACTCCCTGCTTCCCCCCTTGGTAACCAACAATCCTGGGAACCTCCTGCCTCCTGGTTGCCAGCTTCCTTAACCAACTTGCTTGCTCTGCTTCTGTAATTCCGCTTTCCCAGCCCCCTTCTCTAAGCAAGGAATCAAGCCTCTTCAGCCAAGAGAGTTTGAGCACGAGCTGACTCCCCATCGCCGGCAATAAAGGATTCTCAATTGGAACAAAGAGTGTGGCACTTTCCTTCTAACTCACTTGGGTATAACAGTGACATGTGTCAATTGTTTTACTGATTTTTCATCTCTATCTTTGCTGATTTATTTATTGTATAACCAGTAAATAATCAAAGAGATGTGTTGATATTTTCCACTATGATAGCACATTTATTATTATAATAATTTTTGCTGCACGTATTTTGAGGCTATTTTACTGTTGTCTATTTGTTTTAAATTGCTATACTTCCTTGATAAATTCTGTCTTTTTATTATGTCATGATTCTCTCTATCCCAAATATTTTTGTTCTAAAGTGTATTTTATTTAATATATCATAGTTATCAACATTATTTTGATTATTGTATTCCTGATACGTCTTCTTCTTACCATAGTTTTACTTCAAACTTTTGCGTATTCAAATGCGCTGTTTCTCACATAAACCATTTAAATCTAGGCTTTTAATCTAATTCATATATCTGTGTCTTTAAACCAAAAAGTTTCATCTATTTATATTAACCATAATTATTAATGTCTTCTAATTGCTACTATCATCTTAATTTCTTATTTCAATGTGTCCCTCTTTTTCTACATTTCTTTTTACTCCTGTCTTTATTGTTATTATTATTATTAGACAGAGTCTCGCTCTCTCACCCAGATTGGAGTACAGTGGTATGATTTCAGCTCACCGAAACCTCCGCCTCCCAGGCTCAAGTGATTCTCCTGCCTCAGCCTCCTGAGTAGCTGGGATTACACATGCCCGCCACTACCACCTGGCTAATTTTTGTATTTTTAGTAAAGACAGGATTTCACCTTGTTGGCGAGGCTGGTCCCGAACTCCTGACCTCAAATGATCCACCTGCCTTGGCTTCCTAAAATGCTGGGATTAAAGGCAGGAGCCACGCTGCCCAGCCTATGTTGTAATTGACACTATGTCTCACCCTAATAAGGCAAGGACTCTCTGATTTCTTGTCTCCCCATCATGTTGACCAAACCTAAACTCTGGGTTTTACTTAAAATGTGGTCCAGGGACCAGCAACATCAGCAACAACTGGGAACTTATTTATTAGACTTGCAGAACTTAGGGCCCCATTTCAGACCTACCAAGACAGAATTCTCATGTAAACAAGAGCCCCAGTGTTCATATGCACAATAAGCTTCGAGAGTCACTAAATTACACTTTAAAAAAAAAATCTGTGGCTGGGTAAAGTAGCTCACTCCTATAATCCCAGTACTTTGGGAGCCTGAGGCAGGCAGACCACTTGAGTCCAGGAGTTCAAGACCAGCCTGCACAAGAAACCTCATCTCTACAAAAAATACAAAAATTAGCCAGGCATGAGGGCACATGCCTGTAG
The DNA here is from genome assembly GCF_049354715.1 of Callithrix jacchus. Classification (NCBI taxonomy): domain Eukaryota; kingdom Metazoa; phylum Chordata; class Mammalia; order Primates; family Cebidae; genus Callithrix; species Callithrix jacchus. The sequence continues at coordinate 8,848,613 of NC_133515.1, forward strand.
TCTCAGCTATTCAGGAGGCTGAAGCAGGAGGATCACATGAGCCCAGGAGGCAGAGGTTGCAGTGAGCTGAGATGGTGCCACTGCGTTCCAGCCTGGGTGATGAAGCCTGATCCTGTCTCAAAAAAGAAAAAATCTGTTCAGATGATAGATATTATGCTAAGTGTTCTTGCCAAAGAAAAAATGTAGTAAACTTACAAGGTTTGGGCTAAGAAAGGGATGAGCAGATATTAACTCATTCACCAGTTAATGACTGAGTTAGTGTAGGTAGCAGTGATGCCCTCCTTCAATGCTGCCAATGCAAACCCTCCAAATAGGCCAGAAAGGTTTTTCTGTCTGAACTTGCAATTCTTTTTCCAGATGGTCTGAGTGTCCAAAGAGACGTCTAACCCTTCTTATACACCTTTGATTACCACTTCCATGTAGGTTTCATCATATTTGGGACAAATGTCTCCAAATCTAGGGAATTCTCTCTCTCTCTCTTTTTTTTTTTTTTTTTTGAGATGGAGTCTCATTCTGTTGCCCAGACTGGAATGCAGTGGCATGATCTCAGCTCACTGCAACCTCTGCCTTGAAGATTCAAGTGATCCTCCCACCTCAGCCTCCGGAGTAGCTGGGATTACAGGCATGCACCACCACATCCAGCTAATTTTTGAATTTTAGTAGAGATCAGGTTTCACCATGTTGGCCCAGCTGGTCTTGAACTCCTGACCTCAAGTAATCTGCCCTTCTGCCCTCCTTGATCTCCTAAAGTGCTGGGATTACAGGCATGAGCCACTGCACCTGGCCCAAATCTAGGGAATTCTTATTTCATCTTCAAAAGAGATAGACTCATTCTTTCCTCAAAAATCAGATTTTACAAAGGAGACAGAACAGCGCAGCGGAAATGATGCCAGCCCTAATATCACAAGATACTGTTCTCAGTCCCAGTTCTGCATCTTGCAGCTGCTATGTGACTTTGTAGCAACAACTCCTTCCTTGTGATTCTGTTTCCTCCCTTGTCAAGGATGGATTACATGTCTCTCATCCCATCTCATCAGATTATTGGATGGGTTTCCAAATCCAAGTAAAATAAAGTATAAAGCATTGGAAAGTACTTTAAAAGTAAGCAAATTTAAAGAGATCATTGAGAAATAAATTTTTGTAAAATCTTAAAAAATGACTGCAATAATCACAGGTTTCTCAACAACAACCACAAAAGCAGTGTGAGATCAATGGAAAAAATTGAGCCTCATTCTCACCCTTGCCATCACTGATTCCCTGGTGCAGAGTTAATTCAACAGTGGATTAGTGACCAGTTCCCCAGAACTCTCTATCTGACAAATGATACCAGGGAGAATTCATGCAAAAATAAAACTTGATCTTCACAACTAAGAATTGTACAGAAAAAAAGATAAAGGAAAAGAAATTTAATATTTTTTGAGAATCCAACAGATATCAGGTACTTTTTTGCATTATTTCATTGAATCATCATAATTATGCTGTAAGAATGGTATTTTATAGGTTGGGAAACAAAGACCCAGTGAGATTAAATAACTTATTCAAGGTCAAATGGCTACAAAATAACTGAGGAAAGATTTAATTTGTGGTCTTTCTCTTGGACCACTTACTGAAAATCCAGAATAGGGTAGCCCAGATAATATTCTGTAAACACAGCATTATTTACTGTGAAAAGAAATTGCGGCTCGGCATGAAGCAGAAATGTTGCTGCCCATATCTCTCAGGCAGAACTGTGACTGTCACAGCTCTAGAGAGCTTCATTCATTCTGCGATCTATGAAGCTTTGCCATCAACCGAAAAATGAAGCAGTTGCGCCGCATAGCAGAATGGCCATGTGTCAACAGATGGAGAGGTACCTGCACCAAGCTAGTCCTATCGCCCACGTTGACCAGAATGTTGTCACTGGGAGACTTCCTGGACAAGACACCAGCGATCACAGCAGGATCCATGCAGTACTTTTGGCTAATGGTTTGCATCATGGGCTGATATTTCAGGAGGTATGGCATGTCTATTTCAGCCAGCCTTTCAGAAGCACGAACTCCTAAAGCAAACACAAAAGGAAGGCTGCAGCTTGGTGTGACTTATGCTGCAACAGGAGCTCAAGGGGGGCAAGAAAGAACTCTCCAAGGATCTGGGTAGTGATCAAGGACTGAGAATCCCAGATTTTGGTCTTAAATATTTAGTAGTGGCCACTCCCTGACCTGAGGTTAGGGCTTTCCTCCTGTGAGCTTGAGTCAGCATCCCTTGAGCCAGGGTCCGCTGTGGCTGTGGGTGCCCCTCACTGGGCTCTCAGGGGCTGCTCTGGCCCACCAGGACAATTCCATAGGCATAGGAACCATTGGTCCCATTCTAAGCACCCCAATGAAATAAAATTTGCCTGCCCATCAGCTACAACATGACGTGAAGGAGAAATTCTGCCAAACCCTTCGGTAAGTCTTTAGATAGTGTTCTTCAGCAGGTTTGTTCACAATTGCCCAGTTTTGCACTCCTAAACATGACCAAGAAATTGTGCAAGTTTAAACCTTTCTGAAATAATAAGAATGCTGGGCAAAAGGAAAGCCCGTATTAATCTACCTGGCTAGCTTTTCCTTCTAGGTGCTTTCGTGGTTTAAAAAGCACTCTCAGCCAAGCACAATGGCTCATGCCTGTAATCCCAGCACTTTGGGAGGCCAAAGAAGGAGGATCACCTGAGGTCAGGAGTTTGAGATCAGCCTGACCAACATGGTGAAATTCCATCTCTACTAAAAGTACAAAATTAGCCAGGCATGGTGGCACATGCCTGTAATCCCAGCTACCTGGGATGCTGAGGCAGGAGAATCGCTTGAACCCTGGAGGAGAAGGCCGCAGGGACCTGAGATTGCACCACTGCACTCCAGCCTGGGCAACAAGAGAGAAACTTGGTCTCAAAAAAAAAAAAATACAAAATGAAAAGCACTCTTGTACACATTGTGTCAATCAGAGCTCACAACAACACTGTAAATATTATATTGCTAGCCCCCTTTCTACAGATGCAGGGGACAGATAAGTGACTTGTTCAAGAAACAGAACCAGGGCTCTGACAAGGCTTTGGGACCCGAAACCTGGAACTCTTTCCAGCACGGGAAACAGTGAGAGCCAAGGGGATAGGTTGAGATGGCGAGAGTGGACAAGGAGCTCATAACTACCACAGTAGTTCAGGCCATGACGTCTTCCAGTCCTACAAGATGCTCCAGGGGTGTCCAGGGTTTGAATGTTTCCATAGCATCCCCAGTTGCTGCTTTCAGACAAATCTACAATTTGAGAAAAGTTCAACCTAAGGCATGGAACTAGGATAGTTCTCATCATTCATGAATCATGAATCATGAATCATCCATGAATAAAATGACATTAATAAAAGTAATTATAATAAAATCAATTACATCAACTTCATTCTGCAATTGAAACTCTTGAAATTTAAATGAGAAAGATGCCAATAAATTATCACAAGACCTACCTCAATACTAAATTCTCACTTGCTATCCTGTGGACATCAGTAACTATTGAAGCTACTGAAGCAGTTACACTCTTTGTAAAGCTCTGGTGCCCTTAGATGTTCTTAGGTGGTGTCTTGGAACACATCAGGGAGGATCTGTTCCCTGTACAGTAGTCCTCATCTGACATATTTTTCTTTTTTTTGAGACAGAGTCTGGCTCTGTCACCCAGGCTGGAGTGCAGTGGCACGATCTCAACTCACTGCAACCTCTGCCTCCTGGGTTCAAGTGATTCCCCTGTCTCAGCCTCCAGAATAGCTGGGATTACAGGTACCCTCCACCATGCCCAGCTGATTTTTGTATTTTTAGTAAAGACAAGGTTTCACCAAGTTGGCCAAGCTGGTCTCGAACTCCTGACCTCAGGTGATCCACGCGCCTTGGCCTCCCAAAAGTGCTGGGATTACAGGTGTGGGCCACCATGTAAGGCCTCATCTTACATCTTATATAAACTCTGAGCACTTTATCAAATACTCCTAACTTGTTGCTCTGATAAAGTATTTATGTTTGCTCTGAAGAAACAAGCATAAAACCTGAATCTCTCTGGGGTATCAACCCAGATCCAAAGTAAGGCACTGCTTGTAAATGGGGATTTGAGGTTGGCTACAATTTCTCTCAGGTACGCTTCTAGATAAGAGCCTAAGGCTGCAAAAGAGAGTGCAAGGAGACAGGCATGGGACCAGTCTCCACATGAGCTCTCCCACTTTCCGCTTCTTCCCTTTTTCCTTTTCTCCTTTCCATCTCTCTCTACCTCTGTCATTCCTGTTGACACTGAAGGGGAGTAGTGGTTTCAGATACTCAGGATTTCACAAAGGCCATAGAAGAAGAGGATGTTTCTTCCCTTCACATCAGGAGGAGGGTGCACGAGTATTTATAATATATCTACAATTTACACAAGGTGGGTGCACAAGTATTTATAATACATCTACAATTCACACCAGAATGGGGGCACATGAGCCAGTACTAAGATACCTACAGTAGGCAGGAAATTGCTCCTTTTGAGAATTATCTCACCATTATAAGGCTGTAAGAATGTCTCATTAGATTACTCTTATATTTATTTATGTATGTATTTATTTATTTTTAGACAGGGTCTCACTGTCGCCTAGGCTGGAGTGTAGTGGCATGATCAAGACTCACCACAGCCTCAACCTCCCAGGCTCAAGCTATCCTCCCATCTCAGCCTTTCGAGTAGCTGGGACCACAGGCACAAGCCACCACGCCTGGCTAATTTTTTGAAGAGATGGGGTTTCGCCATGTTGCCCAGGCTGGTCTCAAAGTCTTGAGCTCAAGCGATTTACCCGTCTGGACCTCCCAAAGTGCTGGGATTACAGGCATGAGCCACCATGCCCGGCCAGATTACTCTTTTTGATTTATTTGATCCTTTGACCAAAGTATATTAGATTATTAAAAGTTAACGATTTGCAGATCTTTGGAGCTATATCTATTGTATATAATCATATGTGTCCTGTATGTTTATATAAATGCATTTTAAGATTCTATTTTCTTACTAAGAGCTTTATGGAGTTAATAAATACTAGTATTTTGGAGTAAACACTTCTACTTCAGAGACTTGTGATAAGTAACCTAAGAGAAAAGTGGAAACAAAAAGACCGGGTCTTTTATGAGTATACTAAAAATTAAACCAGCTGACATGTTTTTTATTTTTTAATCAGTGCGCTTTTATCTTTATGACTGGCGACAAATACCCTTAGTGTTGCAGTTGGTTCTATCACTCCTTGGTTCCTGCCTTGTGGACCTCTCCTCAGCCATATTCTATGATCCTCAAAGTTCCTTGTATTCCCAATGCTTAGCACCTTGTAGAAATTTTTAAATATCTGTTGAATGAATAGGTCAATAACTAAATGAATGATTGTAAGACCTCATCTGAGAAATTTATTGAACTTGGAGTTAGGAAAATTTAGCTTCTCCTGAGGAACTTTGCTTACTCCTTTTATTTATTAAAAAACAAGTAGGGTGGTCGTGGTGGATCACACCTGTAATCCTGGCACTTTGGGAGGCTGAGGTGGGAGGATCATGAGGTCAGGAGTTCGAGACCAGCCTGGCTAACATGGTGAAACCCCATCTCTACTAAAAATTTAAAAATTAGCCAGGAGTTGTGTCGGGTGCCTATAATCCCAGCTACTCAGGAGGCTGAGGCAGGAGATTGCTTGAAACTGGAAGATGGAGGTTGCAGTGAACTGAGATCGCTACTGCACTCCAGCCTGGGCAAAAGAGCAAAACTCCATCTCAAAAAACAAAAAGTAATTTCCATTTTTGCACCAACTGCAAAGCTGAAGTTCAATCACAGCAACTATGTCAGCCTCAATGGTCAGCTTAGTCACATCTACTTGGTTGCCTTGATTCTGGTTTTCTATTTGAATTAGTCTTATTCATTAGTCTTATTATGGTAACCACCTCAATTCTTCTATAAAAATATATGCTCTAGAAACAAATTCAATTTGGCATATTTTACAGTTGACAATGAGCAGCTATCAATGGTGTATATTTAAAGCCTGGCTTCAAGCAATGCTGTTTTAAGACCACCTTGCATTCCAGAGAACCCCACTTTTCTGTGGGGCATTTAGGGAGAGACTGCTTGTTGGTGGCCATTCCTAACTCCAGGATTTATTGGACAGTTTAGGAAAAAAATAATGGTTTGTTGCATTTTCAAGTATCAGAAGTGCCATTATGTTCCTGTGCTCATCCTTCCCATGTCCAAAGTCATTTGGAAAAGTCAGTCACACTCACCCACAAGGGCAAGAAGGCCCAGCAGCAGCCACAATGCAGGCATGATGACGATCTGGCTCTACAGTTCCTGAAACACTTCTAAAAACAAAAATTAGCTTGAGGATGCAAAAATGTCAATCATCATCATAACAACATGTAATGTTTCTATGGAAGCAAGGGTGAAAAAAATTTTTTTCCCATATCTGACCTAAGAAAATGAATGATTTGCATCATAGTGAAAAAAAGCAAAAGTAGGACAAGTAAGTGCTCCATTCTCCCTTTCAATTAACCTAAAAATGAGAAGACTCTTAGCCCACAGGAACTCAACATAGAGTCAAGTTACCAACTACCTTATCTCAAGAAGGCAAGATACTTTGAATCTCAGCCACTAAGAAACATACTGACCTGGCTCCAGATGCTGAAAAGCAAATTTTTGATGCCCATGCCTCATCTCAAGAGGCTCTTTATTATCTCTATTATCAAAAGGAGAATTTTGTATTAGTGATTTCTTGGAATTTAGGTCCCTTCTATTTCAGGTTTGAGGAAAGACCACACTTTCCTCAGTGCCCTGGAATGTACACTGGTTGAAGATGTTTCCCACTGCTCTACCCCTAGCCTGGAATTACAGACCCCCTTTATCACCTTTATCCCCATTCTCCCTCTGTAAAACCCCCCACTGTGGCAACAAACCTGGACCAGAGCCCACGGAGAATGGAAAGATGAGCTACCTCCACCAGCAAATCCCCGAGAAGCTGGCAGGGATTCCACGACTGAACTCATAAGGTGCTCACAAGACTGGAGAATGAACACTTGGCCACCATGGAGCACCCCCTCATGTGCTCTCTCTCTCTCTCTTATCCCAACCATTCCCCTAATCACCGTCCATGAGTACAAACAGCCCTGGTTCTCCTACTAGCTACCAAACCAATACACAAATACCACCCAGGATAGTTTACCGGTGACCCCAGGGAATGGTAGAGTTTCTGGCCCCTTGCCTCCAAGACACCTCCAACCAAGCCCTCCCACTGCAGGATATATGTCATCATCGTCCTGGTCAGTGGAGCCTGGCAGCCTAGCATTTTGAATTATCACTATTGTTACATGTGGAAATGTGCATATAAACATGGTACTTGGTTCTTTCATGGTGCTTTTCTCATCTCTTTTGTTTTAAGGTTAATCTTATTGGTGGTTTCCTTCAAATGCCCAGGAAGAGATTACATCTGAAGATGGAGAGTCCTTAAGGAAGTTATTTGAAGCCAGGTGTGGTGGCACACACCTGTAGATCCTGCTACTCGGGAGGCTCAGGCAGGAGGATTGCTTGAGCCCAGAGGGTCAAGGTACAGTGAGCAATGATCACACCACTGCATTCCGTCCTGGGAAACAGAACAAGACCCAGTCTCAAAAAATAAAAATAAAAGAGAAAAAAGAAGTAATTCAATTTCTGTCTCCTTAAACTTAGGGGCACATGCCCTTCGGATGCAGTCATACTTTTTGTTATTTACTCTACAACATTGAGATGGTCTGTCCAATTTTGCTTAGTTGAGCAGAAAATGTCATGCTCAGTCCCAACACCAAAAAGTTTCAGGGACTTGGAATCCTAGCTAAGTCTCCAGGAACGCTCAGATTTAATCCAACAGGAGTCATTTATTCAGCACCCTGAGTCTCTAGCAGTAAATGAGAGAGGACAACCGATACCAGAAGAAAAAAATGCAGAAAAAGCTGCTTGGGTACAGGAGAAGCTCATGGGCTCATGAAAGTGCATCACTGGCTTTATGGCAGGACCCCTCAGGAAAAAGCACTGCTCACATTCAAATGCTCCACCCAGGGTACTTCACTGTTTTTGCTGCTTTTCCAGGAAAGAAAAATACTTCTTCTTGGACCAAGTGGAAGGACTTAGTTTTTATTGTAACAGGAGAGTTACCTTATTTTCCATGCATGGAACTAAATATCTGTGGTGACAAGTCATTTCAATGAAAGAGTCTGTGTAAATCCATGTGCCACTTGATGGGAACATAGAATTACTTTCTGGTTGCCCCTGGGACCAGGTCTTTCTTCAAGGTAATTTTTTTTTTTCAGTTTTGTCAGGGAAGAGCAAGAAGTCATAATGAATTTTTTCTTTTTTTTCTTAGACCAGAGTTTCACTCTGTCACCCAGGCTGGAGTGCAGTGGCACAATCATAGCTCCCTGCAGCCTTGACCTCCTGGGCACAAGTGGTATTCCCACCTCAGCCTCCTTAGTAGCTGGAACTAGAGGCATGTGCCACCATACTCAAATAATTTTTTAGTTTTGTTGTAGAAATAGGTCTCACTATATTTCCCTGGCCGGTCTTGAACTCCTGGCCTCAAGTGATCCTTCCACCTCAGCTTCTCAAGTAGGTGAGATTATAGGCTTAAGCCACCACACCTAGCTTGGAATTGTTCAGTGGATAAACAATGTGTTTTGTCCATAAATACATGTTGAAGCAACCCAAACTCTATGGCCCAACTTAACACGTGCTGAGAAGTCTCTATGTTTAGAAGAGATTGTTGAAGCGTCACTCGGGTGTGCTCAAGGAGTGTCTGTCAGTTACCTATGACTCATTTGTTAATTCCCCTGTGACTCCCTGCTTAAAACCATTATGAAGATGTCAGACCAAGGCAGCACAGTGGCCATGATGCCAAGCACGATGTCTGTGGTGGCATCCCTCTTCTCCCTACCTGGAGAGCAAAATACTAACAAACGGCAAGGGGGTGCCAACAAGCCGGAGCGACAGGCCTGCCAGGCACCCTGGAAACTGACAACCAGAGCATCCCTCAGGAGCTACCTTATGTTCCTTGTGGCCTGGATGGGGGCATCTTCCTTTACCCACCCTCTCTCCACTGACCACTTTGGAATTCCCAAAGCACTGTTTAAGTTTATAAGGCATCATAGGCCATGTCTTCCTCAGTTGATCAATTTTTCTGGAAAAGGTAGAAACAGGTGTCTTTGGTCTTGTGATTTTCTCACCTTAGAACCTTTTCCATGAATGCTCTTCAACCTTTACCTTAGCCTTAAACAGTATTATTGCAGATCTTTAGGGCCCTCCATCCACCCTAGAAATGTGATGTATTAACACCTCAATGTGCCGAGTGATGAAGGTAGCCCTTGCCTCATTGCAGTGTCCCCATGTAATCCTGGGAGAACTGAGAACTGCTGTACACATCCACAGTAGGCACAGTCTCCTTCTCTAGGCTGTGTTGTCATCCTTGTCTATTGCTAACATGCCTCTGCATCTACCTACTCATTGTGTGTTGATAGGTCTTTCTTTTTTAAAATTTTTAATTTTAATTTTATATTTAAATTATTTTTTGTTTTGTTTTGTTTTGTTTGAGATGGAGTCTCACTCAATCACCCAGGCTGGAGTGCGGTGGTGCACTGAGTTCAGTGATTTTCCTGTCTCAGCCTCCCAAGTAGCTGGAATTATAGGCACACATCTCCATGCCTGCCTAATTCTTGTGTTTTTAGTAGAGATGGGGTTTCACCATGTTAGCCAGGCTGGTCTCAAACTCCTGATCTCAGGTGATCTACCCACGTCAGCCTCTCAAAGTGCTGGGATTACAGGCATGAGCCACCATGCCCAGCCCCTGAGTTTTTGTCTGTTTGTTTTTGAGATAGAGTCTTGCTCTGTTTCCCAGGCTGGAGTGTAGTGACATGATCTTGGCTCACTGCAGCCTCAACCTGACTGGGCTCAGGTGATCCTCCTGCTTCAGCCTCATGAGTAGCTGGGATTAAAGGCATGTGCTACCATGCTCAGCTAAGTTTTGTATTTTTGGTAGAGACAGGGTTTTGCCATGTTGGCCAGGCTGGTCTCGAACTCCAGGGCTCAAGCAATCCGCCTGCCTCAGCCTCCCAAAGTGCTGGGAACTACCAGCACCTGGTCTATTTTTGGATTATTTTAAATTTATTATTACTTTTACTTTTTAAAAATTTTTGTTTTTTATTTTTACATTTTTTAAATTTTTGTTTTATTTTCTTTAAAAAGCTTTTAAATTTTTTAATTTGTTAAAGGACTTTCCAGTAGCATCACATTGTACTCATCCTTTTCTTGTTATTTTAATCTTCTCCCTTCCTCCTTCACACACACACACACACACACACACACACTTGCACACATGTACAGCGACACCCTAGCCCATTGCCTCACAGATTGCTATGAACCAACAGGCCTAAAATTAAAATAGTATAGCAATGCAGTCACAAATATAAAATAATATAAAATTATTCTGCCACTAAGATCATATTGTCTTGATAAAAACATAAGGTAAAATAAAAGTAAAATATAAGGCAACAACATGAAGCTGCATTTTAAGTTGTCACGCTGTATAGAGCTTCACTTTCACATGGCCTGTGAAAATGTATATTTAGATTCTAATCAATAATTGCCAGCCTAGAAGAGCTCTGAAATTTGATCATTTTCTTCCCTCTGGGCAGGCAAATCTTATCCCTGCAGAAAGAAGCTGTGAGCTGGAAGGGAGTTCTTTCTCTCGGTGCACCCTCTGTGCCTGCTTTCCCATTCGGTTTCTGAGAGTTCAGAACTTCAGGAAGGATCTTCCTACACGGGATATTTCCCCATGAATGCTCCACTGTGCACAAAGAGCAAATCAGAGAGACCTTGGCCTCTCAGTTCCATCTATGGACTCTAGAAGTTTCTCTTTTTATTCTGTTAGCCAAGACAGTTAGACATGTTGGCCTTAGTTATTTCTCAGCTTGCAGAAAAAGTAAGACTGTTACAGAACCAATAGTTACAGTGTATGGGTTAATATGGCATTGGCAAGACTGCCCATGAGGGCAGGCAAGGGATTTACCATCTGGCAAAATACAAACACCTTAGTCTTTTGGCTTTCAGTTAACAAGTAAGACATTGCATTTGGCCCTGTCACAGCTACAATTAAGTGCACATGCATTTCTTTTCTCCCATTCTTCGATTTGCACATGCTTACAAAAACAAAAGTAATGACATATTTGCATTATAATTTGATAATTTGTAATGAACAGGAAAAATTATTCTATCTACATATCTTTTCAAACTTGGGTTTTCTTTGCAAGGTCCTTAAGTTTCCCCTGATTCCAACATTTCTTATGCAGCAGAGACACAATCATTGCCAACTGATCACCATACACGGAATTTTCACCTTAAATAAACCTAAGTGTTAGATCCATGCCTCTGCTTTACACTCACCCGTCTTCAGTCAGCACTCCTCCTTAGAGGTAGTGAGCCCAAGCAGTTTATATAGAGTTCTGTCCTCTTTCTCTTTTTAAAAGTGTTGATCTCATCCTATTTTGGAGAGATTTATGACATCTCATAAATTATAATACTCATCATAATAATTATAAATCCTTTGAACTTATATAGGGCCTTTTATTCAAGAATGTCATGGCATTTTGCAAACATTAACCAATTTGTTTCTTGCCATACCTTAGAAGGCAGATCCTAGTTGTAGTTTAACTTTGCCACATTTGGGTCCATCACTTGTTTTTAGTCCCATCAGTTTCTGGAAATGTGGGTTAGGTAAGAAAGCAAGGAAGAGAGAGAGTGAGAAGGTGGGAAGGGAGTAAAGGAGGAGGGAGGGAGGGAGGGAGGGAGGGAGGGAGGGAGGGAGGGAGGGAGGGAGGGAGGGAGGGAATTGAATTTGGCATGTCAGAAACTCATTATTGGTTTGTATTTCAGGTAAGTAGAGCTCCTAGACCAGGGGTTGGCAGCTTTTACTTACGGGCCCAGATAGGCTTTTGGGCTACATGGTCTTTGTCATAATTACTGACTTCTGCCATTGTAGCACAAGAGCAGTCACAGATAATATTTAAATGAATGGCCATGACTGTGTTCAAAAAAAAACTTTCTTTACTACACAGGTGGTGGCCCTAGGACCGTAGGTTGCTGGCTCCTGTTCCAAACTACCATGAGATATTGATCCACATATCCTCAGTTCAGCAATGCGGGGAGAGATGATCGGCTGAATGATGCTATTTTATAGACACCCAGTACCTACAGTGTGTTCCAAATCTCTACATCAATAAATACTTTGAGAAGGTTCATATGAAGTTTCTGGGAAGAATTATTTCCCAAATTGTGGAAAGTGTAGGTTTCGTGACTGAAAGAGGGAGCCCTTCCCTCCCCACACCCTGTTCCCCAGCTCAACTGGACACCTTGATTTTCCCCAAACACAGCACCATCCTTTGCACAAGGCCATCCTACAGGCTCTTTCCTTTTGATCTAACCCCTTAGGGACAAGGGCTGTGTCTCATTTGTCTTTATAATATTAGCATGCAACACTCTGCCTGACACAAATTAGACACTCAATAAAACACATGGAATCAATGGCTTGCTTATTGGCTGACTGGTACATAGTCTGTCTCTTCTGCATTCCCTGCCTTAGCTCCCTCCCCACACCACACTTCAAACATAAGCTCCAGAAGAGCCGTGACTCTGGCTACTTCATTTGTAAGACTGAGTCTTCAGTGCCCAGATAACCGCCTGGTACATTTTAAGTGTTCAGTAAATCTTTGTAGAATCAGTCAATGAATGAAGAATTCCTACAGTTTCACCCAGCAAGATTTGGACTGGGTTTCCAATGCTGGGTCCCAGGTTAGACTTGTGTTCCTTGTGTTTAAAGCAACGTATGGAGATTTCTACCATAGCACCTGTAGCACTTTGGTTTGTCGTTGTCTTGAGAACAAAAACAATTGGCACATAAGAGGTATTCAGTACATGTTTACGGAATGAATAAATGAATCATGTAAAGAGCATTTATGACTTTTGGGAAGTCACTGACTCCGCATCCCCAGGGCAGACATTGAGGGTTAATATTTTGTTGTTCTTGGCCAGGCATGGTGGCTCACGTCTATAATCCCAGCACTTTGGGAGGCCAAGGCAGGTGGATTGCTTGACGTCAGGAGTTCGGACCAGCCTAGCCAACACAGCAAAAACCCATCTCTACTAAAAATACAAAACTTAGCTGAGCCTGGTGGCAGGCACCTGTAATCCCAGCTACTTGGGAGGCTGAGGCAGGAGAATCACTTGAACCAGGAAGCAGAGGTTGCAGTGAGCCAAGATCATGCCAGTGTACTCCAGCCTGGGCCACAGATCGAGACGCCATCTCAAAAAAAAAAGATTTTGTTGTTTTCTACGTGTGGCTGAGATAGTGAGACCACAGGCAGGGCACTGTTAGCAAGGATCCAGATTTGGACACCCAGGGAGTTCCTGAACTTTAACTCTGGGAGGGGAGTGTGAGAAAGCTGGGTTCCTCTCTGTTTTTGGCAGATTTGGGGTAAAAAGAGAACTAATGCACCCATTAAAAACTATATCCTGACCCCCAAAATTGAACTCTTTCATTTTATTTTTTCCACCAAGCTCTAGAACATACCAACAATTAAAATATATTACAGTATGGGGAAATTTGGGGATGCCCAGCCCCACCTACCAAAGCACCCTGTCATCAGCCCAGAGGGCCACGTTAGCGTCCTGGGAGGTTCTCCTGGGCAGCAGCCAGCATATTGTCTGGCAATGGCTCCACAGAGATGACGCCCACCCGTGTCCTCAGGCTTGTTCCAGTCCTCCCCATCCCCTTTATGGATAACCTTCCTTTCAAAGACCTGGTGTACACTCTCAAATACTCCCCTCCCAGACAGAGGGAGAATCCTAGACAGCCAGTGTGGGAATGGAGGAAGTGTTGAAAAGAAAGCCAGGTCAGGCATGGTGTTCCATATCTACAGTCTTAGCACTTTGTGAGGCTGGGGAGGGAGGATTGCTTGAGGCCAGGAGTTCAAGACCAGCCTGAGCAACATAGTGAAACCCTCCATCTCTACAAGAAATGAAAAAAAAAAAGATAGCTGGGCACTATGGCTCACACTTGTAATCCCAGCACTTTGGGAGGCTGAGGCAGGCGGAACACTTGAGGTCAGGAGTTCGAGACCAGCCTGGCCAATATGGTGAAACCCCATTGTAGAGACCTACTAAAAATACAAAAATTAGTGTGGTGTGGTGGTCATCTGTAATCCTAGCTGCTCAGGAGGCTGAGGCATGAGAATCGCTTAAACCTGGGTGACGGAGGTTTCAGTGAGCCAAGATTGCGATCTTGCCACTGTATTCCAGCCTGGTCAACAGAGCAACACTCTGTCAAAAAACGAAGGCAGGAAGGCAGGAAGGCAGGAAGGCAGGAAGGCAGGAAGGCAGGAAGGAAGGAAGGAAGGGAGGGAGCGAGGGAGGGAGGGAGGGAGGGAAGGAGGGAGGGAGGGAAGGGAAAGAAGAAGGGAGAGAGAGAGAAAGAAAGGAATAAAGAAAGAGGAAGGAAGGAAGAAAAAGAAATGAAGAAAGAAAGAAAGAAAAAGAAAGAAAGAAAGAAAGAAAGAAAGAAAGAAAGAAAGAAAGAAAGAAAGAAAGAAAGAAGGAAAGAAAGAAAGAAAATAAAGCTTACTGCACCTGGGCTTAGGTGGGACTAAACAGAAACTGCACAAGATCTTCCTGGGCACACCCTCAGGGCCAGGTAAGCTGTGACAGCCCCACCCCCATGCCTGTTTTACTTCCCAAATGCAAGATCCTCTTCTCAGTTTGAGTTTTGTCTAAATGAATTCAGTCTTCTAACTCTCACCTTTAGTCCAGGTTCTGCCTAGTACTTGTCCCACAGAGCACAAATTAGTCACCAAATGCCTGCAAAATGAATACAGAACTTTATAGAAAATTACCTTGAGGGGCACCAAAAAGAATCATTTCACACATCTCAAAACCAGACTTCCTCAAATCCTAGTTGTTCAGTGATCTCTTCCAAGTTTCAGAAAGTGTCTGCTCCCACCCATATTATTTCTTCTTTGAAATGTCTCCTAAAAATCTTCCTCCTGGCCAATGCAGTAGTTCATGCCTGTAATCCCGGCACTTTGGGAGGCCGGGGTGGGCAGATCACCTGAGGTCAGGAGTTTGAGACCCGCCTGGCCAAACTGGTGAAACCCCATCTCTATAAAAAATACAAAATATTAGCCAGGTATGGTGGTGTGCGCCTGTAATCCCAGCTACTCAGGAGGTTGAGACAGGAGAATCGCTCGAACCCAGAAGGCAGAGGTTGCAGTGAGCCCAGATTGCACCACTGCACTCCAGCCTGGGCAACAGAAGTGAAACTCTGTCTCAAACAAATAAATATAATTTTCCTCCTCATTCCCTCTGTCTGGTACCTCTCTCAACATTTCTTATTACTCCAGTATTGTAATAAATATTATAGGAAAAGACATTGTTGCATACCGGTTGAAAGTATTTATTGAAGATATCAGGATCTTTTGCGCATGTCATGTCTTTGGCTTCTCATTTAATCACCTGAGTTGATAGCTGAGGAAAGCGGCTTCCTTGGGAATGGGGGAGCTCAACTAGAAACCCAAGTCGAGGCTGGCATCAAAGCTTCTCTTCCTGTGGATGCTGCCCCCAGCTGCATTCAGCTCTTAAGTTCTAGGTAATTCCTTTCAGGCAGGTGTTTCCTGGACTCTTGCTTCTTTGGTCTCCTGTTCCACATTCCAGCCACCTTCAGTCCCCAAAGGAGCTGTTGTCTCTGGTTCCCACATATTTCTCTGAGAAATGACTTCTTATAGATGCTGCCTCTCTATGATGACTTCCAACTCCTTAGCTGCTGCAACTGGGCCCCCAACCCTAAGAATCCTAGAAGCTGAGGGCGTTTTCCATCCAGCCTCCTGGACACTCCTCAGGGACATGACAGTCACATTTATAAAATCTGACTGTTTTTGAAAGTGTTCCCTGGCTGCTGATTGCATTGGAAGTGAGCCAGAGTGGCTCAGGAGACTTCACAGAAGACCAGATGAGAGATGATGGTTGGACTAGAGTGATGGGACTATGGTTTGGCTGTGTCCCCATTGAAATTTCATCTCAAATTGTAGCTCACATAATTCCCTTGTGTTGTGGGAGGGACACAGTGGGAGATAACTGAATCATTGGGGTGGTTTCCCCCACACTGTTCTCATGGTCATGAATAAGTCTCATGGGATCTGATGGTTTTATAAGGGGAAACCCCTTTTGCTTGGCTCTCATTCTTATCTGTTGTCTCATTCTTGTCTTGTACATGTGAACTGTACCTTTCACCTGCTGCCATGATTATGAGGCTTCCCCAGCTACATGGAACTATGAGTCCATTCAACCTCTTTCTTTTATAAATTGCTAAGTCTCAAGCATGTCTTTTTTTTTTTTTTTAAGACAGAGTCTCACTCTGTCACCTAGGCTGGAGAGCAGTGGGGCGATCTTGGCTCACTGCGACCTGAGTTCAAGTGATTCTCCTGCCTCAGCCTCCCCAGTAGCTGGAATTACAGGTGCCTGCAGCTGTGCCTGGCTAATTTTTTTTTTTTTTTAAGTGGAGACAGGGTTTCATCATGTTGGCCAGACTGGTCTCAAACTCCTGACTTCAAGTGATCTGCCCACCTCAGCCTCCTAAAGGGCTGGGATTACAGGCAAGAGCCACCCCGCCTGGCCTCGGGCATTGCTTTATCAGCGGCATGAAAATGGACTAATATAGCAGTAAGTTGGTACCAAGGGTGGGGCACTGCTGAAAAGATACCCAAAAATGTGGAAGCAACTTTGGAAGTGGGTAACAGGCAGAGGCTGAATCACTTTGGAGGGCTCAGAAGACAGGAAAATGTGGGAAAGTTTGGAACCTCCTAGAGACATGTCGAATGGCTTTGACCAAAATACAGATAATGATTTGGACAATGAAATCCAGGCTGAGGTAGTCTCAGATAGAGATGAGGAACTTGGGAACTGGAGCAAAGGTGACCCTTGCTATGTTTTAGCAAAGAGGCTGGTGGCATTTTGCCTCTGCCCTAAAGATATGTGAAAATTTGAACTTCAGAGAAATGATTCAGGATATCTGTTGGAAGAAATCTGTAAGCAGCAAAGCATTCAAGAGGTGATTTGGGTTCTATTAAAGGCATTCAGTTTTTAAGAAAACCAGAGAGTAAACGTTTGGAAAATTTGCAGCCTGACAATGCCATAGAGAAGAAAATCCCATTTTCTGAGGAAAAATTCAAGCTGACTGCAGAAATTTGCATAAGTAATGAGGAGCTGAATGGTAAACACCAAGACAATGGAGAAAACATTTTCAGGGGATGTCAGAGACCTGGACGGCAGCCCCTTCCCACACAAGCCCAGAAGCCTAGAAGGAAAAATTTGTTTTGTGGGCTGGGCCCAGGGTCCCTCTGCTGTGTGCAGTCTAGGGACTTGGTGCCCTGTGTCCCAGCTATTATAGCCATGACTAAAAGGGGCCAAGGTACAGCTTGGGCCATGGCTTCAGAGGATGCAAGCCTCAAGCCTTGCCAGCTTCCACATGGCATTGAGCCTGAAGGTACACAAAAGTCAAGAAGTCAAGAATTGAGGTTTGGGAACCTCTGCTTAGATTTCAGAGGATGTATAGAAATGCCTGGATGTCTAGGCAGAAGTTTGCTGCAGGGATGGGTCCCTCATGGAGAACCTCTGCTAGGGCAGTGAGGAAAGAAATGTGGTATGGGTGCCCCCAGAGTTCCCACTGGGGTGCTGCCTAGTGGACCCATGAGAAGAGGGCCACCATCCTCCAGACCCTAAAATGTTAGATCCACTGACAGCTTGCACTGCACACCTGGCAAAGCTTCAGACAGTAAATGCCAGCCCATGAGAGCAGCCAGGAGGGAGGCTATACCCTACAAAGTCCTGCAAGACCATGGAAACCCACCTCTTGCATCAGCATGACCTGTATGTGAGATGTGGAGTCAAAGATCATTTTGGAACTTTGAGATATCAATGCCCTGCTGGATTTTGACTTGTATGGGGCCTGTAGCCCTTTTGTTTTGGCCAATTTCTTCCATTTGGAATGACCGTATTTACCCAATACCTGTATCCCCATTGTATCTAGGAAGTAACTAACTTGCTCTTAATTTTACAGGATCATAGGCAGAAGGGATTTGCCTTGTCTCAGATGAGACATTAGACTATGAACTTTTGAGTTAATGCTGAAATGAATGAAGACTTTAGGGGGCTGGGTGTGGTGGCTCACGCCTGTAATCCCAGCAGTTTGGCATGCCGAGGCGGGTGGATCACCTGAAGTCAGGAGTTTGAGACCAGCCTGATCAACAAGGTGAAACTTCATCTCTACTAAAAATACAAAAATTAAGGCCGGGAACAGTGGCTCATGCCTGTAATCCCAGCACTTTGGGAGGCCGAGGTGGGCAGATCACCTGAGAGAGTTCAAGATCAGCTTAACCAACATGGAGAAACCCTATCTCTACTAAAAAAAAAAAAAAACAAACAAAAAAAAATTAGCCCTGTGTGGTAGTGCATGCCTGTAATTCCAGCTACTTGGGAGGCTGAGGCTGGAGAATCACTTGAACCCAGGAGGCAGAGGTTAGTGAGCAGAGATCATTGTGCCATTGCATTCCAGCCTGGGCAACAAGAACAAAACTCCATCTCAAAACCACCACCACCACCAACAACAACAACGATAAATTTAGCCAAGTGTGGTGGCAGGTGCCTGTAGTCCCAGCTACTTGGCAGGCTGAGACAGGAGAATTACTTGAACCCAGGAGGCAGAGGTTGCAGTGAGCTGAGATTGAGCCACTGCACTCCAGCCTGAGTGATGGAGAGAGATTCCATCTCAAAAAAAAAAAAAAAAAGACTTCAAGGGGCTGTTGGGAAGGCATGATTGGTTTTGAAATGTGAGGACATGAGATTTGGGAGGTGTCAGGACTGGAATGTTATGATTTGGCTGTGTCCCCACTGATATTTCATCTCAAATTGTAGCTTCCATAATTCCCTTGTGTTGTGGGAGGGACCCAGTGGGAGATAATTGAATTACGGGGGCAGTTTCCCCTACACTGTTCTCATTGTAGTTTATAAGTCTCATGAGATCTGATGGTTTTATTAGGGGAAACTCCTTTCACTTGGGTCTCACTCTTCTCTTGTCTGCTGCCATGTGAGATGTGCCTTGCACCTTCTGCCATGATAGTGAGGCCTTCCTAGCCACGCAGAACTGTGAATCCATTAAACCTCTTTCTTTTGTAAATTTCTCAGTCTCAGGCATGTCTTTATCAGCCACATGAATGCAGACTAATACAGATGGCTAAGAGAAAAGGAAAGATATTACAGATCTATTTTAGAGGTGGAATTGACAGGACTCGGTTTGGGACAAGATGCCAAGGATGAGAGAAAACAAGAGGATACAAGTGCCTGGGAGGATGGTACTAAGTCTGGAATGCTGAATATGAAAGCACATTTCTAAAAGAAGATTAAGTTTTAGGCTGGGTGGAGCGGCTTACGTCTGTGGTTCCAGCACTTTAGGAGGTCAAGGCAATTCAAGACCACCCTGGCAACATAGCAAGACCCTGCCTTTGTTTATGAAAAAGAAAAAGAAAGGATTAAGTTTTAACTCCCATGTAACAAACCTACACATGTACCCCCTCAATCTAAAAATGCTTTTAAAGACAAAAAATAACAAATGATGATGTAGACGTGGAGAAATGGGAGCCCTTACACACTCTTGGTGGGTATATATGCTAATCTAGCCATTATGGAAAACAGCATGGAGGCCCCTCAAAAAATTAAAAGTAGTGCCATATGAGCCAGAAATCTCACTGCTGGGTATGTATGCAAAGAAAATGAACATGTCAGGGGGAAATATGTACTCCCATGTTTACTGCATTATTTATAATAGCGAAGACGTAGAATCTTCCTAAGTGTCCATCAACGCATGAATGGATAAAGAAAATGCAGTATATATACATAATGGAAAAATAATATACTGTCATTAAAAGCATGAAACCCTGTCATTTGCAGCAACACAGATGAACCTACAGGACATTAAGCAAAATAAGGCACAGAAGGTCAAAATCATGTGATCTCACCCATTTGTGGAATCTAAGAAAGTTGATCTCATGTAATGACTGAGTGCAGTGGCTCACGCCTGTATTCCCAGCACTTTGGGAGGCTGAGGCAGGCAGATCACCTGAGGTCGGGAGTTCAAGACCAGCCTGGCCAACATAGTGAAACCCCCCTCTCTACTAAAAATACAAAAAAAAAAAAAAAAAGTTGACCTCATAGAAGGACGGAGTAGAATAGTGGTTACTAGAGGCTTCGGAGGAATGGGAAGAGATTGGTTAAGTAGAAAATTACAGCTAGATAGGAGGAATAAGTTTGGTGTCCCATTGCATATTGGAGTGACTATCTTTAACAATATTGCATTGTATATTTCAAAATATCTAAAAGAGAAGTTTTTTAATACTCTCATCACAAGGAAATGGTAAGTATTTGAGGTGATGGATATGCTAAATATCCATCACCTCATATACTTACCATTTAAATCCTTTAAAGATAAAGGATTGTGGAGACTAAGTTTTACTGTGCAGAGGAAGCTCTCAGACAGCAAATTTTAGAAAGAGCAAGTTGTAAAATGTTTCTTATCAAACTTAAAAGGGTGCCTGGCTCTTAGTTGGTTCTCTCCTGGATCTGGAAAGAAAGGAAGGAAAACAAAGGGATTCTCTATAAAGTGTGGATTTTTCTAACAAGAGACTTTGCAGGGCAGTTTTAAGGTATGACAGAAAAACATATTTTGGGGTTAAATATTTTTTCCTTGTCTTATAGTGCTATGCCGGAGTTAGACTGAAAAGTAAGTCACAACATACAGAGTTCAATAAAACCCATCTGATGAGAATTTAAGGTTTGTAGGGCATGACTCCCTAGACCTCTTAGGTAGGAATTTGGGTAAGAGAAAAAAAATTAGAGCTTAGTCCTCGGTGATAAAAGTATAAGGGAGAATAGGAGACTAAAGGGGCTTATGCTTTGGATGGTGATAAAGAAACCAGTAATGTTCAGCAGAGAGGATTTCCGCATCAGACTAAAGTGCAGCCTCCTTAATCATCTGGCAGGGAGTGAGGCATCTCAGGTAGGGAGCAAGGAAGTCCAAATCTAGTTATTAGGCGCACCCACCCACTGTGACTGTTTCTGGCTCCAGTTAAAAATGAAACATCAAACGAAGGAAGACGGAGGCCAAGGCTAAGCTAGCAAACGCCCAGGTCTGCTCTGACGCGCCCCCTGCAGGATCCCGTTCAGACACGCGGGAGAGACAAGGCCGCTGGTGCGCGCTTGGGGCGGTTTTGCGCTCCCTTCTACCTGCCCCCTCCTGCCGCAAGTTCTAGTCCCACCTTCTTCGTCACCCACCGCCAGCCTATGGAGGTTCCCTCTCTGGTCCTCCGTGTCCCATGGGTAAAATGGACGTAGCATGTCTAATCGCGCGTGTTCCCGCAGTGATGTGGACTGAAGGGCTTTGAACGCTGTCGTAAGGGAAGGGGCCTGGGACACTGACTTCGTCCCCTTTTCCCAGTTCCTGCTCAGAGCCGCTCTCCCAGGCCGCCGGCCCCTAACTATCCCAGCCCTCTGATCCGTCTGCCTCCTGAGGGCAAAACTACAGGGTGCCCAGGAACAGGGGCTGCTCTGTCACCCCATTTCCTCTGTCTTCCATTTCCCCTGTGCGTTCCTAAATCCGGAGACGCGGCCCTGTGCTGACTGGCGGGAAGCTCCGGCTTCAGGGGTGTCTCATCACAAAGGGCGTTCTGCCCTGGAAACTTCGGAGGAGATAAAAGCCGCGCAGGCCCCGCGCCCGCCGCGCACTCCGACCGTTCCGACGGGATAGCGCTGCTCTGGCTGTAAATGACCCGAAGGCTGCCCCGCATCTTAGGCTTCCAGCCCCTGCTCCCTTCCGGCCCCGCGCCGAGCCTTCGCCAGCAGCTCCTCTTCCCTCCCATCCGCCATCCGCTTCTAGACCCAAAGACTCCGCTCCAGTTCAATCCCACCTACTCGGCCTTTTGCCGCATCTGCTTCCCGCT
Organism: Callithrix jacchus; assembly: GCF_049354715.1. Lineage (NCBI taxonomy): Eukaryota > Metazoa > Chordata > Mammalia > Primates > Cebidae > Callithrix > Callithrix jacchus. The sequence goes on from NC_133515.1 coordinate 8,870,692, forward strand.
TCTCAGCCACTTCGTCCCTGTCCACTACCCCGTAGTGGGCGTCGCCCTGCCCAGCTCCTCCTGCGTGAGTCTTCAGAAGGCCTGTATCTGCCGCCGGCACGTCCGCCGGGGCCCCAACTTCCACTACATGCCTCCCTATCCCCCCACGCCCCCGCCCAGCCCCTGCTACTAGAGCCGGCCTGCAGCCCGCTGCCACCCGCCACCCTGCGGTCCTGACCGTCCACAGGCCCAACGGAGAGGGCCCCCTGCAGGGACCGAGCCCGGGCGGCGCAGAAGCGAGCCCTGGGGTCCCTGCGGCCTGGCTGTGGACACCGGGACCCAGGACCACGGGCACCCACCCTCGGCCTCCGCAGCCTGCGCTGCCAGCCGCGCCAGCCTCTGCGTTTAGAACCGGCTTTCCCGCGGGCCTTGGTCTGTAACCACCCAGCAAACTGCAGGCCCGAGAAGGGAGAGCAGGAGGAAGCAGCGCCTCTGCTCGCGGGGAGGGAAACGACTGGCCAAGGTGAGGCCTACTACGTGCCGATGACCTCCGGGTCTGTCCCTTGACGGGAAGCCCTTTCTTGGAGGTGTCCACGGGAGGTTAGGGTAAGGGCTGGGGCGCGAGAGGCTGAGGCTGCGGGAGCGCTGTTGCCTGGAGACCGCGTGGGACGCTGTTGCCTGGAGACCGCGTGGGACGCTGTTGCCTGGAGACCGCGTGGGACGCTGTTGCCTGGAGACCGCGTGGGACGCTGTTGCCTGGAGACCGCGTGGGATGCCATTGTTTGGAGACAGGAGAAGTCCCGGCCTGGGAAGAGGTAGGAGGGAGGCATTGGGAGCACGAGGGATCACCCCAGGGAAAAGGTGATCCAGGATGAGGTCCGTCAGAACCGTCAGATATTGCGGGAGCTGTACCTCAAAGAGCTACCAGCCCAGCACGTCTATGTGCTGCACCACGTGAAACGCCCCACGAGGTCCACAGATCACCAGGAAGCCCATGTCTTGGCATGGTAACCTGGAGGAGCCTGCAGGCGCCAGCTGTGTGAATCTCATTCGCCACGCTCCCCAAGGACCAAGGGAGAAGGACCCAGACACAGACTAAAAACCAAGAAACTGCATGGGACTCAGAGCCCTGGGTCAACCCAGAATGCCTGGATGGCAGGCTGAACCACTGCCGGGTCTGCAATGACATGGATCCGTACAAGACTCAGATGTGGAGCATGGGAGATGATAGCCACCAGTGGCACCCCAGCGGTGGAGTGAAGCCTGGATTTAATGCCCAAAGTCTCACTGCCCCGAGAAATAAATGTTATTTTAAAGCCAAATAAATACAAGTAAACTAAGTTTTAGACATTGGAATTTTGCAACGTGATTTTTCCCAGGAATTGTTCCCAATCTTCAGTCCTCTTATAGTACAGGTGAGTGCCATGAAAGTAGCCATGTTGAATTGCAGAGCAATATGTTGACCCTGCTTCTTCCACCAGTCCCTTGGATCAGGGATGGGAAAGTGACCCAAGCTAGGCAAAAACACAGCACAGAACCAAGAGAGAGCTGTGACTGTCTCTCTCCAAATTGCTGAACTGATGACATGTGGACTAAGTATCTGTATTAGTCTGTTCTCATGATGCTAAGAAAGACATACCAGAGACTGGATAATTTATAAAGGAAAGAGGTTTAATGGACTCACAGTTCAGCATAGCTGGGGAGGCCTCACAATTATGGTGGAAGGCAAAGGAGAAGCAAAGTCATGCCTTATATGGCGGCAGGCAAGAGAGCTTGTGCCAGAAAACTCCCATTCATAAAACCATCAGATCTTGTGAGACTTATTTACTACCATGAGAACAGTATGAGGGAAACTGTCCCCACAATTTAATTATCTCCACCGGGCCCTGCCTTTGACATGTGGGGATTATTAGAATTCAAGGTGAGATTTGGGGGAGGGGTGGGGGGCAGTGGTGACACAGCCAAACCATATCAGTATCTGTTGGTATTCTAGACCAGGGCCAGCAACCTACAACCTACAAAGCGCCATCATCTCTTTGTAAATAATGTTTTGTTTTGTTTTTTTTCTTTTACTCTAGTTCGTGAGTAAACAATGTTTTCTATGAACACAGCAGTGGCCATTTATTTACCTACTGTCTATGACTTCTTTTGTGCTCTAATGGCCAAGGTAAGTAGTTATGAGAAAGACCTCATGACCCTCAAGCCTATGTGAACAGTTCCTGAGGAACTCCAAAACTTGGGGCTGGGTAGAGGACAAAGCTGATAAACAACACCAGCTAAGAGAGGCTGTAGAGGAGTGAAAACCAGAAAAGTGTGATATCATCAAGGTCTGGGCCTTTTAAAAAACCTGCCAATCCCAGTGGAGGTCTAGAATCTCCATTTGGTCTGAGGAACTAAAAAGGCAGCAAGAGAGAAAAATGAAGCAACTGCACACGAAGAAGGGGTGAGAGTTGAAGAAAGTCCTGACAGTGTCCCAAGCCAACGTTCTAAATGGTCTTGAGGTTCAACCACACTCCCCAAGTTCAGTTGAGACAGCCCCAGTTGTCTATACTAACTTCCTCTTTTTATTTAAACTACTTTAAGTTGGGATATCATGTTATTTGCAACCAGAGGGCACCATTACTTAATTTATTCACTCATTTGTCTCTCATTCATTCATTCAAAAGTTTTATGGAATCTTACTTACTATGTGAGGCAGAATGCTGAGGATGGGTGATACAGTGGCAAAAAGGACAGCCATGGGCCCTGACCTTGTGAAGTTTATATTCTAGAATTTTTTTTTTTAAAAGGAGTTTCACTCTTTTTGCCCAGGCTGGAGTGCAATGGTACCATCTCAGCTCACCACAACCTCTGCCTCAGCCTCCCAAGTAGCTGGGATTACAGGCATGTGCCACCATGCCCAGCTAATTTTTTGTATTTTCAGTAGAAACAGGGTTTCTCCATGTTGGCCAGGCTGGTCTCCAACCCCCAACCTCAGGTGATCCACCCACTTCAGCCTCTTAAAGTGCTGAGATTACAGGTGTGAGCCACCATACCTAGCCATGAAGTTTATTCTTTAATATAACAAGTTGGGTTTCAGGTCCTGTGAGACTGCCAAGATGTCACAATAGGCCAGGTTCAGTGGTTCATGCCTGTAATCCCAACACTTTGAAAGGCAAAGGTGGGTAAATCACTTGAGCCCAGGAGTTGTAGACCAGTCTGGACAACATGGCAAAACACTGTCTCTACTAAAAATATAAAAATTAGCTGGGCATGGTGACATGCACCTGTAGGCCCAACTACTCGAGTGGCTGAGTTGGGAGGATCAGTTGAGCCTGGGAGGTTGAGGCTGCAGTGAGCCATAATTGAGCCACTGCACTCCAGTCTGGATGACAAAGGCCATTGCCTAGGGAGAAGGTATCAAGTGACTATTGAAGTGTGCATGTGACCAGTCCCTGAAGACCTCGAATATTCAGGAGTTAGGTAGAGAAAAAAAAGTGGATTAATGAGATCAGAGAACAGAGGCTGTAGAGGAGAAGAAAAACCAGTGACCATAATATCATAGAAGGCAGGGTGTGGTGGCTCACACCTGTTATCCCAACACTTTGGGAGGCCAAGGTGGGATAATTGCTTGAGTCCAGGAGTTCAAGACTAGCCTGGGCAACATAGTGAGACAAAATTTTAAAAATTAGCTGAGCATGCTGATTTTAAAAATTACCTGAGCATGCTGACATCTCTGGTCCCAGCTACTTGAGGGGCTGAGACAAGAGGATCACTTGAGCCTGAGAAGTCAAGGCTGCAGTGAGTGTGATCATGTCATTATACTCCAGCATGGGTGACAGAGAAATAACCTGTCTCAATGTGTATATATCTCACAGAAGCCAAGCTAAGAGATGCCTTAAGGAGTCAGTGGTATGTTTGTCAAATGCTGTCAAGAAGAGAAAATGAGACTGAAAGAGATTATTATATTTAGCTACGTAGAGATCAATCCGGAACCAGGCAAGAACAATTTTAATACAAGTGTCTCAAGATTTTTTTCATTGCAGGTAACTAAAAACTTGATTCAAACTGACTTAGGCAATACAGATTTATGAACTCACATAACAGAAAGCTCAGGGCTAGGGTGAGTTTCAGGGAAGGTTTGATCCAGCATTTCAACAATGTCATCAGGCACCTGGAATCCTTTTGTCTCTCCACTCTGTTTTCTTGAGTGTCAGCTTCATCCTAAGGTTCCTGCCTTCCCCAATCCACTGCCCAGGATGGCTGCCAACAACTCCCAGGGTTCAGACTTACTTATCCAAATCTGCAGGACAGGTGATTATGTTAGCAACTCTCAGAAAGTGAGAAAGCTTCTTTCCCCAAAACAACCAGGAAGCCTTGCCTCATGTCTTACTGGCTGTAGTTGAGCCCTATGTCCATCCCTTGTTAGTGATAAAGAAGCAATGTAACTGTAACTAGGGACTGTTATGGTGTTTAGAACCTCGACGATCCTAGAGTTCAAGATGGAATCAGATGCCTCTGAAGCATCTAAACTGTTTCAGGTATATACATAACCCAGTGGAAATCAGGTTAGTTGTAAAGAGAAAAGGAATGGATGTCAAGGAGTCAACCACAATGAACACAGCAGAGGAGAAGGAGTTGGATGGGAGAAGATTGAATAGTGAATGGGGTGAAGTACTGGGGACAACACATGACACACGGAGACAACGCTTTCAAGAAGTTTGGCTGTCAAGGGGGAGTAGAGATAAAAGGTGCTAACTGGATGGAGAAGCAGAGGCAAAGGAAGGGTTTTTATTACTTTTTTTTTTTTTAGATGGAGTTTCATTCTTTCTTTCTTTCTTTTTTTTTAAAGACAGGGTTTCACCATGTTGGCCATGCTGGTCTTGAACTCCTGACCTCAGGTGATCTGCCCACCTTGGCCTCGAAAGTGCTTGGATTACAGGCATGAGCCACCACGCCCAGCTGAGATGGAGTTTCTTTCTTGTTGCCCAGGCTGGAGTGCAATGGCAGGATCTCAGCTCACTGCAACCTCTACCTCCCAGGTTCATGCAATGCTCCTGTCTCAACCTCCTGAGTAATTGGGATTACAGGTGCCTGCCATCACCCCAGGATAATTTTTTGTATTTTTAGCAGAGACAGGGTTTCATCATGTTGGCCAGGGTGGTCTTGAAATCCTGACCTCAGGTGATCTGCTCACCTTGGCCTCCCAAAATGCTGGGATTACAGGCGTGAGATTCTGTGCCTGGCCATTTTTATGATTTTAACAAGAGGAGCTATTAGAGCATCACTGAATACTAATGAATGGGGTGGTTAGGAGGTGTGGATTCAGCAGGGGAAGAAGTTGAAAATGCATGGAGGGAATAAGAAATGAAGCAAAGTCTCCATGAAGATGAGAAGGGGTGGGGTCCTGAGTTGGTGTGAGGGCTTGGCTTTTACTGGGAAAGGAGGAAGAGGGACTGAAGCATGAACTTCAACATCTAAGGGATCCGGGTGACTTCAGGCAAGTTCATCTCGTTGAGCCTGTTTCCTTGCCTTTTTATATGGGGGTGAAGCTTTACTTCACAAGTATGTTGTGAGGATTAAATGAGATGATGCTTGTAAATGACTCAATGATATCTTTTCGTTTTCTTCAGACCTTCTTCCTTCCCCCTTCCAACCCAACAACTGTACCAAATCATTTTAAGCCAGTGATAAACATCTAGTTAAGTGTTGGATTGTATTTCGGGGCTATTGGACCTAGTAATACACTAAAGGAATGGGAGAGGGAATAGCGGAGAAGGAGAAAAGGTGGATATAAATTTATATTTGCAAGGCTTTTTTCACCAAATAGCCTCAAGTTCCTTACCAAGGAAGCTTTAACAAAGTCCTTGAGGAGCTCTTCAAGGTGGCTATTACACAAATCCTGCTGACAAGAATATTGGCTACTCGGAAAAGAACGTAGTCAGCAGCGTCCTCTTCCCAAACAAAGGAAGGACCAAGATGTCATTGTTCCTCAATCATTTTTGACAGTTTTACTAGGTTATGGGCGGTTCTAGTCACAGCACCAAGAAACAGACAGAAGGAAATACGTCACAGAAGGGCAACTAAGAATGAGCCATCAATGCTGGCTTTGGACACCACCAACTTGCTATGTTTTATTGTAGAAATCACTGAACTTCCCACATTCTTAGTTTTTCTTTTGGTGAAACAGACAAACTAACCCTAAAATAGGCTGATATGGTTTGACTGTGTCCCCACCCAAATCTGAGCTTGAATTGTATCTCCCAGAATTCCCACGTGTTGTGGGAGGGATACAGGGAGAGGTAATCTAATCATGGGGGCCAGTCTCTCTCATGCTATTCTTGTGACAGTGAATAAGTCTGACAAGATCTGATGCATTTATCAGGGGGTTCCACTTTTGCTTCTTCCTCATTTTTCTCCTGCTGCCACCATTTAAGAAGTGCCTTCCATCTCCAACCATTATTCTGACGCCTCTCCAGCCATGTGGAGCTATAAGTCCAATTAAACCTCTTTTTCTTCCCAGTCTCGAGTATATCTTTATCAGCAGCATCAAAATGGACTAATATGCAGACTGGATACAGTGGCTCACACCTGTAATCCCAACACTTTGGGAGGTGGAGGTGGGCATTTTACTTGAGGTTAGGAGTTCAAGACCAGCCTGGCCCACATGGTGAAACCCCATCTCTACTAAAAATACCAAAAAAAAAAAAAAAAAAGGCCACATATGGTGGCAGGCACCTGTAATCTTAGCTTCTCAGAAAGCTGAGGCATGAGAACCGCTTGAACCCAGGATGTGAAGGTTGCAGTGTGCGTAACAGAGCCAGACCCCATCTCAGAAAAAATAAAACAAGTAAAACAAACAAAAAAATGAAGTCTTCTTCCTACTTGGATCACTAGAACAGGCTAAACTGTTTTCAATTAAGGCATTTGAAAATACAGTATTTTGAGTTGTCATAATTCTGGAGTATGCTACTGGCATTCAGTGTCCCCTTGAGAAATGCTATTGACTCTGTCCAGTAGGAAGCTTCAGTTGTGTCAGTTTTTGAAGTTCTGTACTACGGCACGGTTTGGAGTCCAGGCATCATTCTGGTGGCATTTCACAACAGGCAGCTGGCTGGATGGGGCAGATGCTGCACTGGGCTCTCTTAACATTGCGGGAGAAAACTGGCAGGTCTCTTTGCCCTTCTCTGAGGCTGTTCCTATGACAGTGTTCTAGCTCACAGCAAGTACCTAGTAAATACGGGGTGTGGCATACACTCATGTGACAGGCAGACATAAGAGGGCTCTCTGTTTCCAAGATGTCTTTCCACATCTTGGAAAGATCTTGTTAGTGGTTTTTTGGAAGGAACTGATTTGATTCAATGCGCGCATAGAGCACCTTTGTAGTCAATTGAAGAGATCCCATAAACTTGTACTTTAGGAACAATGAAATATACACTATTTGTTTCACACGTTAAGCACAGAATTTATGCATTTTTTTTCTATTTTCACACTGTCTGATGCCATCTTCAGAAACAAAAGTCTACATGTAGCCAAGCATTCTCATATATTTGCATTTAATTAAGGTCATGGAAGAAAACTGTGATGAAGTTTCAGCATAAGAAAGGTTTGCCTATGTAAAACTGTCAGATGGAAAAGAGTGCCATGTCTAAGCTTATTGCTGGCTGTGGCAAAGGCAACTGAAAATCCTGCTCCTCTCGTGAGTGATTCCTCAAAGAGGAGAAGCAGATTGGTCCCTCTCGCCCAGGAAAACCCCGGCTCTGGGGTTCAGAGACTGTGAACTTTCCTTAGTAGTTAAACCGCAGTCTGTTGAGAAGTTCTACCATGTTTGTTTATTTTTTCTGGAATAAAAACCCCTCTACTTTGCATTTCTACTTTTCATCTTTGTTGAGGCACATCCCTAAATTGTGAAAATTCCCCTGTGTGTTCAATGACTAATACCAAGTTAGAACGCATGAGTACTTATATAAACTTAGACATGTCAACATGCATCTTTTATTGGCTTTCCTCTTGTAGCTAATAAAATCTCCAAGAGAAATACTTTTCAATTGTCAAAAACCTTAAATTACATGGACCTGAAACTACCTTTGCCTGAAAGCAAAAGGGAGAAGGGCTTCAAAAGAAAGCTGGTTCTTTAATTTGTTTTAGATTTCTTCTAGTTTATACACAGAAAAAGAATAACTTGGCATTTGAATGATGAACCTGATATAGATACTGAGTGTGTATTTTCAATTTATATTCATGGTGCCTTTTCTCCCATAAGTGTAAAATAAAATATCGACCCCATGTGGCAACAAAATATAGTGCAAAAACAAGACAAACAATGGTTATGGAAATAAGGAACTCCAGGAAGCAAGTAACAACCTTATCCCTTCCAGAATATTTCTATCCATCCATACAACAAATGTTTACTTAGCACCCACAATGTGCTAAGCACTAGGCTATAGGCCAGGAATAAAAAGTTTAGTAAGACACAGCTTCTACCCTCAAGAAGCTCACTATATTGGCTGGGCGTTGTGGCTCACGCCTACAATCCCAGCATTTTGGGAGGCCAAGGCAGGTGGATCACCTGAGTTCAGGGGTTCGAGACCAGCCTGGCCAACATGGTGAAACCCTGTCTCTATTAAAAATACAAAAATTAGCCGGGCACAGTGGCAGACACCTGTAATCCCAGCTACACGGGAGGCTGAGGCAGGAGAATCACTTGAACCTGGGGGATGGAGGTTGCAGTGAGCCAAGATTGCACCTCTGCACTCTAGCCTGGGTGATAGAGCGAGATTCAGTCTCAAAAAAAAAAAAAAAAGAATCTCACTGCTAGGTAGTGAATGGGTATTTACTGACATTTTCCTATTTTATATTGGGCTAAGGGGCTAAGTTGCTGGTTCTCGCTAGAACCAACATCAAACTCTTTATGTACAGATCATAGAACTCCATGGAATCCACCGGCCCATCAGGACCAACATCAAACTCTTTATGTACAGGTCATAGAACTCCATGGAATCCACCAGCCCATCAGGCACAAACTGATGAGATAACACTAACTAGAGTTCTTTAGTGTCCACAGGCATGAGCATGTAAGCCATATCTAGGAACCAATAACATTGTCTTGGATGCGGTGACTCATGCAGCTTGTCTACAATATCTCAAATATCTCTGGACTGGTGCCCAGTCATACCTCAAAGTTGTGGATTACTTCCCAGGGAATAAAGCACTTTCATGTATGCTATTAACACGCTCATGATGAATGTAGGGCAGGCATAATGATTACTCATATTTTACAGATGGGATACTTAATAAAGTAATGACTAATCAAAGTTACCAAACCAGCAAGGGGCCAACAGTCAGGTAAGGTAGAATCATTTGCTTTCATTCATATGTCCTATGACTCCCCAGAGAACGTAGAGTGTTCCTCCTTTAAATTTAATGGGGCCTCTGGGAAGTACTGTGATTTGGGAACCATTATGAATCAAGGCCACAAAATGTTGATTATAATGTGGGGACCAGCTGGGTGCAGTGGCTCACACCTGTAATGCCAGCATTTTGGGAGGCCAAGGCAGTGGATCACTTGAGGCCAGGAGTTCAAGACCAGCCTGACCAACATGGCAAAACCCTGTCTCTACCAAAAATACAAAATTTAGCTGGGTGTGGTGGTGCACACTTGTAATCTCAGCTACTCAGGAGACTGAGGCACAAGAATCACTTGAACCCTGGAGGTAGAGGTTGCAGTGAGTCAAGATCATGCCACTGCACCCCAAACTGGGTGACAGAGACTCTGTCTTAAATAAAAATAATCATAATGCAAGGACCAATGGCCCACCATAACTGTATAGGGGTGATTCCCCTTAGATGGTGTCTAAGATCCCAGGGGCATGCTATATCGTTGCCGTTGCCTCAGGTAAGGGATGGATTACTGGGTTTACATGCTGGGGACTGCATTTGGGGAGAGGCGAGTGGATGCATTGGATAGCTTCTATAAAAGAGCATAGGGCTCTGGGTGTTCTGAACTAAAATCAGATCAGTGCATTGCGGGGGAAGCCCAGGTTGCAGAGTCACTGACACCAGATCTTTTCATGAAGATCCTGTGGTACTGGAGGGTGACTCTGGGAATTCTGAAATGGAGGCTTACCTCGGTATTCAGAATTTTTGCCTCAGGAAGCAAAGACCTGGATCTTGGGCATTTCTCATTAGTAGCCAATAACTTCAAACCATCTAGGGCCTCTTTAATAGTGGCCACTTGACTAAGGGGATGAGGAAGACCTATAGTTGGTATATGTTTCCTAGAAAAAGTACTGCCTAGTGTCTGTGTCAAAAAGGGCCTGCCTACCGCTGACTATAGGACTTCCTCTCCATTGGGGCATCATAAAAGTAAGATGTCATTTAAAACATCCCAATTTTCCTTTCCTTTTTTTTTTTTTTTTTTGAGGCGGAGTCTCACTTTGTCACCCAGGCTGAAGTGCAATGGCACTCAGCTTACTGCAAACTCTACCTCCCAGGTTCAAGTTATTCTCCTACCTCAGCCTCCCAAGTAGCTGGGATTACACTACCACTCCTGGTTAATTTTTGTATTTTAGTAGAGATGGGATTTCACCATGTTGGCCAGGCTGGTCTCGAACTCCTGACCTCAGGTGATTCACCCACCTCAGCCTTCCAAAGTGCTGGGATTACAGGAATGAGCCTCCTAGCCCAGCCTTTCCTTTCCTTAATGGTGTCACTCCTCTAAGGTCTTTGAATTGGTGAGAGCACATGCGTTAATCATTGAGATGCCATGAACACCCAGTGGAGCAGGGTCAGGCCAGGAGTTACACCCATGACTGCTGGGCCGAGTGGACACTGCACATCTGTTTTCATTAGTCTGTAGCACTTCAGAGGACCCATGTGTGCTGTCAGTCTGTTTTACAAGGAGCTAAAAGGTTATAATGTCCTCTGGCCTTTTAGTGGTGGCCAGGGTAGGGCACTGGGGACTATCGTTTGTGTTTTATCTGTAGGACACCGTGGGTGTTTTCTCTATCACTGAGTTATCAAGATCTTTCTTGTGACAGAGGCCTGGCCAGTAGAAGCAGAAGCAGCAGAAACATTGAAGGATCTGTATTGGTCAGAGTTTTCCACAGAAACAGAACCAATAGGCTGTGTATATGGAGAGAAAGAGATTTATTTAAAATAATTCCTGATGTGATTATCGAAACTGGACAGTCTCAAAATCTGCTGGGTGGGTCAGTATGTGAGAGACCCAGGATGAACCGGTGTTGCAGCTCAAGTGTAAAGCTTCTCTCCTGGAAGATGTGCCTCTTACTGCTAAGCGGTCAGTCTTTTGTTCCATAACGGCCTTCAGCCGAATGGATGAAGCTCCTAACCCACATTATGATGAGTGACCTACTCATCTCAAATTCCATTCATAAAAATATTAATTTCTTTTTTGCTCCTTCTTCTGAGGCATAAATGTTAATCATATCCCAAAGCACCTTCATAGAAACACCCAGAATAATGTTTGACCACATACGTATCTGGGCACCATGACTCAGCCAACTTGAGGCTTAAAATTAACCATCACAGAGTTACAGAGACATGTCTGCACTTAAGAGTATAGACCTTATATCACATTTCACATCAAGCATATCACATGATGACTGCTTTTTCTCCCATGAGTGGCCATTCAATGGGGCCATACATTGCATAAAATATCAGTCTTTCCCTTAAGCACTCTATAGAAAAGAGGTTAATGCCTGGCTGAGGCGTATGGTCTCAGCCTATGGTCATAAAGTAGAAGTCACTCCCCTGAGCCTAGCTCCATCATGGCTTATGCTGGTATTCAGACATATGATTTAATCTGAGATACATAGATAGGTCTATGCCAAGACACTCAACACAGAGCCACTTTACAGAGGGATCCAACCCAGTACTCCTTCCCAATTACCAAAACTTCTGATTTAGGTTGGTTAAACCTATAACAGAGGCTCTGGAAGACTCAATAAATTCAGCACCACTCAGCACACACAACTCCCAGTGCAGGCTCACTACAGGCAGCAGAGCTGTCCACACCCTGGGTGCAGTGGTTTATACCTAGCTAGGAAGCTAAGAGCAAGGGAGAAAAGTGTGTTATCATAGCCTAGATCATCCTCTTCATAAAGCCATTATGTTGTGGTCACTCTGCCAAAGCAGGTGGACCCCTCTCAGTTAATAGACATTGTAGGTTATGGAGGCTGGTGACAATTCGTGCAAGAGAATGTAAAAGAAAGTGAATTAGTCACGCAAGAGATCCCTGGGGAGAACAGAGTGGGCACAAGCTGGTCAGGGCTGGCTTGAGGGAGGCAGAGAGAATGCCTTGGGTATTAATAGTGCGAGAGGGTGGGACAGGGGAAAGTACCCACATGCAGCTGGGAGTTGGTGAAGTATGGATTTCCCACTAGAACCAAAGGAGGGAGAAAGAAGTCTGTTGTATTTACATAATAACATAAAAATTACTATGTTTTGCTGACTTTGTTCTTTTTTTTCTTTCTGCTATGCCAAAAATTTTTTCACATCAAGATCACTTCCTGGTCAGGCACAGTGGTTCACACCTGTAATCTCAGCACTTTGGAAGGCCAAGAGGGGAGGATCACTTGAGCCAAGGAGTTTGCAACTAGGCTGGGCAACATAATGAGAACCCATCTCTACAAAAAATGAAAGAATTAGCCAGGGGGCAGGCGCAGTGGCTCATGCCTGTAATCCCAGCACTTTGGGAGGCTGACGCAGGTAGATCACCTTAGGTCAAGAGTTCAAGACCAGTCTGGCCAACATGGTGAAACCCTGTCTCTACTATAAATACAAAAAATTATCTGGGTGTGGTGGCATGTGCCTGTAATCCCAGTTACCTGGGAGGCTGAGGTAGGAGAATCACTTGAACCCATGAGGTGGAGGTTGCAGTAAGCTAAGATTGTACTACTGAACTCCAGCCTAGGCAACAGGAACAAAATTCACTCTCAAAAGAAAAAGAATTAGTCAGGCATGGTAATATACACCTGGTCCCAGCTACTCGGAAGACTGAGGTGAGAGGATTACTTCAGCCTCGGAGGTCAAAGCTGCAGTGACCCATGATTGCACTACTGTACTCCAGCCTGGGATTTTACTACTGTACTGAAGCCTAAGACACTGTCTCAAAAAAAAAATCCCTTCCTAAAAGTTTTTGTTTAGTTTATTTTCTAACACAAATTTCTATTGCTAGGATGCATCCACATTGTATATAGCTGCATTCAAGGCTTGGAAGGTTTTCAGAGACAGACTCGTGGTCACTGCCCTGGCCTGTCAGTGTGAGGCTGTGAAGTCCCATCAATAGTCCCATCAAGAGCCACCTTGCCTGGCCCTCACACACATGCCTTCCAAAACTGATCTGTGACCACATACCACAGTCCCCACCGGTAGGGTGTGTGGTCACTCAAACCCTTTCTACTCTCAAAGATGAGGGTCTGGGGAATGTTTGCTGCCCATGGTATTGAATAAAGATTACATTTCTAGCTTGCACCTGCAAAGAGTTAAGGGTGGTTGAGGGGGGAAGTTGCAGTAAGCCATGACGTGAGTGTGGTCATTGAGGGGGTTAGAAGTATTACAACTTTGGCCACTTGGAAAGGTTTGAAGTTTCCCAGCAAGGCCTAGAGAATCTTCCATATTCCTCAGATAGAAGCTGCCCAAACTGGTGAATGACGGTTTATTGGGAAATTAAACTGCAGTTTGGCTGATATGATGACATGGATCCCTAACAAAAATCATGGATGTTCTCTTTTGAAAAGGGTAAAAAATGATAAATATTGGCTAGGCACAGTGGCTCAAGCCTGTAATGCCAGCATGTAGGGAGGCTGAGGTGGGCAGATCACCTGAACCCAGGAGTTCCAGACCAGACTGGGCAACATAGTGAGACCCTGTTTCTACAAAAAATTAGCTGGTGTACATCTGTAGTCCCAGATAACTGGGAAGCTGAGGTAAGTGGATCACCTGAGCCCAGGAGGCTGAGACTGCAGTAAGTCATGATTGAGCCACTGTGTTCCAGCCTGGGTGACAGAGTGATACCTAGTCTCAATAAATACATAAATAAATATTTATTATTTATTTTGTTTTATATTTGTGTTTAGGCCTTGCTCTACTGTCTACCTGCTCTCTTGCTCTACTGTCTACCTGCTCTCTTGCTCAGGCTGAAGTGCAATGGCGCAATCTCGGCTCACTGCAAACTCTACCTCCCAGGTTCAAGCGATTCTCCTGCCTCAGCCTCCCAAGTAGCTGAGATTACAGGCATGCGCCACCATGCCTGGCTAATCTTTGTATTTTTAGTAGAGATGGAGTTTTGCCATGTTGGTCAAGCTGGTCTTAAACTCCTGACCTCAAGTGATCTGCCTGCCTCAGGCTCCCAAAGCACTGGGATTACAGGCATGAGCCACTGCACCTAGCCTTCTTGGGCAAATTTCTGAGTCTGCTTCCTTGTCTATAAAATGGGAATAATAACGGTACCTACTTCATAGGGTAGTTGTGATGATTACTCAAGATAAAATTTTTGTAAAAGATCATCACAATAGTAGCACAACTAATTCATCACAATGCTTGGCATGTAAATGTTAGTTGTTAACTAAAAATAGGTCGTTGGGAAAGTTAAATGACACATATATAATGAACACATCTATGGCAGTGCCAGGTACTTGTATAGAAATAGAATATGTATTCTCCTTGGAGCAGAAAACTTTGGGGTTTTCTTTTTTTGAGTCAGAGTCTCATTCTGTTGTCCAGGCTGTAATGCAATTGCAATGGCCCAATCACAGCTCCACTGCAGCCTCCAACTAGAGAGAGAGAGAGAGAGAGAGAAGAGATAGGGTTTCACCATGTTGCCCAGACTTGTCTTGAGCTCCCGGCCTCAAGTGATCCTGCCACACTGGCCTCTCAAAGTGCTGGGATTACAGGCACGAGACACCACGTCGGGCCAGAGCAGTGATTTTCAATGGCTACTCATTAGAATCACTTGGGGAGCATAACAGCATCTTGATGGCCACACTTCAGGCCAATTACATCAGAATCTTGGGACAGGGCCCAGGCAGCTGTACTTTCTGAAGATCTCCAGGTAGGGTAGGCAGAATGATGACCTTTGAAAGAAGGCCCCAGCCTACTCCCTGAAGTTAAGTTGCATGGCAGAGGGGATTCCAGGTAGTGGATGGGATTAAGTTCCTTATCATCTGACCTTAAAAGAGATAGAATAGACTGAATTATCAAGGTGGGCCCTTAAATGTGGAAGATGGAGGCAGAAGAGTAAGTGTCACAGAGATGGGAACAGCTATTGCTGCCTTTGAAGACAGAAGGAAGGGGCCAGGAGCTAGGGACTCATGTCTCCAAAAATAAATAAAATTTAAAAAACAAACTTACATTATTTTAAACCACCAATGTTGTGGTAATTTTTATAGCAGCAGTGGGCAATGCAGCCAAGTTTATGAACCACTGCAGGAGGGTTCTGCTGCCTCTTGGCCATCATTTGCCAAAATCTTTTCTCAGCTCTTTCCTAAGAGGCAAGGACTGGTCCTATCTGTTTCCAGTCTTCTTGATCAGAATTATTTCTTTTACTTATGAGATTCAGCCTGCTTTAGTCTTTTCTTTTCTTTTCTTTTTTTCTGATGACATTGGCCCCACAGCCCTCAGTCTGTTAACCCTTGGTGTAGCAACTCTGCCACCTTGGTGTGGTTGCTCTCTACCTCTGCACAATCTGTATCACATACGTGGTATAAGCATATGCACCGAAACCCAGTCCTCCTCACTTGTACATGTTTCCTACTTTGACCATTGTAGGCATTTGAGTTTGTAACCCTGGACCTAGATATAATGAGCTACCTCATGGCCCCCGACACACCTTTTAAAAAAATTTGTGTTCATTTCAGTACGTTTTTGAGGAACAGGTGGCGTTTGGTTACACGAATAAGTTCTTTAGTGGTGATTTCTGAGATTTTGATGCACCCATCACCCAAGCAGTGTACACTGTACCCAGTGTGTAGCCTTTTATCCCTCACTCCCCTCCCACCCTTTTCCCTGATTTCTAGAGTCCACTATATCATTCTTAAGCCTTTGCATCCTCATAGTTTATCTCCCTCCTATGAGTGAGAACATGCAATGTTTGTTTTTCTATTCCTGAGTTACTTCACTTAGAATAATGGTCTCCAATTCCATCCAGGTTGCTGTGAATGCCATTATTTCAATCCTTTTTATAGCTGAGTAGTATTCCATGGTGTGTGTGTATATATACATATACACACACACCATGGAATATGTGTATGTATACACACACACACACACACACCATGGAATACAACAGAATTGTGGTATATATATATATATAAAACACAATTTCTTTTTTTATGAAGGTATTTAATTTTTATTTATTTATTTATTATTATTTTTTAAATTGCATTTTAGGTTTTGGGGTACATGTGAAGAACATGCAAGATTGTTGCATAGGTACACACATGGCAGTGTGATTTGCTGCCTTCCTCCCATTCACCTATATCTGGCATTTCTCCCCATGCTATCTCTCCCCAACTCCCCCCCCAGCTGTCCCTCCCTTATTTCCCCCCAATAGACCCCAGTGTGTAGTGCTCCCCTCCCTGTGTCCATGTGTTTTCATTGTTCAACATCCACCTGTGAGTGAGAACATGTGGTGTTTTATTTTCTGTTCTTGTGTCAGTTTGCTGAGAATGATGGTTTCCAGGTTCATCCATGTCCCTACAAAGGACATGAACTCATGGTTTTTGATGGCTGCATAATATTCTATGGTGTATATGTGCCACATTTTCCCTGTCCACTCTATCATCGATGGGCATTTGGGTTGGTTCCAGGTCTTGGATATTGTAAACAGTGCTGCAATGAGCATTCGTGTACATGTGTCCTTATAGTAGAACGATTTATAATCCTTTCGATATATACCCAGTAATGGGATTGCTGGGTCAATTGGAATTTCTATTTCTAGGTCCTTGAGGAATCGCCACACTGTCTTCCACAATGGTTGAACTAATTTACACTCCCACCAACTGTGTAAAAGTGTTCCTATTTCTCCACATCCTCTCCAGCATCTGTTGTCTTCAGATTTTTTAATGATCGCCATTCTAACTGGTGTAAGATGGCATCTCAATGTAGTTTTGATTTGCATTTCTCTAATGACCAGTGATGATGAGCATTTTTTCATATGTTTGTTGGCCTCATGTATGTCTTCTTTTGTAAAGTGTCTGTTCATATTCTTCACCCACTTTTGAATGGGCTTGTTTGCTCTTTTCTTGTAAATCTGTTTGAGTTCTTTGTAAATTCTGGATATCAGCCCTTTGTCAGATGGGTAAACTGCAAAAATTTTTTCCCATTCTGTTGGTTGCCAATTCACTCTAGTGACTGTGTGCTTTGCTGTGCAGAAGCTGTGGAGTTTTATTAGGCCCCATTTGTCTATTTTGGCTTTTGTTGTCAATGCTTTTGGTGTTTTGGTCATGAAGTACTTGCCTACACTTATGTCCTGAATGGTTTTGCCTAGATTTTCTTCTAGGGTTTTTATGGTGTTAGGTCTTATGTTTAAGTCTTTAATCCATCTGGAGTTAATTTTGGTGTAAGGTGTCAGGAAGGGGTCTGGTTTCTGCCTTCTGCACATGGCTAGCCAGTTTTCCCAACACCATTTATTAAATAGGGAATCCTTTCCCCATTGCTTGTTTTTATCAGGTTTGTCAAAGATCAGATGGTTGTAGATATGTTGTGTTGCCTCCGAGGCCTCTGTTCTGTTCCATTGGTCTGTATCTCTGTGTTGGTACCAATACCATGCTGTTTTGATTACTGTAGCCTTCTAGTATAGTTTGAAGCCCAGTAGTGTGATGCCTCCAGCTTTGTTCTTTTTGCTTAGAATTGACTTGGCTATGCAGGCTCTCCTTTGGTTCCATATGAAGTTTAAAGTGTTTTTTTCCAATTCTGTGAAGAAGGTCATTGGTAGCTTGATGGGGATAGCGTTGAATCTGTAAATTACTTTGGGCAGTATGGCTATTTTCACAATATTGATTCTTCCTAATCATGAACATGGAATGTTCCTCCATCTGTTTGTGTCCTCTCTTATTTCTTTGAGCAGTGGTTTGTAGTTCTCCCTGAAGAGGTCATTTACATTCCTTGTTAGTTGTATTCCTAGGTATTTTATTCTCTTTGTAGATATTGTGAATGGCCGTTCATTCTTGATTTGGCTCTCTTTAAGTCTGTTATTGGTGTATAGGAATGCTTGTGATTTTTGCACATTGATTTTGTACCCTGAGACTTTGCTGAAGTTGCTTATCAGTTTCAGGAGTTTTGGGGCTGAGGCGATGGGGTCTTCTAGATACAATCATGTCGTCTGCAAATAGAGACAATTTGACTTCCTCCTTCCCTAATCGAATACCCTTTATTTCTTTTTCTTGCCTGATTGCTCTGGCTAGAACTTCCAGTACTATATTAAATAGGTGAGAGAGAGCATCTTTTTCTAGTGCCAGATTTCAAAGGGAATGCTTCCTGTTTTTGCCCATTTAGTATGATATTGGCTGTTGGTTTGTAGTAAATAGCTTTTATTATTTTGAGATAAGTTCCATCAATATCTAGTTTTTGAGGGTTTTTAGCCTAAAGGGCTGTTGAGTTTTGTCAAAGGCCTTCTCTGCATCAATTGAGATAATCATGTGGTTTTTGTCTTTGGTTCTGTTTATGTGGTGAATTACGTTTATAGACTTGCATATGTTGAACCAGCTTTGCAACCCCGGGATGAATCCTACTTGATCATGGTGGATAAGCTTTGTAATGTGCTGCTGCAATCAGCTTGCCAGTATTTTATTGAAGATTTTTGCATGTATGTTCATCATGGATATTGGCCTGAAGTTTTCTTTTCTTGCTGAGTCTCTGCTGGGCTTCAGTATCAGCATGATGTCTCATAAAATGATTTGGGAGGATTCCCTCTTTTTGGGATTATTTGGAAGTTTCAGAAGGAATGGTACCAGCTCCTCTTTGTATGTCTGGTAGAATTCGGCTGTGAACCCATCTGGACTTGAGCTTTTTTTGGGTGGTAGGCTCTTAATTGCTGCCTCAACTTTAGACCTTGTTATTGGTCTATTCAGGGTTTCAACTTCTTCCTGGTTTAGGCTTGGAAGGATGCAAGTGTCCTGGAATTTATCCATTTCTTCCAGGTTTACTAGTTTATGTGCATAAAGTTGTTTGTAATAATCTCTGATGATGGTTTGAATTTCTGTGGAATCTGTGGTGATTTCCCCTTTATCATTTTTTATTGCATCTATTTGGTTATTCTCTCTTTTCTTTTTTATTAATCTGGCTAGTGGTCTGTTTATTTTGTTCATCTTTTCAAAAAAACAGCTCCTGGATTTATTGATTTTTTGAGGGGTTTTTTGTGTCTCTATTTCCTTCAGTTCTGCTCTGATCTTAGTTATTTCTGGTCTTCTGCTAGGTTTTGAGTTTTTTTGATCTTGCTCCTCTAGCTCTTTCAATTTTGATGATAGGGTGTCAATTCTAGATCTCTCCTTGCTTCTCATGTGGGCATTTGTTGCTATATATTTTCCTACAGAGACTGCTTTAAATGTGTCCCAGAGATTCTGGTATGTTGTGTCTTCATTCTCCTTGGTTTCGAAGAACATCTTTATTTCTGCCTTCCTTACATTGTTTATCCAGTCAGCATTCAAGAGCCAGTTGTTCACTTTCCATGAAGTTGTGCGGTTCTGAATTAGTTTCTTAATCCGGAGTTCTAACTTGATTGCACTGTGGTCTGAGTGACTGTGTGTTATGATTTCCGTTCTTTTGCATTTGCTGAGGAGTGATTTACTTCCAATTATGTGGTCAATTTTAGAGTAGGTGTGATGTGGTGCTGAGAAGAATGTATATGCTGTGGATTTGGGGTGGAGAGTTCTGTAGATGTCTATCAGGTTTGCTTGGTCCAGGTCTGAGTTCAAGCCCTGGATATCCTTGTTAATTTTCTGTCTTGTTAATCTGCCTAATATTGACAATGGGGTGTTAAAATCTCCCACTACTATTGTGTGAGAGTCTAAGTCTCTTTGTAAGTCATTAAGAACTTGCCTTATGTATCTGGGTGCTCCTATATTGGGTGCATATATATTTAGGATTGTTAGCTCTTTTTGTTGCATTGCTTTAGTTTTATTTTTGTCTTTTTTTTTTCTTTTTTAAGAGACACGATCTCCCTCTGTTGTTCAGGCTGAAGTGCAGTGGCACAATCATAGTTCACTGTAACCTCAAACTCCTGGGCTCCAGTGAACCTCCCATCTCAGTCTGCCCAGTAGCTGGGACTATAGGTGTGTACCTCCACACTGGGCTGATTAAACTGTATTTGTTTTTCAAGTGGTCTTCTGACACTGGAGAATTTTTTTTTATCTTTTGTAGAGACAGAGTCATCTTATGCTGCCCAGGCTGGTCCCCCAACATCCTCTTTTTGAGGCAGGGTCTCTCTCTGTCACCCAGGCTGGCTTGCAGTCATGTGATCACAGCTCACTGCAGCCTCAGCCTCCTGGACTCAAGTGATCCTCCTAACTCGGCCTCTCAAGTAACTAGAATTACAGGTGTGTACCACCATGCCCAGTTAATTTTTAAATGCTTTGTAGAGATGGTGGGGGATGGGAGTGGTCTCACTATGTTGCCCAGGCTGGTCTTGAACTCCTGGGCTCAAGTGATCCTCAGCTTTGATCTCCCAAAGCTGAGATTACAGGCATGAGCCATCACACCCAGCCCTCAGGCTGATCTTGAACTCCCAGCCTCAGGCCATCCTTTGTCCTTGGCCTCCCAGTCCCCTGGGATTACAGGCATGAGCCACCATGCCCAGTCTTATTTTTGGCTTATGATCAGATCCTTATTGTTTCTATGCAGTGTAAAACTTAGAAAACCATACTTTTAAGTAACAAAACCTGAAGTTTTATTACATTAGCACAAGGATGCTAATGACGAGTTTCAAATTATTTGTCAGTTGGTTTTAAAATACATGAAATAAGTTAAGCATTTATATCATGTGTAATAGTTAAGAACAAATAACAGCATACATTTAATCAGACAGTTTTATGAAGGCCATAACTTGTTTGGATGAACCTGAGAAGCCGAGTGGGCTCAGGTTCCTCAGAGAAGGGGCAGAAAGTAGGTATTAAAGACCCTCGCAGGCTGAGTGTGGTGTAATCCCAGCACTTTGGGAGGCCAAGATGGGTGAATCACGAGGTAAGGAGTTTGTGACTAGCCTGACCAACAAGGTGAAACCCCATCCCTACTAAAAATACAAAAAAATTAGTTGGGCATAGTGGTGCATGCCTGTAATCCCAGCTACTCAGGAAGCTGAGGCAGGAGAATCACTTGAACCTAGGATACGGAGGTTGGAGGTTGCAGTGAGCCGAGATCACGCCACTGCACTCCAGCCTGGGCAAAGAGTGAGACTCTGTCTCAAAAAAAAAAAAGAAAAGAAAAGAAAAAGGAAGAAAAAAATAAAGACCCTGGTAAGGGAAGGGAACTCCCTAAAGGGGCCAGCACTAGCGAAAAAAATAGCAGGAAGAGCCCTGATTCCCTCTCACCACTTCAACCACTACCTGCTGAACAAGTCCACACCCCTTATTCTGTGGACATTTTCCCAATAAAATATTTTACTTGGCACGTTGGGAGGCTGAGGTGGGTGGATCACTTGAGATCAGGAGTTCAAGACCAGCCTGGCCAACATGGTGAAACTCCATCTCCACTAAAAATATGAAAAATTAGCCGGGCATGGTGGTACACACTTGTACTCCCAGCACCTAGCCTGGGCGAAAGAGCAAAACTCTATCTCAAGAAAAAAAAAAAGAAAATAATTTTGCTTGGAACATGACTCTTTAAAATGGGAAATACTGGAGAAATTTCATTGCAAGCCTTGGACTTCTCGGTGGGAATGGCATATTCAGTAATGTGTTTTTATCTACAATTAAAAGCTTAAAACAGCTCTTAAGCCTATTTCATAATCTGTAATATGTGCTTTACATTTTATGAACCTATACAACCTAGTACTTTGATGGAGATTTTTCATGTTTATACCCTAAGATCTCATTTAGAAATTTGGCTTCCTCTTGCTTTGCGGAAGAGGTTAAAAACCCCCAAAACCATAGTCAAGCTTGCTGGTCCACAGTAGTACAAATTTTCTTTCTTGTGGAGCTGAAGAAACAGGGTAAGTATTTCCTAAAATAAGGGATTTGAGATAGGTTGAAAGGAAACAGAAGTCCAGAGGCTTTCTTCCTCCACTTTGCCTGATTAAGAAATATGTTTGCCAGGCACAGTGGCTCACACCTGTAATCACAGCACTTTGGGAAGCCAAGGTGGGAGGATCACCTGAGGCCAGGAGTTCGAAACCAACTTGGCTAACCTGGCAAAACTCCACCTCTACTAAAAAAAAAAACAAAAAATTAGCCGGGAATGTTAGCAGGCACCTGTAATCTCAGCTACTCAGGAGGCTGAGGCAGGAGAATTACTTGACCCTGGGTGGCAGAGGTTGCAGTGAGCTGAGATTGCGCCACTGCACTCCCGCCTGGGTCCAAAAAAAGAAAGAAAAGAGTATTTTCATCTGCACAATAGAACACTTTGCATTTATTAAGAGAGGCAACACTACCGTGATGACATAGGAAAATGTGCTGGCTGTAGAGGTAAATTGAAAAAAACAAGTTGCAAAATAGAATGTACTCAGTGACCCCATTTTAACAAAGACAAATGTTAGTTTATGTCCAGAAAACAAAAACTGGGGAGAAAATGCATCAAATCTTGAAAGAAATTATCTGCGAGAGATGAGATTAGAGAACGTCCTGATTTTTCATATTTTGTATTTCCTTAATGATTGACTTTGTATGCCTTATTACTTTTGTAATCAGAAAAATTAATGGTATGATTAATCGTAAAAACTGCCAACCAAGGCCAGGCACAGTGGCTCATGCCTGCAAACCCAACACTTTGGGAGGCTGAGGCAGCAAATCACCTGAGGTCGGGAGTTTGAGACCAGCGTGACCAACATGGAGCAACCCCATCTCTACTAAAAATACAAAATTAGCTGGGTGTGGTGGTGCATGCCTGTAATCCCAGCTACTCAGGAGGCTGAAACAGGAGAATCACTTGAACTCGGGAGGCAGAGTTTGTGGTGAGCCAAGATTGCATCATTGTACCCCAGCCTGGCCAAAAAGAGCAAAAACAAAACAAAACAAAACAAAAAACAACCAAGTCTTTTTTCTTCTTCTATTTTTTCAATTGAAATAGAGGTGGGGTTTTGATATGTTGGCCAGGTTGGTCTTGAACTCTTGGCCTCAAGCAATCCTCCTGCTTTGGCTTCCCAGAGTACTAAGTTTACTGGTATGAGCCACCACACCTGGCCTAATCCAGTCCTTCCCCCCACTTTTTTTTAGACATTTTGAATATAGTAATATGGTTATACAAAGTCAGTCATTTTACATTTCATCCCTAAATAAATGTCTGTGTTCAAGACTATCTTGTGATGGGTGCAGTGGTACATACTTGTAGTCCCTCCTACTCAGGAAGCCGAGGTGGGAGGATCACTTAAAGCCCAGGAGTTTGAGGTTATGGTGAGCTATGACCACCATAGCACTCTAGCATGGGCAACAGAGTAAAACCTGTCTCTTTAAAAAAAAATCTTCTCTCAGCAGGTCAGCCATCAAAATTATTGCTAGCCTGATGAAATATGGGTTTGCATACAATGTTAGAGGCCACCCTGACCTCTGCAGGGACTTCAGGTCCTCATCAGCAAGAACAATTCTAGCCTGCCATTGACAGTCTAAGGAGTGGTTCCTTTTGTCCCTTCTGCATTTCTCCGTTTATTCATATTCTTCACATTTTCCTTTTTTTGACCTATTTCATTCCTAAAACATTCTAACATCTGGCTTCTCTCCCAAATACAATAGTAACAATATATTGTGAATTTTCCAGTATGGTTACTTTTTAGTGTATATTTTTTTCAGTAATGGTTATTGATTAAAAACATGATTTGTTTTGGGGCCACTGAAAGACTTCATATGGATAAGTTCATAAATCAATAAAAATCTGTCATCAGACCATGTTTTCTGGTTTTTGGTAATGAAAACATGGTTTTTGTACTGATTGCTCTGTGGAATTTCTCTCCTGATGATGGTTGATGACCTTCACATAGCCTCTTAGCATTTTTTTTTTTCAATTTATCTCCTTTTCAGCCTTTAAAACTATGAATCAAGTCTTCTTGTTTCAAATCTCCTTCCTTAATTTTCACAAATCTACACTCTCCTTTCTCTGTAAGTGCTTCTTTGGCCCTCCATATCCTTGGGTTCTGCATCTGTGGATTCAACCAACAGCAGATGGAAAATATTCCAGGAAAGAAAAATGTCTGGTTTGTCTGTACCTGTTAGGTACACACTTTTTTGTTGTCATTATTCTCTAATCAATACAGTATCACAACTATTTATATAGCATTTATTTATTTTTATTTATTTATTTTAGATGGAGTTTCGCTCTTGTTACCCAGGCTGGAGTGCAATGGCGCAATCTCGGCTCACCACAACCTCCGCCTCCTGGGTTCAGGCAATTCTCCTGCCTCAGCCTCCTGAGTAGCTGGGATTACAGGCACATGCCACCATGCCCAGCTAATTTTTTGTATTTGTAGTAGAGACAGGGTTTCACCATGTTGACCAGGATGGTCTCGATCTCTTGACCTCATAATCCACCCACCTTGGCCTCCCAAAGTGCTGGGATTACAGGTGTGAGCCACCACACCTGGCCGTATATAGCATCTATAATACATCGGGTATTATCTATAATCTGGAGAGGTTTTAAAGTGTACAGGAGGATATGTGGCAGGTTATATGGAAATACTACACCCTTTTTTATAGGGGGCTTGAGCATCTCTGGATTTGGTATCCACAAGGGTCTTAGAACCAATCCCCCATGGATACTGAGGGATGACTGTATATATTTGATTCTTAATTCCACTTAGTCTATCTCCATCTGAATTCACTGTCTTCTCTGCTGACCCTACTACTCAGTTCTATCCTTGGATGCCTAGTTTCATTAAAGAGACCTACTCAAGTGAGTTATTTTCAGCCACTCCCTCATTTCTTGCTATCACAACATTTGAGCATCCCCACCCAATCAGTCACTATATCCTATTTCCAAATATCCCCTACAACTTTCCTTGCTTTCTCCCATCTTCTCTGGAACAGCCCTAGCTCAGACTATCACCTCCCAGTGCTATGCCCCAGCCTCTCTTTGATCACAGTCTCAAAATCGTGTCTTGCCTAGAGGAATTCAGAGTTTTTATTTAATAAGGTAGAGAAGTTATTTAACATACTCAGAGAAGGAGGCAGCTCTTACCTAGAAGCTGAACAGAGCAAGTAGAAAACAACCAAGAAGACAGGTGTGTTCTCCAATCTTAACAATCATATAAAGACTCAACACCTGCGTCAACTGGCACAATGAGGTAGGCAGTGAGGTATGTAAGAAAAGAAGTTTCCCAACAGCCACTTCCAGGATCCTACAACAGCTTGGCTTTGCAGTGTGTTGACTGGACCTCTAGACTGACCAGAGGTGGGATATTATTTTGTTGTGGTGGATATGACTGAACAAGTTAGGCTGAGGTCATTATTAGAACTACCTTGTGGTCTTTGTTTTCATGTTGAGAAGTAACTCCTTTCCTTGTCTCTTTCCCAAGAATTAGGTAATACTCTTAAAACACAGGTCAAATCTTTTTTCACTGTCTCAGTTATAATTTTGCAATGGCAATTTAATAACTTAAATTATGACAATCACAATTTTTGTAAATAATCTAGGTAAACAATTAAAATAAGTAGGTAAATGTAATGGGATAAATACTTGTAGACAAACTGGTCATAATTTAGAATATAAAGTTAAATAATAGATACTTCATTATTTGGATATTTTGCAATAAATATAGAAAAACATTTTTGCTAAAAAAAAAAAAAGAGGGGTGTCCTTTTTTTAAAAAAGAAAAAAGTTGAACAAGTTTGTCTAATTCAAAGCTTATGTAAAGGCTATGTATAAAACAAGGTAAAAGCAACCAGGAATTAAAAAAAAAGATGTAAAGACTGGGCACAGTGGCTCATGCTTGTAATCCCAGCACTTTGGGAGGCCAAGGTGGGCAGATCATCTGAGGTCAGGAGTTTGAGACCAGCCTGGCCAACATGGTGAAATTCTGTCTCTACTAAAATACAAACATTGGCCAGGTGTGGTGTTACTAGCCTGTAATCCCGGTTACTCAGGAGGCTGAGGCAGGAAAATTGCTTGAACCTGGGAGGCAGAGGTGGCAGTGAGCTAAGATTGCACTACAGCACTCCAGCCTAGGAGACAGAGTGAGACTCTGTCTAAAAAAAGAGATGTAAAGAAAGTTATAAAAATTTTGTTTTGAGGTAAAAATCTTAAAGAAAAATAATTTTATACAGGAAAGAATCTTGTATGGTAAATTTAGTCCTAAAATAAAATAACTGGTTGTTTAAAAAGGAGGAATGTTCAGGATAAACCAGAAAGTCCAAGCATGTCATAACAGTTGGTGTAAGTAACAACAAGAAGATTTAGATATTTTAAAAACCCAAAACCTTTTATATAATCAAGTCATATTATTGTTAAGTTTTGGTTTGCTTACCAAAAAAAAAATTGAGATAAACATTCTTTTAATAGGTTATTATATCCAGGTATCTTCCTGTATGTGCTTTGAAAGTCCTTGTGACATTGAATTACAGGGTTTTAACTCCTGGGTCTGAAAAGAACACCAAGTTCTGCTAAATCGTAAACACTGACAGCAATTAAAGCCTCATCTTCAAACGCTGTAGAAGATGCCAATAAAAATAAACTGCATTCCTAAGACACAGGGCCAGAAATTAAAGCTATTCAACTTCTCAAGGCTCAGGGACTATTGTGGAAGAAGTGGGTATATAAGATTGTAAGGGCCAATTTTGAAAGATAAAATAAGTTCATTTTCTCTATAAATTAATCATTAATTTCAGAGGCACACAAATGCAAAACCAGCATATGGTTTCCTGTATCAGGTTAACAAGGTTTTCTTGAAGCATTAAACAACTCTTTAATAAAGGTTATAAAAGGCTTATGGAAATTATATTTTACAATAAGATTAAATTTTATAAATTGTTTACAAAGTTTCATAAAACAAATGTAATTGGCTTCATGCTGTTTTTAATTAGGTAAGTCTCCTCTCTCAAAGACTAAAAGTTTTTGCTTTTTTTTTTGAAATACTTGAATTATCACTTTAGTTAAATAAATGACTTTACAATGACCTGTAATCCTATTCTGTAATATCAAGTGTTTTAAACCTTTTATATTTGACAAATTTTCCAAAATCAAATTATAAATTATACATTTTTCTAATCCAATTAGTCCTTTAAGATATTAGGTTTCTAAAGTCTAAAAATGACATAATTTGGCTTCTTTAGTATAAAAATTATACAGGGATCATTGTCAAATATAAAATGATATTTGGTTTTATTTGGGCTGTATTTGTATAAATATGTTGTATGTATTTATACAACATATTTGTATAAATTGGTATGTATTTCAAAATTGTGGGAAACTCCTGTAATTCTGATATAACTTAGTGTGTATTATCACTAATAATCATAATTGTTATGTTAAAATTATTGTGTGCCACAGAGTGTGAATTGTGTCTTTTGACTATGGCTGCCTTAAACCTTTTTTTTC
Source organism: Callithrix jacchus (assembly GCF_049354715.1). Lineage (NCBI taxonomy): Eukaryota > Metazoa > Chordata > Mammalia > Primates > Cebidae > Callithrix > Callithrix jacchus. The sequence continues at coordinate 8,898,340 of NC_133515.1, forward strand.
CATCTATGGACAGTTTTTGTCTTGTTTTGGTCCTCTTTAGAAGGTGGCTTAATAATCAGCTATAAAACTCCAACAGGTGCTTTAAATGCAGGTTTCTGATAACTTTGGAGATTGTGACATCAGAATAGAGGAAAAACTTTCAGGACTCATGGAGAGCTAAAATGTCCATGATTATCAAGCAGAACAGGAATTAACTGCGTGGACTAAACCAATCTTTTTAACTTTTGCTTAAAACGGTTGCTAATCCTTTGTTTGGTTTTTCAGATCTTAAAACTTTTATTTTGAGCTAGTGACAGCTTTAAATTTTTTTGTATACTCCTATTAACAAAATTTGTAGCAGATTTATTTCTCTCTACCTGAATTCTCCAGAATTTGGAAATGATTTGTGACTAGTCTTAACTTATGACAATACAGTTATTTGCATAAGTGCAATAAGAATCTGTTTTCGAGTTGTAGCTGCTGCGGGGCACCGAGGGCAGCGGCGGCAGCGCAGACTAGCCGGGCTGGCGGCGACCAGCACCTGAGAGGCAGGCCACAGCAGGAGGCAGTGGGCCCGCGGAGGCCTCCATGGGCCCACGGCTGCCGGGTGGTGGCTATGCGTCCCCGCGTGGGGTGTCACGCCATGCTGTGGAGCCTCTGCGCATGCAGCGAGCCGCCAGCAGGGTAGGAGGCCGTCCGGACTTGTGGCGGGGCCAACGAGGGATGCGGCAGCGGCCACGCTGAGCCCCGAGCCCGCCAGGAGCCAGGCCGGCTGGGCCTGCGCCGCCGCCACTGCCACGCCGACCATGTCGGCAGCCAAGGAGAACCGGTGCAGGAAATTCCAGGCCAACATCTTCAACAAGAGCAAGTGTCAGAACTGCTTCAAGCCCCGTGAGTCGCATCTGCTCAATGATGAGGACCTGATGCAGGCAAAACCCATTTATGGCGGTTGGCTGCTCCCGGCTCCAGATAAGACCGACTTTGACAACCCAGTGCACCGGTCTCGGAAATGGCAGCAATGGTTCTTCATCCTTTACGAGCACGGCCTCTTGCCCTATGCCCTAGATGAGATGATGGAGTCTTGTTCTTGTCACCTGGACTGGAGTGCAATGGCATCATCTCGGCTCACTGCAACCTCTGCCTTCCGGGTTCAAGCTATTCTCCTGCCTCAGCCTCCTATGTAATTCTAAGTAACTAGAATTACAGGCATCCCCCACCACGCCTGGCTAATTTTTGTATTTTTAGTAGAGATGGGGTTTCACTATGTTGGCCAGGCTGGCCTTGAACTCCTGACCTCAGCTGATCCGCCCACCTCGGCCTCCCAAAGTGCTATGATTACAGGCGTGAGCCACCGCTCCCAGCCAATGCCAGGTTCTTAATGGCAAACATGATTGATCTGCCGGATAAATGAAACTACATCATTCCTCTCTCCACAATAAACCAGAGAGTCAAAACAGGCAAAAGTAAGTCAGGATCTTCTAAAAGCTATACCTGAAAGGGTTCCAGTAGCAGCTGATTTGATGGTAATTCTCACAACCACAGCAAAAAGACACAACTATCAGAGATTTTCAGGATAGCCTCAAAAAAATAATTTAACATTAGAGAATTTTTAAAAAGATGTGAAGTTTCCAAAAGCCAAACTTTATTTAAAAGTTTATTTCATAAACTACTAATTTTAGAGCTATGAAGAAAACCCAGGGCAGGTGGCAACATGGAGAGCCCAGGACACAAGAGTTGGGAAGGTTTGGTTTCTGTACCTGTTGGACCCACCCCTGGTCCCCTCACCCCCTGCCCATCTGTTAAGAAGAGGCCACCCTGGGCAGGATTTCAGGGGCAAACAGCCCAGATGCCCACTTGTGGAGAGACCTCCAGGCCTGGAGGAGGAGGCCGCCTCTGGGCGCGGGAGGAGCTGCTGGAACCCTTCCTCGAAGGCTTCTTTTCCTGATCTCAGGCACCTCATCCATGCAGATCGATACCACCAGCACCAGCAGAAGAAGCGTTCCTGCAGCAGCAGCAGGGCTGTGGCTCTTATGAATGAGAGAAGCCTCTCTCCAGCGAGGGAGAGGAGCCCAGGCTGCATACCTTGGTTTCTGCCTCCATGGCTCCCAGTGTACCCAGGACTAGGGGCAGTGTTGGAGCTGCTGGCTGGGGCCGTGCTGGCCACCCCCTCTCTGAGGCCAGTGGTGGCAGCAGGTGGCAGGCTGTCAGGCAGCTCCTCCTGGGATGGTCCTTGGCTGCCCCAACAGAGGGGCAGGAGGGCTGTGGAGCTGCTCTAGCTCCTGCGATGTCTCTGTAGGGGGCTCCTCTGATACAGTTGGCTCTGGCTGGACTGCTGGTGCTGGAAGTTCTTGTATTTTAAGTTCTCAGGAGCTGAAAAGGTGAAAGGGTCACCAATGTGGAAAAAATTTCACTGAATTGAAAGGAATTCCGACCCCAAAATACCGCCCCCACAAAGTCTTCCAGACTGCAGGCCACCTCACCATGTGCCTGTGCCTCCATGTGCTTCAGAATTGCCTGCTGGACAAGGACAATATGCAGATACGGATCCGATATGCTATCTAGTGAGACCTGGTTTGCAAGGGTCTGCCCTGGGCTACCCTGTGGCACCTGGGTGCACCTGTGTCCAAAAGGCCACAGGCGCCTGGGGTGAGGGATGAGCCTTTGTCGGCAGCGACAGAAAAGGCTCTCACTCCCACCATTTTTGAAGCAGGAGCCTCGATTCGTGGGGATGCAGCATGAGAACATCTTGCTCTCTTGAGTGTCTCCTACCAAGTGATCTGGCTAAGGGGCTGACTCTAGGAGATGGGTGCCTGGTTACCAGAGTTCTGAATTCTGTTCAGGTCTGTCCTCAAGGAAGTGAGGTCACTTCTTTAGGGTTCCGTCCCGTAGGCCCCTTCCTTCCATAAGGCCTACTCAGGACTCCAGTGGGCTGCTGACTGCTCACTCTCACCCCCAGGTCAACTCCTTGCCTGTACACAGTTATGTTCACCCAGGCTGTGCTTGGACATCTACGCCTGATGTTCACCAGAGGCCAGATGTCCTCCTGAGGTCTGATTTCCACCTAGGGCCTGATGTCTGCCTTGGGCCTATGTCTCCCTTGGGCCTTGTGTTCACGATATCCAGCTGGGGCCTGAGGGTCTACTGGGTCTTGGTCACCTGAGGCCCGGTGTCCACCTGGGTTCTGGTGATCACCTGGGACCTAGGTATCAGCCTGGGGCCTGGGTGTCCACTTAAGGCTGGATGTGTACCTAAGTCCCCTGAGTCTTCACCTGGTCCTGGTGATCATCTGGGGACCAGGTGTGTACCTTGGGTCTAATTCTACCTGGACCCTACATATCTACCTAAGGGATGGTGTCTCCCTGCAGCCTGATGTCCACATGAGTCTGGTGTTCAACATGGGCCTTCTGTCCACCTAGTGCCTTGGTGTCCATCTGGGGCCTGGTGTACACCACAAGTCCAGTGTCCACCTGGGGCCTGATATCTGTCTGGAGTGCTGATGTCCTCCTGAGGAGTGATGATCAGTGGAGCCCAGGAGGTCAAAGCTACAGTGAGCCGTGATTACGCTACTGCACTCCAGCCTGGGTGACAGCATGAGACCCTGTCTCCGACAAATAAATAAACCAAAAACCACACAAATTAAAAGAAAGAATCTGTTTTCATTTGTAACAGGACGCAATTGGAGAAATTGGTTATTTTTACCAAGTCTTTGACTGGAATGGTGCTTTCCTTTAAGGAATCACACTTGACTTATGGAATCAATAAAGCCCTTGAAAACATTGGCCTCATATTTTTTGTATACAGTCTCTGTACAGGGTTTCTGACCTGTGTAAGTAAAGAATGTTACTTTCTGACAGGCGCAGAAGCTCTAGCTTTAACTTGGAACCTCAAGAGGAGGGAAAATTTACCCAACTCATAGGTATTTGATGGCACAAATCCATGCCTAGGCTTGGCTTTAAAAAAGTCTTATCTGAGATTCCTCCTATGGAACAAAGTTCCATCAAAGCCAATTTAAAAGCCTATGTAAAAAATAATTATTCTTTCTGCATTGTATACAAATAATTAGGCCAAGTATAATAAAGCAAACCAGTCGTACCATGACTTGTCTTTAGTAAAAATGGGAAACTGGAGTGAGAAAAAAAATTATGTTTCAAAACCATAGTATACCTGTTATTAGATTCTAGTCTTGCCTAATGCTTTTTTCCATTTTTATTATTTTTCAGAGTTTGAACTTAATTCTTGTCCGATCTACCCTCTGCTGGAATACTGAGCTCGTTCGGAAAAAACCGGACCGCAGGCTAGAGGAAATTCCTTAAGTTCAGGCTTTATTGAGAGGAAAGAGCCTCCGGGCGGACCAGCCGGGAGGAAGAGGAGAATGGCCGCGCCGCTCAGAGGGGCAGGGTTGTTTTATAGGGGGCTGAAGGGCTGGGGGGTGGGGAAGCCAAAAGCCGACGTGGTGGGCATGTTGGTCAGTTTGAACTGCTGGGCGGCGGGAAGCTGGGCGGCGGGAGGGCTAGGGCCTGTATGTAAAGTGAGAGATAAGGGAGCCTCTTTGTGGGGGAGGGAAAGAGAGAGAGAGAGAGAGATCTTTCACGGTAGGGGCAGAGTTTTCCAAACATTCCCGACTCCTTAAAGAAAAGAAAAAGAGGGGGTCAGGGGCGTCGGTTGTCTTTCTAGCTACTTCCTGCTGACAAGGGTCGACGGGGGGTTCTGAAGAGGTCTCTTTTCTTAAGGAGCCTGGATGTTCGGGGAGAGGTCTGTTTCTTGCACTCGTTCAGGGTAGGGTTGGAGCAGCATCTGGTGGATGGTGACTCGAGTCAGTTCTTGAAAGCGCCGCTGTAGGAACTGTAGAAAGCAAGGAGCAATAAGTAAGATTAGGCAAACAGCTACTAGGGGCCCAAGCAGCGGGGACAAGAGGGTATACATAGAGGAAGACCACCACGCTGTGGCTTCAGCCGAGAACTTCTGACTCTACAGGTTAGTTTTGAGTTTCTGGAGGCTCTCGATTCGGGTTTCTACTAGGCTGGATTCATTGATGTAGTAACAGCACTCTTCCTGTAGGAAGATACAGGTCCCTCCTCGTTCAGCAGTGAGCAGGTCCAGGGCTCTTCGGTTCTGCAAGGCAACTTGGGCAACTGAGGTGATCTGTCGTTGGAGTGATGCTAAAGACTCAGTAGAGTCATCGATAGCCGCTTGGAGTTGTGAGGTCAGTCGGGCTATGGCCAGGTGAGAGTGGACTAGTGCCCCTCCCCCTAATCCTGCTGCAAGTGCTGAACCAGCAAGGGAGACTCCAACGGCAATGGGTAGGAAGGCAGCTCGTCGGGTGCGGCGATGGGGAGTTTGCAGCATCTGGAATTCGGCTGGGGAATATATAGTGAGTCGAGGGACTAGGGTTACTGGGAGGCATAAAAGAGATGAGGAAAGACCAATGTAGAGAGTTTTTGTTAAGGTCTTGTTACACCAGAAAAACGTTCCTCGTGGGGCTGTTATATTAGTGGTTACCCGTATAGTTCTGTTACAGCTAGGGAAGTTTCGGCCTAGGAAATAGCACACAGGTAGCTGTTCAAAATCAGGTGGAGTGTAGAGATCAACTTCCTTGATGGGGGAGAAGGAAGAAGTTGAGGCTGAAAGGTTGAGAGGGATGGGGTAGGGGACTGCAATGAAGGGAGTCTGTCCTAAGAAGGCACACATGAGGCATGAGGTTAGGTCAGTTAGTCCTGAGAGGTTAGCTAACTTGATTCCTTCTTGGAGAAAAGTTAACCAGGAAAACGGAGACGAATGTGGTTGTAATTGGTCATTCAGAGATTTTTCTTGTAGGCTAATATCAGAGTGGACTTGGTGGACTGTACGTACGTATGTCCGCCAGATGTACAGGTGGGAAGAGGGATATTTGGTATCTATGTGGTGATACACGGCAGCTTTCTGGGGGCTTTTCCACCGGTTGTCCCAGGGGTCAGGTATGAGAAGGGAATACTGTGTAGAACCGATAATGGTGTTTCCTTCTCCATCTATGTCTGGGATGATTTTGAGCTGAGATCGGGCAGGTACTGTGGACTCGATAGCTATATGTAGTCGACAGTTCATCCAAGTACATCCCATGCAGGAGCGCCAAGGAGTATTATTGCATGCTCCTGATGGTTGGTCATGGTTGAAGCACATGAGAGGTATATCAGTATGGACGTTGCGGAATTTGGTGAAGTTCAGATATATGGCACTTTGGCATCCGGCTGCGGGGCAGTCGGAAGTTGCAAGAAGATGGTTGTGGCTGTATTGGGGGGTATTACAGATGAAGGTGGTTTTGGTATAGTTTTCAGTTAGGAAGAATCTCCATCTCTACGGGGTGTGGCTGCTAGGCCCTGGTAAGTTTGACAGATAAAGGGCCAGTAGGAACAGCCTTCCAGCATAGGGAGGGTCCATGAGGGGCCTTTTTTACCCGAGACAGGTGGACCCAAGATGGGATTTCAGCAATTCTTATAGCTGATGGAGTGGTAAGGAGGACTGTGTATGGTCCTTCCCACTTGGGGGCGAGGGGCTTTGGGGAGAGGGACCTGATAAGGAGTCTCCGGGGGAGACTTTCTGTGTATTTTCAGATGGCTGGGGGAAGAGAAGCGTTGGCGTGTTCTCGGAGAAGGCTGCAAAGGAGAGTAAAGTAGGGGAGGTAGCTATCTAGAGGAGTGGTCTCTGGCGGTGGGGGAGTTGAAAGTAGGAAGGGGCGACCATACAGCAGCTCAAACGGGCTAAGCTGTGACGGGCCCCGGGGGCTTGCTGTCAACCTGGTGAGGGCAATAGGAAGCAAGGTTACCCAGGATTGGTGGAGCTCAAGCATGAGCTTAGTCAGATGCTCCTTTATTAGGCCATTGGCCCGTTCCACCTTACCAGAGGACTGAGGATGGTAGGCGGCGTGTAGCTTCCACTGAATTCCTAGAGAGGTAGAAACAGCATTAGTGACTTTGGAGATAAAGGCTGGGCCGTTGTCTGACTGTATGGTGGCTGGGAGTCCAAAGCGTGGGATGATGTCTTGAATGAGATGAGTGGCTACTGTCCCGGCAGACTCAGAGGCTGTGGGGTAAGCTTCAATCCAGCCTGAAAAAGTGTCAACAATGGTTAGCAGATACCGGTACTGTTTGTGCTTTGGCATATGGGTGAAATCAATTTGCCAGTCTTGGCCAGGTAGGAACCCGCATAGCTGATGAAGCTGGCGCCAGGGATGACAGGAACCCTGGGAATTAGTTTTCACGCAGACAGTACATGAGGACTGGACTTCCTGTATGGTACTGAGGAGATGGTGAGGGTGAAAAAGTGGGTTGAGGAATCGGTATAAGGCTTTAGGCCCAATGTGGAGTGAATTGTGGATGTCTTGGATTATCTGGTACTTTTGCTTTTCGGGGAGGATGAGGAGGTTATGCTTGAAGGCCCAGTCATCTTTGAACCGTACCCCGGGGGTAGACTGGAGGGCCTGGAGTTCTGAGGTAGAGTATTGAGGGCTATATGATTTGGACAAGAAACAGAGAGTGGAGGTGGGTGGTGGATGGTTTCTTGCCGTGTCTTTAGCTACCCTGTCTGCAAAGGCATTCCCTGCGGCTATGGGTGAGTTCAGGGACTGATGCCCTTTACAGTGGACGATGGCTACCTTGCTAGGGAGTTGAACGGCTTGAATAAGGGCAGCAATGAGTTTTCCATTGAGAACGGGCGTGCCCTTAGTGGTGAGGAAGCCTCGTTCCTTCCAGATCATGCAGTGTGAGTGAGCTATGAGGAAGGCATACTTGGTGTCAGTATATATATTTACTTCTTTGTTCTGGGACCAGGATAGGGCCCGAGTGAGGGCGACTAATTCAGCCTGTTGTGAAGTGGTCCCAAGAGGAAGGGGGCGGGTCTCTATGATTTCAGAGTGAGTTACTACAGCATAGGCCACTCTCCGTGGGCCGGTGGGATGAGGTATAGAGCTGCCATCAACGAATAGGGTAATGGAGGCAGATGGTAGGGGTTGAGGTAGCAAGTCGGGATGAGGAGACTGGGCTAATTTGAGGATTTCAGTACAGGAATGTAGGGGGCTGGAGTACGGAGGGCAAGGGAGGAGTGTAGCTGGGTTTAATGAGGAGCAGTGAGAAAGAGTGATGTTGGGGTTCTCAATAAACAGTAGGTGAAGCAGTTGAATACGGGAGGGCCCGAGGTGGGGCAGAGAGTGTTGACTGAGCAGTTCAGTCAACCTGTGTGGAGAAAAGACTTGGAGTGGGAGTTGTAGATTGATCTCAAGAGCTTCTGTGGTTAGGGTGGTGGCGGCAACTAGGGCTCTAAGACATGGCTGCCATCCTCGCTCAGTTGGGTCAAGTTGTCTAGACAGGTAGGCTATAGGCAGAAGGGTCTTTCCTACTGGTTGGACTAGCACTCCTACAGCTGTATGTTGTTTCTCGTCTGTATATAGTTGGAAGGGTAAGTTGGGATTGGGCAGGGCTAGGCTGGTGGAGGTGCAAAGGGCATTAAGCAGTGACTTGAATGCCCGGTTGACAGAACCTGGTGAAGAGAGTGGTCCCTCGGGGGCTTCTGCAGCAGCATGGTATAGAGGTTTTGCTAGCAAAGCATAATTAGGTACCCAGTGGCGAAAAAACCCTACTAGTCCTAGGAAGGAGAGGATTTCTTTCGCTGACTCAGGGGCCTGGACCGCCTTTAAGGCTTGTAGTCGGTCGATTGTGATGGACCGTCGCCCAGGTGTGAGCTGTATGTCTAGGTAGGTGATGGTGGGTGAGGCTATTTGTGCTTTGGTTGGTGACACCTGGTATCCCTTATCTCCTAGGAAATTGAGTAGGGCGGTGGTGGCCTGGATGCACTCCTGGCGGGCGGGGGAGCAGATAAGAAGGTCATCTACGTATTGGAGGAGGTGAGAGGGCTTGAGGTTGCAGTGGAGTAGGTCAGTGGCGAGTGCCTGGCCGAATAGGTGCGGGCTATCTCGGAAGCCCTGTGGAAGGACTGTCCAGGCCAGTTGTTGGGACATGTTCGTGAGGGGATCATCCCAAGTGAAGGCAAAGATAAAGTAGGAATTAGGGTGTAGAGGTATAGTGAAGAAGGCATCCTTTAGGTCTAGGACTGAGAAACAGGTGGTCCCTGGGGGAATGTTAGAGAGAATGGTGTATGGGTTGGGGACAACTGGATGTATGGGAATTACAGCTTCATTAACTAAGCCCAAGTCCTGGACTAGCCTATATTGTCCTGATGGTTTTCGTACTGGGAGGATGGGGGTATTACATGGGGAGTTAATAGGAATTAGGAGGCCTTGACCTTTTAGTTTCTCTATGATGGATCTGATACCCATACGGTGGGCTTTAGAGGTGGGAAATTGAGGGTGGCGGAGAAAATGAGGCGAGGAGTCTTTAAGGCAGACCTGAACTGGCTGGTGGTGGGTAGCTACAGACGGGTTGTTAATGTCCCAGACCTGAGGGTGGACTCCAGGGAGTAGTTCTGACAGGGCTTTTTGGAGTTCAGTGTCTGAGGTGAAGGCTAGGAGAAAGAGACTGTGTGGGTTGGCGGAGGGGAAGGTTATGACGGCCTTCAGCTTTGAAAGGATGTCTCGCCCCAGAAGGGGAACTGGGCAGGTGGGGATTACTAAAAAGGAGTGGGTGAATGGAGTGGAGTTACATGAGCACATGAGTGGTGGGGTTTGGTAGGGGATACTCGGGGTCCCGTCGATTCCCATGACCGAGACCTGGGCCAGAATAAGAAGGAAGTGCGGAGTAGGTAGCCCCCATGTCGAGCAAGAACGAGACACTTTTACCCACTACCTGAATTTTGACCCTTGGCTCAGCGACGGTAACCGGAGTCAGTAAGCCAGGGCCCCGCTAGTCATCTAGCAGCCCTAGTAGACTGGGGAACGGAGCTCCCTTGGAGGTCGGCTCCTGGCAAGCAGGCTCCTCCCTACTGAGGGTGACCGCCGGCTGCGTAACGCCAGTGTGTCTGTTTTGAGGAACCGGCACCCTGGGGAAGCTGGGGCAGTCTGACTTCCAGTGTCCCGGGAGCCGACAGATAGGGCAAGGCTTAGTTGGTGGCCGTGGTTGTGGACAGGCTCGGGACCAGTGTCCTTCTTTTCCACATTTGAAACATGCCCCTGGAGGGGCATGGGTTTCGGCCTTGGGCTTCTGGTTCCCTGCTGGCCTTAGAGCCGCCACTAGGGCTTGGGTCTGGAGGGCAGCCTTCTGCTTCATGCGAGTTTGGCGGGCAGCCTTAGCCGCATCTTCCCTGGCATTGAATACTTTAAAGGCCATTTTTACCAGGTCTTGGATGGGAGTCTCTGGCCCCTCTTCTGCTTTCTTTAGTTTCTTTCTTATGTCGGGTGCTGATTGGGAGATAAAATGGGAGGCTAATACAGTGGCCCTGTTTTGGGAGGCTGGGTCTAATCGAGTATACCGGACTAGGGCTTCTTGCAAGCGGGCGAGAAAGAGGGTGGGGTTCTCATCAGGTAGTTGGGTGATTTCTCTCAGTTTATCATAGTTTACAACTTTGTTAGATACAGCATCCATTCCCCTGAGGAGGTATCTAATCATGTGGTCCCTCTTGGGTATATCAGACCCTCGATTAGCCTGATAGTCCCATTGGGGGTCTTCACCTGGGATTGCTTCGGGGCCTAGGGGGATCTGGTTATCTATAGCATGGTCTTTATCTGCTTGGTTTCTGGCTGCCACTAGGATGCGCTCGTGCTCTTCCACTGTGAGGGTGGAGGAACAGATAACGCGAATATCATGCCAAGTGAGGCTGTAGGCTTGAGTGAGGTATTGGAATTCCTTAATATAGGTGGACGGGTCGGCTGAGAAGGATCCTAAACGTCTCTCAATTTGGGACAGGTCTTGGAGTGAGAAAGGAACATGGACCCTGATTAAACCTTCTGCGCCTGCTACTTCTCGGAGTGGGGCCAGGATAGCTGGCTGGTGGGAGCGGGTGTGGGCCGCCACCGGAGAGGCAAGAGGAAGTGCAGCCTCTGAGGGAGGGGGCTCGGAGGGAGTAGAGGGAGAGTGAGGCATGGCCTCTGAGGTAGGAGGTGCAGAGGGAGTGGGGGAAGGGCGTGCCGCTGATGGCGACTGGTTGCTGAGATTGGCAGGAGAGGACAGATGTTCAGGCAGATCCTCCGGTGAGGAGTAGGGAGAGGGAGAGGTAGTGGAGGAAGATTTACGAGGGGTTCGAGCTAAGAGGATTTGGTAGGTGGAGCGGGAAGAACATAGGTCGGGGTGGGTGCGGAGGTCCCAAAAAGCCTGGACGTAAGGAATTTCATTGTCTTTGCCTGCGCGGCGACAAAAATCGTCGAGATCTCGGAGGGTGTTGAAATCAAAAGTGCCAGTCGGGGGCCAATGTGACTGGTTACCGAGTTTGTATTGGGGCCAAGCCACCTGGGACAGGAAAATAAGCTTTTTCTTTCTGAGGGTTTGGGAATATCCCAATTTGGTAAAATTTTGCAGCAAGCACCCAAGGGGGGTGCTCAGAGGTATTTTGGACTCCGAATTTCCCATGGCAGGCGCAGCTACAGACTCTCCGGCGCGGATGGGCAGATGCAACGAAAAGGCGTCCCCGTTCATTGCAAATTCCCCGGAGTACAATTAAGTACGGAAAGGGAAGCGGTCAGAGGGGCGTCCCCCGTCTGGCGGCTGTCCCTCGGAAGGCTCGTGGGAACGGAAGACTACCTTGGCTTGGCCGAGACTAGGCAAGGAGTCCGTGTGGAACGCCGGAGAGGGAGCAACTGCACCGTGCCGTAGGAAGAGGAGACAGGAAGCGGGGGAAGGCAAAGCAAGAAAAAACTTGGCTTACCTTAATCGGAGCGTGGTGGCAGGGCCAGTGTTGGGTAGGTTGGGGAGGGGGGCCGTGGCTGGGCCAACGGCCCCTCCCGTCCCGGGTTTCGGCACCACTTGTCCGACCTACCCTCTGCTGGAATACTGAGCTCGTTCGGAAAAAACCGGACCGCAGGCTAGAGGAAATTCCTTAAGTTCAGGCTTTATTGAGAGGAAAGAGCCTCCGGGCGGACCAGCCGGGAGGAAGAGGAGAATGGCCACGCCGCTCAGAGGGGCAGGGTTGTTTTATAGGGGGCTGAAGGGCTGGGGGGTGGGGAAGCCAAAAGCCGAGGTGGTGGGCAACTGTTGGTCAGTTTGAACTGCTGGGTGGCGGGAAGCTGGGCGGCGGGAGGGCTAGGGCCGGTATGTAAAGTGAGAGATAAGGGAGCCTCTTTGTGGGGGAGGGAAAGAGAGAGAGAGAGAGCTTTCGCGGTAGGGGCAGAGTTTTCCCAAACAATTCTAATTTTTCTTGGCTACAAATCTTCAAAATAAGGTTTTCAATTTTTTTCCTTCTTTTTATTCCCCCATTTTTCCTAATTTGGAGTCTCTGAAAACTAAGCTGTGCTTTCTTAAAACCCTGCCAACTGAAGTCAGGCAACTTAAATTTTATAAGAAAACAACAGGAATCTATTTACATACATAAGCCACTTTCATACTATGGATGCATGGACTTCAGAGTAATGTGGCCTGTATTGATTTTCCCAGGATTGTTCTTTTGTATGTTGTTGTTTTTCTCCCTTCCTCCCCCTATTTTCCCTTAATAGGACATGAGACTTCATAACCTGCTAAAAATGAGCTTTTGGGACCTACCTGTCTAGGAATAAACCATCCTAGCCATGAGATATCAGATGGAACCTGAGACCAGAAACTCATTTTCTTGTAAAATGCCTTCTCCAAAAAGTTAAAAAAGAAAAGGGGGGAAATGCAAAAGGAAAATACCTTGGGCCTTCAAGCTGGGAACGGCTCAAGGCAAATCAGCCTTCCATTCTATTCAAGGTCATCTCTCTACTCACAGAGACAGATGTATATTTTGACTGCCTCCTTTGGAAAGACTTATCAGAAACTCAAAAGAATGAACCATCTGTCTCTCACCTACCTGTGACCTGGAAGCCCCAGGGAGGCTGGGGGTGGGGGCCTTGCTTCCAGTTGTCTCCACCCTTCTGGATGGAGCTAATGTACTTCTTACATATATTGATTGTTGTCTCATGTCTCCCCTAAATGTATAAAACCAAGCTGTGCCCCAACCACCTTGGGCACATGCTGTCAGGACTTCCTGAGGCTATGTTACCGGCATGTCCTCAACCTTGACAAAATAAACTTTCTAAATTAGCTGAGACCTGTCTCAGATTTTCTAGGTTCATAGTATTTTCTGTTCAGTTGTTTTGGTAATCTCCTGAAGGGACTCCTGCTATGATGAATCTTCTTTGGTTGGGTTCTATATTTAACACTTTTTTATTTTTTTTTTTTTGAGATAGGATTTCGCTCTGTCACCCAGGCTGGAGTGCAGTAGTATGAGCTCAGCTCACTGCAACTTCCACCTCCCAGGTTCAAGTGATTCTAATGTCTCAGCCACCTGAATAGCTGGATTACAGACGTACATTACCATGCCCAGGTAATTTTTTGCATTTTTAGTACAGACAGCATTTCACCATCTTGACCAGGCTAGTCTTGATCTCCTGGCCTCAAGTTATCTGCCTGCTTTGACCTCTCAAAGTTCTAGGAATTACAGGTGTGAGCCTGCCTGCCAATCCCTATATTTAGCCCTTTAATCTCCCTTGGTTGTGTCTATTTTCTCCTGTGTTTCTTACTTTTTAATCTTCATTCATGAATTTCTAAAATTTAAAAAATTATTTCTTGACCTCTGTCAGTACTTTTTTTTCATAGTCCTGTTGTCTTATTTTTGTTTCTCCTTCACAATTTCTGTTAATTTACTTTATTAAGATATAATTCACATCATACAATTCACCCTTTTAAAGTATAGAATTCCATTATTTTTAGTATATGCACAGACTTATGTAACCATCACCAAATCAATTTTAGAACATTTTCATCATCCCAAAAAGAACACCATAGCCAAGACTGGCTACTTCCCATCCTCCAAAAACCTTTGTCCCCTGCAACCATTAATCCATTTTCTGTTTCTATAGAGCTGCCTTTTCTGGACATTTCATATAAGTAGACCGGCTTTCCTTTAGTATGTTTTTAAGGTTCATCCATGTTGTAGCATGTATTAGGTTGGTGCAAAAGTTAACTGCAATTACTTTGCCAAGGTAGAATATGTGCCAGTTCCTGTGACACAGCCTCAGAAACTCCTGACATGTGCCCAAGGTGGTCAGGGCACAGCTTAGTTTTATACATTTTAGGGAGATGTGAGCTATCAATTAATACACAACATACAATATACAATATGCGGTCAAAAGTAACTGCAATTACTTTGCACCAAGCTATTATCCATAACATTCCTTTTCATTGCTAAATAACATACCATTTTATAGATATGGCATATTTATCTATTGACATTTAGTCTGTTTCCATTTTTTAGTTATAAATAATGCTGCTATAAACATTCATGTACAAGTTTTTATGTGAACATGCATTTTCAGTTCTCTTGAGCATACGCGTGAGTGAAATTAGGCTGGAAACAGTGGCTCACACCTGTAATTCCAGCACTTTGGGAGGCCACAATGGGCATATCACTTGAGGTCAGGAGTTTGAGACCAGCCTGGCCAACATGGTGAAACCTCATCTCTACTCAAAATATGTAAATTAGCCAGGTATGGTGGCATGCACATGTAATTCCAGTTACCTGGGAGGCTGAGGCAGGAGAATTGTTTGAACCTGGGAGGCCGAGGTTCAAGCCACTGCACTCCAGCCTTGGCAACAGAGCAAAACTCCATCTCAAAAAAAGAAAAAGAAAAAAAAAGAGTGAAATTATTGGGCTAATAACTATGTATGATTTTTGAGAGACTGCCAAACTCTTTTATAGTGGTTGAAGCAATTTATAATCCTAAAACAATGCATGAGGGTTCCAATTTTTACACATCCTTGCCAATACTTGTGTGCTTTTTTTATTATAATCATCCTAGCTAGTGCAAAGTGGGATGTCTTGTTATTTGGATTTACATTTCCCTGATGGTTAATGATTTGAGCATCTTTTCGTGCACTTATTGGCCGACTGTTCATTTCCTTTGGGAAGATTCTTTATTCATTTTTAAAATTGGGTGTTCGTATTCTTCTTATTTGGTTGAAAGAATTCTCTACATATTCTGGATACATTTTATCAGATATATGATTTGTAAATATTTTTCCAATTCTGAGTTATTATTCTAATCTGATGGCATCAATTACAGCAAAAACATTTTTATATTTGATGTTCATCTATTTTTTCTTTTGTGACCTGTGCTTTTGATGTCACATCAAGAAGCCTTGTGTAACCCAAAGTTGTGAAGATTTACTCTTCGATTTTCTAAGTTTTGTAGTTTTAATTCTTATATTTAGGCGTTTGATACATTTAGAGTTTTTTGTATATCACAGAAAGCAGGGGTCAGTTTTTACTTGTCCCAAAGCCATTTGTTGGAGACTATTCTTGGCACTGTTGCCAAACATCAATTGACCACAAAACACAAGGGATTCTTTCTGACTTTTAATTCTATTTATCTTTATGCCTGTCTTATAATTGTTGTTTTGCTCTAAGTTTTGATATAAGTGTGTGAGTTCTCCAAATATGTTCTTTCTCAAGATTATTTTGGCTACTCTGGGTCCACATAAATTTTAAGATCAACTTGTCAATTTCTGCAAAAAGGTATCTGGGAGTGGGGGTTTTCGTTTTTTTTTAATTTGTTGAATCTGCAGATTAACTGGCCAGGGGCAGTATTACAATCTTAAGACTTAATAACAAGTCTCTGACTCATAAAATAAAGCTTTGCATTTATTTATTTATTTTTTAAACTTAAGATCATTGAAAAATGAAAAGGAAAAAAAATTGAGGCAGTCTTGTTCTGTTGACCATGCTGGAGTACAGTTGTGCAATCATAGTTCACTGTAGCCTCAAACTCCTGAGCTCAAATGATCCTCCTGTGTCAGCCTCTAGAGTAGTTATGACTACAGTTGCATGCCACCACATCTCACTAATTTTTTTGAATTTTTTTGTAGAGATGAGGGTCTCACTATATTGCCCAGGCTGGTTTTGAATTCCTGGCCTCAAGCACCCAAAGTGGGATTACAGGAGTAAGCCACAGCTGGGCCAATGGGTTTTCTTATACACAATGAGTAGCCTTTTTGTTTTCAAGATTTTTTTCTTTCATTGTTTTTACTACAGTTTGGGTATGGATCTATCTCTGTTATCTTACAATTTGATCTTCTTGGATTAATGTTTTCACCAAATATTGGATTTTCAAGCATAATTTCTTCCAATAGTTTGCTAAATCTTTCTACTGTGTACACAAATCTACTGTGGAGCTCCTCTAATAAATTTTTCATTACAGTTGCTTTACTTTTGAACTCTAGAATTTCAATTTGGCTCTTTTAAATTCCTTTGTTGATATTCTCTGTTTGATGGAATATTGTAAGCATACCTTCCTTTACCTCCAGCAGTTTCGTTTAGACTTTTTTGGAACACACTTATAATTTTATAAAGAATGAACACTTGGAAGTTTTTATCTGCTTCCAACCTACTGAACCTCTGTTTCTTTTGATTGCTTTTTCCCTCCTTGTATGGATTAATTTCCTGATCTTCTGCATGTCTTGTAATTTGTTGTTGAGATCTGGATATTTTAGACACTACATCATAGCAGCTCTGGATACTAATTTCCCTTTAACCCCCATTCCCTAACCTCCATTTTTTCTTGTTTAGTTTCTTGGCTGATTTCAGTTTAATCCACTTACCCTGAAGGATGCAGCCTCCAGTGTTCCTCCTCACAGTACAGTCTGGGTGTGTGCAGTCACGATGACTACTCCTAGCCCCAAGGACAGTGGTTTGGATAGGGCTCTTTTACCTTTTCCTGATCTTTTTGGAAAGGTTCTAGTTAGTTAGAACCTCTTTTGTTACCACATCCTACTATTAGCACCCACTAATTTACTAGCTAACCACTCTATTGTTTTCATTTTTTAGGTCTCACTATGTTGCCCAGGCTGGTCTTGTATTCCTGGCTTCTACTGGTCCTCCTGCCTTCACGTTCCAAAATGCTGGTATTAATTACAGGCATGAGCCACCATACCTGGCCACTCTTGTTTCTCACAATGCTCTGGGGCACAAGTCACTGCAGAGTTTAATCTAAGTTCAGGCCCCTGTAGAGCAGCCTTGAGGCTTGTTCTAACCCTAGGACTATTAACAGCTGCCTCTCTATTTTTTTTTTGGAGATAGGGTCTCACTCCATCATCCAGGCTGGAGTGGAATGGTATAATCTTGGCTCACTAGAACCTCTACCTCCTGGAGTTCAGCAATTCCCATGCTTCAGCCTCTCAAGTAGCTGGAATTAAAGGGACGTGCCACCATGCCTGGCTTTAAATTTTTAGTGGAGACAAGGTTTCACGAGGCTGGCCAGGCTGGTCTTAAACTCCTAAAGTGATCTGCCCACCTTGGCCACCCAAAGTGCAAGGATTACAGGTGTGAGCCACTATGCCAGGCTCTTTCTCTTATTTGTTGAGCTTGTTGACATTCCCTTTTGATTGCTGCCATCAGAGAGCTATCAGTCTGCTCTTAATAGTCCCCCTCCCAGACCCATTGTATTTGCTGGCACCCTTACACTTGAACATCTTCTCTCATTCTGTTCTAAATAGTCCCTTTAGGGAGTGTTATGGAGGTGTTTTTACGACTTGCCGTTTCCACTGGACAAAACCTCTCTTCTGCTGCTCCAGAGCTAGGGATGAGGACACTGGCCAGCTTTTCTAGGAGTTATACCCACAGTCTACAAGGGATAAAAGGGTGATACAGCTCTTGCTCTCCTCCAAGTGCATCTTCTTGCATGGAACCATCACCCTACATACAAGTAAAAAGCCTCCATCCTATGAGTAAGCTGGGGTAAAAACATTTGAGGCCCAGTATTCTCAGTCTGCTATTCCTGGGGTAGATTTTCTGTGCCATAAGTGGGGACTAGGTGGAGGAAGGAGTGCCCTAAATCTGTTGGCTACTTTTGCTTGCAAAAGGGCTTCTGCAACACAGAGCATGGGGGAATGAGGCATGCTAGTAACCTATTCTTCCAGAGGAGAAACTGTAGTCCAGGATTGGGAACTGGAGAGAGGGAATGAGGCATTGGCTCAAATGCCACCGAGTCCCTATTCTTACTAAGATTTAGTAGACTTGAAAAAATGTTTTTGTTGGATGTATGCTTTTATGACAATTTCCACATAAACTTAAACTTCCAGTTACAAGTATTTTATTGAGCAGAGACAGTGGAGTTCCTTATGCTGTTATTTCAAAAGTGTTTCCTGATTTCTTTTTAATTAATGTTTAAAATACAAGCAATCAGGACCCTTTAAATAAGGCAGTATGTTCACAACCCAAAATAGCTTTCTGCTGGCATCAGTTGATTCAACATCAACATGCAGTGTCCAGAATAAATAACCAGTTCTTTAATAGCTATTTGAATATATTCTAGAAGAGTGTTTATAATTCATTTACAAGTGCAGTATTGCACCAGTAAATGTTACTTGACCTGTTGTATAAATAATACCAATTAATTAGTTCTGGAATAGTTTTTGAATTTCTAACTCTGTAGATCAAAAACACAATTGTGAATGGTATAAAGACGTATGAATCCTATTGTGATAAAGTCAATCTCAAAAATAGAGAATCCAGACCCGTCCCAGATAATTTAAGAACGGAGAAGTTTTCCTCAACTTAAACATGATGGCCACACAGAAAATAGTAAAGATACCTTTCAATGTGATACAACTGTATAAAACTCGAGAATATGAGTATTTAGATGACTAATGTATAGACATCAATAGAATTTAGAAAACACATTTAAATCTGAAGCAGAAGAAAAAAGACAATTTACAAAGAATTAATGAGCTCTAATCATCATCAGAGTCTGAATCATATTTCTTTCCTCGGATAGTTTTCTTTTCCAGCTTTGTGAAGTTTGTTCCAAATTTCTTTTGGCTCTGAAATGGTGGCTCCATTAAATTTCCACTAGAAATTTAAAAAAAAATAGAAAAAGCATTTTATTCTTTATGATTTAGTACTAGTATGCTAAACTGCACAAAAAGTCTACCTTTGTTTCCTTCCTGTAACATATAGAATAAAATTTCTTTAAAATGCTGGTGTCAGGGAAGAGGTATAATGCTTATATTGATGGTTAATAGCCTTAAACCTTATTTTATACTATTAAATTTGTTTTAAATCAATATTATTTTCCTTTTAAATATTGACAGGGTCTCACTCTGTGGCCCAGGCTGAAGTGCAGTCGTGTGATCACGGCTCACTGCAACCTCTACTTCCTGGATTCAAGCGATCCTCCCACCTCAACCTCCTGAGCAGCTGGGATTACAGGCATGTGCCACCATGCTCAGTTAATTTCTAAATTTTTTGTAGTGATGACTTCTCACTATATTGCCCAGGCTGGTCTTGAACCCCTACGCTCAAGCAATCCTCCTGCTTTGGCATCCCAAAGTGCTGGGATAATAGGTGTAAGCCAGCGCACCAGACCTATTTTCCTTTTTATCATTCATTATGAATTAACATTTGGTTAACATAGTGCTCAGCTCTCACCAGAAATGAGAGAAACCATCGCATACCTCCTGATATGATGCATTACTTCCATAACATGCCTGTCAAAAATCGATAATCTAAATCCAGTCTTGAGGAAATGTAAGACAAACCCAAACTGGGAGATGTCCTCCAAAATAAACAGTTTGTACTCTTCAAAAACATCAGTCTTAAGAACCAAAGAATAACAATGGTAACTAAAGCTATAATAACTAAACGTGCTGCATTTTTGGTATGAAGGACAATATTGAGACAATGATAACATTTGAAATAAGAGCTATAAATTACACAGTAATTCCTGTTTTAATAATTGCACTGTGGCTCCATGTAAGAAAATGTTCTTAGGAAATACATATGGAAGTCTTGACAGGGTGAAGGATGCAGCAAACCACCATGGCACGTGTATACCTATGTAAGAAACCTGCATGTTCTGCACATGTACCCCAGAACTTAAAGTATAATAAATAAGTTAAAGATAATAAAATAAAAATAAAATGTTTTTTTAAGTGGAAAAGGAAAAAAAAAGGAAAATGTTCTTCAGAAATACATATGGAAGTCCTTAGGAGTAAAGGGACACTGTATCCACAACTTCTGCTCAAATGGTCCCCCAAATACTTCATAGTATCTAAACAGACAATGATACAACAAATACGTTTAAAATTGGGTAATATGGGCAAAGGGACAATGAGGATTCCTTGTACTACTTTGTAGGGGTTTGTTTCTACTAGTTTTTTGTAGAGATGAGGTCTCATCTCACTATGTTGCCCAGATTGGTCTCAAACACCTGGCCTCAAGCAATTCTGTCAACCTCAGCCTCTCAAAGTGCTGGGATTACAGAAGTGAGCCACTCCGCCAGTATACAATTTGTTTAAGGTTTAAAATTACTTCAAAATATAACTTTATTTAATAAATATTAATATTTATGTTAATATTAAGAAAATGAAACCAATTTCTACAACATAGGAATGATTTCGGCATGTCTAGGAGAGTCAGAGAAAAGAGGGGAGGAAAATGGGGCAGAAAGAAAAAAGTGAGAACCTTTTACTTCTTGAAAGGCACCATGACTCTGGAATGATTGCACAATTTTACCTGTTACTTCTGCAAATCAAGAAAAGGCAAAAAAGACAAGATGATATGCTCTGATTTGTGGAATTAGATAAATTATTTGTCTGAAGAAGTAGACAAAGAAATGAAAGTTGGGTTTTGGATTGTTTTCAAACTAAAACTTCTTCATAGCAAGTAATGTAAGCTAGGCAGAGAAACCTTTTTGTATTTATCAGCTTCTATAAGTAAAACGGAAATATCTAAGTTAAAAATCTAGTATTTTAAAGTATAACTTTCTTTGCAATAGTGTGTTTTTAATTTTTATTTTATCAAAGAGAATCACTTAAGTCAGTGTCCATTTGAGTAATCTGGCTTAAATTAGGGAATAGTCAACTAGAGATTGCCATTTTAAGTTTCCAGATTAATACAAAATTAGTTTCAATAGCATGTTAAACTGAAAACTTTTATAGTCAGAAGTACGGTGAGATTCAGTTTTACTTATAAAATCAGTTTTATCTGTAAATCTGATTTTGCTGTAAAATCATTCTAATAACACATGCTTTAAGAAATATGCTTTTCCTTTGAGAAACTTTCTATGCCTTAGCCGAAAGGTATTAATTTCATAAAATAAATGTTACAATACAAAAGTCCTCTGTAAAAATATCAACTATATGAACTAAAATCAGTATGATCTTTTGTTAAAAGTTACCTGTAATTAAGAATGTCAGAACAACCGAGCCTCCATTCTAAAGTTTCTGTGGTGAAGTCATCTGTATTTCCCAGGTCAGTAAACCCAACAACATAATCTTGTGTTTTCCCGTCTTTTACCAGTGCTAGTGTGGGAATGACTTTGATATGCAGTCTCTCACAAAGGAAAGGTGCTTTTTCCACATTCAGCTTCAAAAATTTGGTCTCGAGGTGTTTCTTGGACAATATCACCAGATGTCTGTCTAGTATTTTACACCTGTACGTAACCACATAGAAAATTATAAGCTAAAACCACAAATCTTTTTTCCAAAATAAATGTCATTAAGGTAAATCTAATAATTATATAGTTTTTCTGTTGAGTCTCATAACATGGCAGCCAACCTGCAAGTGTGTCAGATGACCTCAGTTCCAGATCAAAGGTTAGCTGCCTGATTATGAGATGGGAAAACAGCCTGTAAGATTCTAGAAAGTCAGATTTGCATTAACGATATTATCCTTTAAAATATTAAATATATGCTTTAAGTCATAAAGGAATTTGTCCTATCTCATACAGGAAAACCTGAGAAGGGACAAAGTGAAACTTCACAGAACTCAGAAGAGACAAGAATCAGAAATGCACACATGGTGCCATATTTGGAAGTCATGAAGAAGAACTGAATAGCATCACTGAGGAAAAACTCCTTGCTTCTAAATATGAAACTCGAAGCACATTAAGACTAAGGGTTACTAATAATATTTAAATAAATTTGGCCATTATGCTTTTAGGGAATTAAAAAATACCCATAGTAACTTTTATTAAGCCATCTTCCAATGAAGAGGGAAATAGAAGTAAGATTTTCTTGGCTGGGCACGGTAGCTCACGTCTGTAACCTCAGCACTTTGGGAGGCTGAGGTGGGCAGATCACTTGAGGTCAGGAGTTTGAGACAAGCCTAGCTAACATGGTGAAACCCTGTCTCAACTAAAAATTTAAAAAATCAGCTGGGTTTGGTGATGTGTGCCTGTAATCCCAGCTACTTGGGAGCCTGGGGTAGGAGAATTGCTTGAACCTGGGAGGCAGAGGCTGCAGTGAGCCGAGATTGTGCCATTGCACCCCAACCTGGGTAACATAGTGAAATTCTATCTCAAAAAACAAAACAAACAAAAAAGTGACATCTTCTTTATATTAAAATTTATTTTCTGGCCTGATGCAGTGGCTCACGCCTGTAATCCCAGCATTTTGAGAGGCTGAGGTGGGCAGATCACTTGGGGCCAAGAGTTCAAGACCAGCCTGGTCCATATGGTGAAACCCTATCTCTACTAAAAATATAAAACTTACCTGGGTTTCATGTTGGGCACCTGTAATCACAGCTACACAGGAGGCTGAGGCATGAGAATCGCTCTGACCTGGGAGGCAGAGGTTACAGTGAGCTAAGATTGCGCCACTGCACTCCAGACTGGGCAAGAGAGTGAGACTCTGTCTCAAAAAAAAAATTCGCTTCCAACTGGCCAATTCATGACTGTTTCTAAAACAGACTGTTGCAACAATCTTTTAGACTGGTGGTTCTGAACCCTAGGTGTTCATTATGATCAACTTTTATTTATTTATTTATTTATTTTTGAGGTGGAGTCTCACTTTGTCACTCCGGCTAGAGTGCAGTGGTGTAATCTCGGCTCACTTCAACCTCACCCTCCTGAGTTCAATCGATTCTCCTGTCTCAGCCTCCCGAGTAACTGGGATTACAGGCACCCATTGCCATGCTTGGCTAATTTTTGTATTTTTAGTAGAGACAGGGTTTCACCATAGTGGTCAGGCTGGTCTCAAACTCCTGACCTCAGGCGATCCACATGCTTCAGCTTCCCAAAGTGCAGGGATTACAGGTGTGAGCCACCATGCCCCGCCAGGAACCTATTTTAAATAAGTCTATAATTATACCATTTGTCAATCAATTTCTAAAAATTCAAAAGCAACAGTCATGGTATAAATAGCTATAGGCCTTTATGTACATTTAAAAATAACTAAACAAGCATAATTAAATTGTTTATAACACAAAGGATAAATGCTTGAGATGATGGATACTCCATTTACCCTGATGTGATTATTACACATTGCATGCCTGTGTTAAAATATCTCATGTACCCCATATTTACCTACTATTGGCCACAATAATTAAAAAAATTTTTAAAAAGCAGTAGGCTGGGTTCAAAGCTCAAATCTCTCTCTGTTTTATCATTTAATATCTGAGTGATATTAGGTAAGTCACTTAATTTCTCCAAGTTTTGTTTCCACACATGAAATGAGTGCCTCTGAAGATTATTGTGACTGTTCCAGGGATAATATTCACAAAAGCATTCCATCTACTATGTATGAGGAACTCTGTTAATATATAAAGTTAATTGGATGATTTTCATTTTAATTTTTCAGTTCTGTTTGAAGGTGAGTACTGCTGGTGATGTACCGTTTATACACTCATCAAATGTGTTTATTGACCACCTACTATGTGTCAGGCAGTTGCTTTAGGGCTATGATCCCAGAGCACAGTGGGCCACAATACAGGCAAATGCTCTGCCTCTACAAAACCAACAATTTAGTTGGGTAAGACATAGAAGAAACTAGTGAGGCTGGGTGCCGTGGCTCACGCCTGTAATCCCAACACTTTGGTAGGCCAAGATGGGTGGGTCGCCTGAGGTCAGGAGTTTGAGACCAGCCTGGCCAACATGGCAAAACTCCATCTCTACTAAAAATACGAAAATTAGCCGGGCATGGTGGCAGATGCCTGTAGTCCTGGCTACTTGGGAGGCTGAGGCAGGAGAATCCCTTGAACCCAGGAGGTGGAGGTTGCAGTGAGTCAAGATCCTGCCATTGCACTCCAGCCTGGGCGACTGTGTAAGACTCCATCTCAAGAAAAAAAACCAACCCCCCCCGCCAGAAAAAAATAAAACCCAAAACTAAACAAAAAAAAAGTGGACAAATAATATTTTATATACCAGTATATTTACGTATCACCTCATCATATCTGTGAAAGGTTGGCAACTTGAAGAATGTGTGGCAATCGAAGTTAGTTGTGTACCACAAGGGCAGAGTTTTCTCTGATACCCTTCTGCCTGCCTAATCCCTTCTCTCCCTGTTCCTCACAAGAGATAACACCATCTCAATATTTTCTTTCATTTTTATTCTCTTAGTCAATGAATCCCAGCAATCAATTCTTGAAAGGTGTCAACTAACAATGAAGCTATTGGGTTGTAAGGTCAAGAAAAAGGGGCAGGCAGGCCACAGAAATAAAGACAGCAGGGCTGACACCACAGTGAGTGCCAGAGAACCTAGAGCACAGTGCTTGTCTGTTTCGGTGGGGGCAGCTGCCAGTTAGCAGAAGACTGCCATTAGTTTCAGCTCTGCTATTATAGTTTTCTGAGCTTTCTAAAGAAAAATTCTGAATATGAATATTTTCAAAAGGGTTTATCTCTCAATTTTTAAGTGTTGGTAACTAATCAAATCTGTGAGCAAAACCACAAAGGCTTGGGTCCTTTGGTTTAAGACATAACCTCTTCTGGGGAGGTATTAATATTTCATAAGGGATTTGCCTCCTTAGAGAGATTTGGAGACCTAGGGTGGTTTAAGAAAAATCACTTCTCCTTCTAGCCAAGACTGGCAGTCCCAACTCTGCTTTGGTGAAAGGTTTGGCCAAGCCACCATCTCTCTATCACAGTTGTTAGCTGAGAAGGACTGAGTGAAAGAACACTGACTCTCAACAGCTGTTGCTGGTTCCCAACACTGTGTCTGTATCACAATACTAGATGGAAATAATTATTGTCATGATGATAAGAATTTTAAGCGTACATTTCTAAGATGTTTTTAAGAGTTAGCTAGTGAAAATATAATTCAAAAACATAGCTATTTATGTGGGAATACTTTCAGTAATATTCATTTATATTTTTGCCTGTAACTGTTAAGTTACTCTTTAAAATTAACAATTGCTTAACTTTTTTCTCTCTCTTTTTTTTCTGAGATGCAGTCTTACTCTATTGCCCAAGCTGGAGTGCAGTGTCATAAGCTTGGCTAACTGCAACCTCCATCTCCCAGGTTCAAGCAATTGCCCCACCTCAGCATCCCCAGTATCTGGGACTACAGGTGCTTGCCACCACACCTGGCTAATTTTGTAGTTTTGCCATGTTTGCCAGGCTGGTCTCGAACTCCTGACTTCAAGTGATCCACCTGCCTTGGAGTGGATCCTGAAGTGCTGGGATTGCAGGCTTTCGCCACTGGGCCCAGACTGCCTAACTTAATACTAAAAAACATGAGAGAGTACAATAAAACAACTTTTTTTCGTTTTCTTCATTTCTTTTTTTTTTTTTTTTTTTTTTTTGAGACGGAGTTTCACTCGTTACCCAGGCTGGAGTGCAATGGTGCGATCTCGGCTCACCGCACCCCGCCTCTGGGGTTCAGACAATTCTCCTGCCTCAGCCTCCCGAGTAGCTGGGACCACAGGCATGCGCCACCATGCCCAGCTAATTTTTAGTAGAGACGGGGTTTCACCATGTTGACCAGGATGGTCTCGATCTCTTGACCTCGTGATCCACCTGCCTCGGCCTCCCAAAGTGCTGGGATTACAGGCGTGAGCCACCACACCCGGCCTAGTTTTCTTCATTTCTCTAGTAAGCCAGTATATCTCTATCCAAACAGTTGATTGTGTGGGGTTTTTTTTTAGAAAAAGTTCATTGTGTTTCTTTGAGAAAAAGTCACGAATGGAAACCAAGTTACCTGAATGTGGAGTCTCTGTAGAAATGGCAAACCACTTTTTTACTCTCCTTGACTTCTTGAAAAAAGTCTCTTTCACTAGGGATTTCTCTGTATTCCCCGTGTCCTTTAGAAAGCCATTCCTAATTTGGAGAGAAGCAAAACATCACACATGTGAAACATCTCTTTCAGCACCGCTTGACATTTTAAGTGTCTAAATCACCATTGTATTTTGTAATACATTTTTTAAGTGTTTTTTATTGTTGAGAATGGATCTCGCTACAGTTGCCCAGGATGGAGTGTGGTGGCATGCTCATAGCTCACTGCAGCCTCAACCTCCTAGGCTCAAGAGATCCTCCTATCTCAGTCTCCCAAGGAGTTGGGACCATTGGCACATGCCACACCATGCCTGGCTAATTTATTTTTCTTTTTTGGTAGAGATGGGGTTTTACTATATTGCCAGGCTGGTCTCAAATGTCTACATCCAAGCAACACTCCCACCTTGTCCTCCAAAAGGGCTAGGATTACAGGCCTGAGCCACTGTGCCTGACTGAAGTCAATTTTATCTTATAGAGAAATGCATTCCTTTTAGCAGTTTACTTTCCTGTTTCTACTGTCAACGCAAAACTAGTCTATGGGCAGTGAATGTCTCCACAGCATGGCCTGGGTTCAAGACAATTACCTGTCTTGGTAACTAAAAGTATTTGTTTTTCTCATAACCTCAAAAATAAAAATTTAGATCATAGACTCAGAATGTAAATGTCCACTTAACTTTATCCAGGTACTCTTAAACTACTAAAATCAGAAATATTTGATACAAGTTATTATATGTCTTTTAAAAATAATGCTCATGAGGCTGGGCGTGGTAGCTCACGCCTATAATCCTAGCCACTTTGGGAGGCCGAGGCGGCTGGATCACCCGAAGTCAGGAGTTCGAGACTAGCATGGCCAACATGGCGAAACCCTGTCTCTATTAAAAAACATGCAAGAAATTAGCTGGCTGTGGTGGTAGGTGTCTATAATCCCAGCCACTAGGGAGGATGAGGCAGGAGAATTGTTTGAACACGGGAAGCAGAGGTTGCAGTGAGCTGAGATCGCATCACTGCCTGGGCAACAGAGCGACTCTGTCTCAAAAATAAATAAAAAGAAAAAGAAAAAAGTAAAAATAATGCTTATGAGATAAAGCCTTCTTTTGGGGACAGAAGGAGGTTACTGCAGCTCTGAAGAGGAAGAGCTCTGTCTGCTTTTGGTAACCACCTTAGAAATGTTTAAAAAGCATCTGTACCTGTACTAATTGTTAGGAAGGTCTTCTCACAATGAACTGTAATATATTCATAACTCTGGTTTGTGGCTTCCAGCTTGAACAAAGATTAAAGTTTTAATCTCTTTCCCATGTCAGCCCTTCAAACATCACAAATTGCCTAAGTTTTCCCTTCTCCACACTGAACACTTCCAGTTCCTTTCAACCATTCTCATATGAAAAGATTTCTAGAATTCCTGTTCTTCCAGGATATCATCTAAACACACTCATGTCTTCTTAAAATGTGACAGACGTCTCAATCCAGCCCTCCAGAAGAGGTCCAACCAAAGAGCCAGGAAGGCCATCTCCCTTCCTCCTTTGGATGTCAATGAACATGGCCAGACTATAACAACTGTGGTTGTGAACTGTGGTTCACATCTGCTTATGTTGAACTGACATGCACAGGAGACCCTGATATTTTCTTTGGCATATGAAGTTTCATGACTGCTTTTGCAATTTACCAATGATATGTGCCCTTAAAAAGTATTTGTTAGGCTGGGTGCAGTGGCTCACACCTGTCATCTCGGCACTTTGGGAGGCTGAGGCAGGTGGATCACTTGAGGACAGGAATTCAAGACCAGCTTGGGCAACATGGCGAAACCCCGTCTCTACAAAAAATACAAAAATTAGCCAGGTGTGTTGGCACACGCCTTTAATCGCAGCTCCTCTGGGGGCTGAAGCACAAAAATCGCTTGAACCCTGAAGGCAGAGGTTGTAGTGAGCTGAGATCATGCCACGGTACTCCAGCCTGGGTGACTGAGCAAGACCCTTCTCAAAAAAAAAAAAGTATTTGTCTTTTAAAAAGCTGCTATTTCTAGGCTGGATGTGGTGGCTCTTCACCTGTAATCTCAACACTTTGAAAGGCTGAGGTTGGCGGATAACCTGAGGTCAGGAGTTCAAGATCAGCCTGGCCAACATGCGGAAACCCGTCTCTACTAATAATACAAAAATGAGCCGGGCTTGGTGGTAGGTGCCTGTAATCCCAGCTACTAGGGAGGCTGAGGCAGAAGACTCTCTTGAACCCAGGAGGTGGAGGTTGCAGTGAGCCAAGATTGTACCACTGCACTCCAGCCGAGTGACAGAGCAAGACTCTGTTGAAGAAAAAAAAAAGCTGCTATTTCGTTTCATTATTTATTCTCAAGTGTTTAATCAGGAGGCTGAAGACCTGAAACTGTCCTGGCTTTTTTGAGGGAGGATGTGCCCATCCTGAACCTCTACCAATGCTCAGGGCCTCTGCTGACACATTCACCACACCCCTGTGCTCTTAGCATAGCCCCTTATAGACAGTGTGTGCTCCTAAGGTACTTGCAGAACAGAATGAGGCAGGTCAGGCCTACCTGAGGCATGGCAGCTGGGCAGCACCCAGCTCTCAGTGGCCATCACCCAAGCCTCTGCTTAACTCCTCCTATTTCTTACCTTATCCCTCTGCTCCCTACCTATGTGCACCAACTCTAGTTAAGAATAGGAGGGTGCTTGGCTGAGAGAATAATACAGGTTCACCTAGGCCTATTAAGTGCTACGTATAAGTCACTGCATACACTGATCTCGCCAATATCATTGTGGATCAAAAAATCAAAATTACTGTATAATCTATTATAAAAAGAATATCTACACAAATCACTAGGCTTCTTGCCGACTTCCAGAAGACATTTTAATAAAAAAGACCTATTAAAATGCAATGAAAGTTTTAAAATAAGACCCTCTAAATTACTCCATGACAAATTCATTTTAAATTGATTTATACATTAATAATAAAAAAGGGCCTATATCCAGCCTCCCTGACTTAGTTGGTTTTAACCATAAATATTCAGACCACTGTTTTGAACTGCCAAAAAGTTCCTTTAAGACATTATTTAATGTATGTTCATCACTGCAAATCAGGTGAATTCATAGTCTCTCTACAAAAATATCCTTGTTATGAATAATTACTTTCAGTTGCACATTAGCAATTAGTAGTGTACTTAAATGTAATCATGAAATATGAATTTGTGGGAGAACCTAAACATATATTACCTTAAATTTCAACAATTCATCGCCTGCATACTAATTATCAGCCCTATACTATGAAAAGCAGCCAACTGGGCCTGGTGCAGGGTGGCTCACACCTGTAATCCCAGCACTTTGGGAGGCTAAGGCAGGTGAATCATCTGAGGTCAGAGTTTGAGACCAGCCTGACCAACATGGTGAAATCCCATCTCTCCTAAAATATAAAAATTAGCTGGGTGTAGTGGTGGGCACCTGTACTCTCAGCTACTTGGGAGGCCGAGGCAGGAGAATCACTTGAATCCAGGACACGGAGGCTGCAGTGAGCTGAGATTATGCCACTGCACTACATCCTGGGTAACAGAGCAAGACTCCCTCTCAAAAAAAAAAGAAAGAAAAGCAACCTATTTTCTAAAATAGGGTACAAGTAAAAGCCATGTAACATATTCTATTTTAGAAAACTCAAAATATAGAAATTTGGACTCATTCATAAAAGATTATTTCACAGTAACTCTTCTAAACATATCAACTGTTCTAAACATGGGGGTGTAAATATATCAAAGTCATGCTAAAGTAATACAAGCAAAACTCCCCCTTTTTTGGGGGAACTGGGTCTAGCTCTATTGTTGAGGCTGGAGGGCAGTGGCACAACCTTGGTTCAATGCAACCTACACCTCCTGCGTTCAAGCAATTCTCCTGCCTCAGTCTCCCAAGTAGCTGAGAATACAGGCGCACACCACCACATCTGGTTAATTTTTGTATTTTTATTAGAGACAGGGTTTCACCACATTGGCCAGGCAGGTCTTGAACTCCCAAACCTCAGGTTATCCGCCTTGGCCTCTCAAAGTGTTACAATTACAGACCTGAAAACCACCACACCTGGCCAAAACTCCCTATTTCATCATAAAAGTTAAGCCTCATGTTTTAGTCAGTCAACTGAAAAGGAACCAGAGTTGGCAACAATGTATTTCCAATGTAACCCAATGGAAATATGTTTTAATCAAAATTCAATTTACAGAACTTGGCCAGATGGGGTGGTTCATGCCTGTCATCCCAGCAGTTTGGGAGGCTGAGGCAGGAGGATCACTCGAGGTCAGGAGTTTAAGAGCAGCCTGGCCCATATGGTGAAACTCTGTCTCTATCAAAAATACAAAAATTAGCCAGGCATGGTGGCATGCTCCTGTAGTCCCAGCTACTCAGGAGGCTGAGGTAGGAGAACTGCTTGAACCAGGGAAGCAGAGGCTGCTTTGAGCCGAGGTGTCACCACTGCATTGCAGCCTGGGTGTCATAGTGAGACTGTCTCAAAAAGGAAAAAAAAATTCAATTTACAGGATTTAATCTATTGGTTTCAATCAGAGTTTACAACTCTGCGCTTATTCTATACGAACATTCTAAGAGGCAACAAGGATAGAGCTGTGGCCACCTTTCTTTGTTACAAAGCATGCATTCTTTTGAATATGCCACATAAATATTTCGTTGGAAATGCCTGAAATAATTTTTTAACATAAATTGACTTAATAGCTCTTATCTCACGTGTGTTATCTCATTTGCTTTGAAAACAGCTAAATTGTGATAGGCTTTAATATTACCTGAAATGGAAACCAATGACTCCCTAGCCCTCCATTCAACCAAACAAATTCAGAAAAACGATCTTGGGCATATCTTTCTTTTACTTGACTGTAGATTAATACAGAGATTGGGCTAATTTTGAATGTGTCTTCAAACATATTTTTTCTGGGAAATTTTTTAACAGTAATAGGTACTATGAACTCCAAAATCCCTAAAAACAAAGAACAAAATGTAAGTACTACAGCACATGTATATATAAGTTGTTAGGCGCATACTGTTATAGCAATTTCAGAAAGCAGGGCAGAGAGGTTACTTGTTTCTGCTGTTGAGCTTTCCTTAGTGCCTGAAGTCTCTTTTCTTTAAGGCGTTCCAATTCATCCTCGTCCATCTGATCCAGTTTCTGAATTTCAGAATCCAAATGTTCTTCCACTATTTTGGTAGTCTGAAGCAGCTGATTCTCCAGGACTTTGGAAAACATGTCAACAGACGCATCGGCTTCCATTCTTCCAAATAGTACAGAGTTCAGCCTGGGTGCTGGGGAGAAGATTTACAAAGCACACTTTAAAAAAATGCAAACAATAAGCAAGCTTTTCTTTACCATCTTCAAAAATTCTGGTGAATATATAATGTGAACTCTATGGAGTATTCTAATGACATCCAAGCACTTGATACTGGGCTTAAGAATTTTTGTGTGTTTTTAAATTTAATTTTCAATAGGTTCCCGTCACACCACTCAAAAACAACTTATAGCAAATTTAGGATGCTTCTGATTTAGCATGTGTTTTACTATACTAAAGCAAAGACAGTCTTTAAGACCATCACCAAACCACAGAGAAATGAGTTGTGAAGTTATACCTAGTGATATAGACGGACATTCAGTGTTCTTTACCAACAGAAAAGAGAAATCAGAAACAACTGCGAACAATAGGAAGGTACAGCTACTGTGGTTTTACAAATATATATATTAAACTTTAAACAGACACAGAGTAGAGTTGAGCAAAACACAGATTTTTTTCACAGTCACTACCCAAATGAGTTTCATTTCCAGACATTTAGTTTCCTAAAACGTCTCATTACCATTTATGTAAAGAACAGTGCCTGGTGTTCCCTAAGCATCAATGTCCATTCTTGTTCTCCTATTACCTAACAAAAAAAAATCGACGAGGCTAAAAAATTAATATTGGTTTCCATTTACTGACAGTGTTCTTAACTTTGATGTAAAACACTCCAAACACTTAAAAAAAATTTTTTCCCCATCATCACTCCTCTGTGCAAAATAAGAGTTTCAAAATATAACTAATCCAGATTAGAAAGAAAGACCTATCTCAATTAGAGTCATGCATCACTTCACAATGAGAATACATTCTAGGCTGGGTGCCATGGCTCACACCTGTAATCCCAGCACATTGGGAGGCCAAGCTGGACAGACTGCTTGAGTTCAGGAGTTTGAGACCAGTCTGGTCTCAAACATGGTAAAACCCTGTCTCTACTAAAAATAGAAAAATTAGCAGGCAAGGTGGTGTGAGCCTCTAGCCCAGCTACTAGGGAGACTGAGATGGGAGGAGGATAGCTTGAGCCCAGGAGGCCAAGGTTGCAGTGGGCTGAGATCACACCATTTCCACTCCATCCTGGGCCATAGAGCTAGATCCTGTCTCAAAAAACAAAAACCCATAAAACAATGGGAATACATTCTGAGAAATGTGTGCATTAGGTGATTTTGATGTTGTTCAAACATCATAGACTGTATTTTTTTTTTTTTTTTTTTTGAGACGGAGTTTCGTTCTTGTTACCCAGGCTGGAGTGCAATGGCGCGATCTCAGCTCACTGCAACCTTCGGAGAGGTTCTCCTGCAATTCCCAGGAGAACTACCTCCTGGGTTCAGGCAATTCTCCTGCCTCAGCCTCCTGAGTAGCTGGGATTACAGGCACGCGCCACCATGCCCAGCTAATTTTTTGTATTTTTAGTAGAGACGGGGTTTCACCATGTTGACCAGGATGGTCTCGATCTCTTGACCTCGTGATCCACCTGCCTCGGCCTCCCAAAGTGCTGGGATTACAGGCGTGAGCCACCGCGCCCAACCATAGACTGTATTTACACAACCCAGAAGGTGCAGCCTGCTACACACCGAGGTTATACCATACAGCCTATTACTCCTAGGTTACAAATCTGTACAGCATGTTACCGTACTGAATACTGTAGGCAACTGTAACATAATGGCATTTGTGTATCTAAACATAGAAAAGGTACAATAAAATACAGTATTATAATCTCATAAAACTGAAATGTCCTTACGTGACACATGACTATATGCTTTAAAAGAAATGGAGCATTTTCTACTAGCAATTAGTAGAAACTTTAATTTTAAAAGAAATGGGAATATTTTATACCAACAATTAGAGGGCAATTTTATGTGTCTCTCGGGGTTATTAACCCAGAAATTATTTATAATTTGTCTAACAAAGCAGAAGGCTGTTGCATGTCTATAAACTACGATACGTTTGCAAATACTACCGAAGCACCCAAAATTTCATAACAGAGTGTGAATTCATTAACTCAGCTTCTGACACAGATCATGACCCACACAGGCCCTCTATAAACGCTGAGCTGAAGAGAAATATTCTTGCAAACTTCAATTCTGATTCCTTCTTCTTTACAGGAAAAGCATTTGAAAAGTATACTTGATTTCATCTTTGTATCGCCACAGAACACAAAAGGTACTCAATAAACATGTTTAATGTTGAATGAACATTTGCCTCGCTTCCGTTCAAATTACTACGCTGTTAAGTTTCAAAAGTATTTGAGTTTAAAAAACCAAATTGTAAGCTCCTTGTAAGTGCTATAAAATTGGAAAGGTACTGTATTTCAAATAGCAAAAGATTTCCACACTTCCTACTGCCCAAGGAAAATGTCAGTAGGACTGCGACCCTCAGGGAGAGGGCTGGAAGGAGAAAATAAGTTACTGAATTATACATTAGAACCTGTGCTCCAGAGATAAGCACAGAGAATGCTTTAAGGATGAGGCCAGAATTTAATTCTGGGATAAATGGAAACAGAAGCGATTAAGAGCAGGTATTCTGGGGGTAAGTGTTGGTGGTTAGAGCATTGAGAACCGGGTAAGCAGACCATGCAACAACTCCGTTAGCTTTTTATTCGTCAAACCACAGCCTCTGATTCTTCCTTTTTACTACTCCGCTGGAAAGGTGGGACACAGCGCGTCCTCAAATTCCCTAGTCATTTCCTGGACATCCTTACAGGTATCCGCCAAAACAATCAAGGGGCCTGGTCCCTAACCGCACCCAGGTACCTCCCCAATGGCAACCCAGTGCCCGGGGAGACGGGGGAGGGCACAGTCCCGGCGGCCCCAACTTCAACGCCTGCTCGTGCGCATGTGCGAGAGCCTCCGAAGGACACCAACACCGGTGCCGGTGCCGGTGCCGGGGCCTCGGGGCCCCCCCCCGCTCCGGATGTGGAGCAACGTAGTGTCCACCAGCACCCGGACGTAGTGGTCGGATTTTGCTCATTATCCTCTGCCTCACCTGAGCTCTCGGTGATGCCTGAGAAGTGAGAGAGCAGCAGTTTCAAAAGAGAGGTCCACTCTAGCTTTAGCCTTGCAATACCTGCCGGCAGCTACAAACCAGCCGTCACTTCCGCCTCCGTATTGGCTGCGGACCTCGCGCGATATCACCTTGGACGCCCGAGGAAGGGGCGGGAGAGCGGGTGGGAGCAGTTCTGCGCGTGCGCCTGCCGCTCAGCAGCCCGGAACCCGAGGTTTTCGGCCCTTGCTTTTCTCCCGGTACACGGCCGAACTGGAAGGCATGCTGGGAGTTGCAGTTTTTTAGTGCGCAGGCTGGCGTGGTCGGACTTTCTCAGGACGGTGCTTCAGAACTCACGATCCAGTGCGCGAGACTGGAAATGAGACAGCTGCACTCCTGCTCAGCAATGACGCTCGAACTGCGTTTCCGTTCTGTTGAATGAACATTTTTCTTTTTCTTAAAGTCGAGGCATAAACACATACAGCACAATTACCTTCTGCATAGTTAAAACGCAAAATATCACCGTCCAGATCCAGATATAGAACATTTTCCACTACTCCTGTAGGTTCCCCCTTGCCTCCCCTAAACACAGGAATTTTTAGAACTTGCTCTTGCTTTGAGCATAAAAATGAAGACCTATGTTAGGGAATTGATCGGGTATGTCCTGTTCTATGTTTTATTCAGTGACTGTACATAATGCATAATGCACGGATGTTACTGAGAGGTTCCTATTTTGTCCTGGATTTGTCTCTCTCTCTCGCAAACCCCAGAGTACTCATTATCGTTCTTTACTGAACTTCGTACAGCTGAGAATACAAAGATATAAAGGGAAGCCCAGGCCTACTCCTGAATCAAAGCGTGCGTTACCCGTCGGGAGAGGGCTGGGTTGGAGAACTAACAGCTTCATTGTCCACCTCCGGGTTCTAGAACCTGGAATCCGCGCGGGCGTCGGCTTGTGGCGGACGCTTTTCGGGGAGGGGGCGCTCGGGCTCCTGCCTGGCCGACGGGTCAACTAAAGACGCTCTACCCGAAGCGCAGCTCTCGATGAGCCGCGCCCTGCGTCCTCACGCCGAAGCGGCGGGGCGATGCGCTTGCGCACTGAGAATTCACACCATATGTGCCCTGTTCCAGTGCGCGGGTCTGTGGAGAGCCGGGTGCGAGCGGCGGCAGCACTTGGGGAAAGGAGCTGAGCGGAGACCAAAGTGAGCCAGGAGACAGTGGGTCTGCTGGAGACCGAATAGAGGGGCCGAGCGCCAGTTGACAAGCAATGGGGAAGAAACAGAAAAACAAGAGCGAAGACAGGTAGCTAGGGGTTGAGTGCGTACGGCGGCGGCCGCCGTGGCTCTGGGGGGTGTGCGGGTCTCGCCGGGCGCGGGGTTGGATCGGGGTCCAGGCTCGCGACCACTCTCGTGCGGCACTGGGCCAGGGCCCAGACTGGGCGGCGCGGGCCCACGCCCCCGGGCCGGGCGGGCACTTAGGGCCTAGACGGCGGGCGGATCCTCCCAGCCGAGCCTCGGTCCCGTAGCTATCTTTTCCCCGGCCTGAGGAGCGGGACAGTCATTTGAGGGTTCCCGGCCGCGCCGGGAGGGTCGGACGGCTTCGCCAGCGTGGCCCAGGCCAGTGCGAGCTTTTTTTCGCGCTACACTTGGCGAGGGTCGGGAAGTTCTTTTTATGCTTTTTGTACCTGTGAGTACTTGGGAAAGAAAGCAGCCTGAATGTGAAGTACGGCCAGGTTTCTCTACTCGCGGGCTCAGGTATGTTAGAGTTATGGGGAGGTGTTTAGCAGTTCGCTGTCTCTCAACTTAATCTGATTTGGATACAGTTCTCATTTATTTGAGGACTGATTGTCCAGCCTCCATGCTTTTCACTTTCCTTCTTCCGGCCTGTCTCTTTTGGTCGTTTCTTTGCTCTCTAGCCCTCCCCTAAGAAAGGAAGGGAAGAAGAAGAAACAAACCGGGGTCGCTCCTTTCTAACCACCTAAAATGTTTTGGGCTGGGAGGGAAAGGGTGTACGCAACTTACTTACCTAGAGATTTTTGAGACATTTCTGTGTCACATTCGATTGAGTTTTGAACTCTTATGATTGAAAGAGTTCACTTCCTGGGAGTGAACAACATGTGTTACTTTTCACGTTCATACACTGCCCACCAAATTTAAATACGAGGCGGAGAGTAAGGTAAATTAAAAAACAAAACTAATGCTTGTTCATCAGTCTGATTCAAAACAGATGAGTGGTCTTGAACTTAAGTTTACTAATTATAAATTGGAATCCTGGATCGTTTTCTCACCTAGCGTTTGACTAGCTTACGAGTAGAATTAAAAGACAACAAAGATAGTCTTGTATTTCAGTTTTAGGTCGATTGGAGGAAGTTAATTGGTTTGGAGAATAGAATTATTGTTAATCAAACCAGACGAATGAGAAAAAAGGACTACGCGTGATGTAGTGGAACACAAATTTCTGTATTTTTGACAGGAATTTTTGATGCAAAGAGTACTTTTTTCCTTGCTGAGAGAAATGTTCAGCTGCATCTAGAAAATAAATGAGTATAATAAACCTTTATGTATTAGTTACCTGGATTCAACCATTGTTAACACATGGCCTATTTCGTTTCATCCCACCTACTAGATTTTTTTTTTTTTTTTTTTTTTGAGACGGAGTTTCGCTCTTGTTGCCCAGGCTAGTGCAAAGGCGCAATCTCAGCTCACTGCAACCTTCGCCTCCCGGGTTCAAGTGATTCTCCTGCCTCCGCCTCCCAAGTAGCTGGATTATAGGCATGCGCCACCATGTCCAGTTAATTTTGTATTTTTAGTAGAGAGGTTACTCTGTTGGTCAGGCTCAAACTCCCGACCTCAGGTCATCTGCCCGTCTCGGCCTCCCAAAATGTTGGGATAACAGGCATGAGCCACAGCGCCCGGTCCCCAGCTACTAGATATTTTAAAGCAAATCTCCCTAGCATTTCATCTGTAAATCCACCAAGTAAATCTGTAAGAAATGTTAACAGTGATTCTTAAACATTAACAGTCAGTTTTCTAATTTTTCTGATTGTCTTATTACATTTTTAAAAATTTTTCGTTTGTTTGGTTTAGGATTACACAAATGTGTTCTTTAGATTTAAAATTACATATGTATGTGTTTTTGTTTTGTTTTGTTTTGTTTTTTGGAGATGGAGGGGCAGTCTCACTATGTTGCCCAGACTGGCCTTGAACGCCTGGTCAGTGATCCTCCCACCTTAGCCTCCCTGGTAGCTGGGATTACAGGCGTTATATATTACCCTACTTCCACTTTTTACTTTCCAGGCTCTTTCACAATGGAAGAAAGCCATTGGGAGACAAGATATTTATTCTTGTCTGTGTATTTTTAGGGAAAAGTGAGTGTCTCATTGTTTTATAATGGTTTTCAGGGATGGTGTAAAGTTTAAATTGCACACTAGACCCTGTTGTTAAATGATTGGTTTGGTACTGTAGAAGACATGCTGCTGGGTTTTTTTTGTTTTTCCTCTCAAACTAATCTGTGGTTTTTATTTTTTGGCTCATGCTGATGGGAAAGTGGTGGCAATATAATTTTAAAACACTTTCTCATATACTAATATATGAAGTTGAAACATTTTGTGAGTGTGTGTGTGTGTGTGTGTGTGTGTGTATAAATGCGTCATGGACTCCTTTTTATGAATAGCTTTCAGATTGTATCTAAGAAATCCTGAGCTTTAGCAGTCTCCTTTGACCAGAACTGCTTGGGTTTTTATTTTGGTCTTCCACATGAGATTGGGAGATGGGGAATAGGAAGTTCCATGCTGTGTGAGTTAGCTTTTTCCTTTGTTTATTTTACTGTTTCTTTCCTTTTTTCAAGGTTATTTTGAATATTTGTAAACAGGACAAAAACACAGACTGGAAAGAAAATCTGGAGGTAGAAAGTCCAATTTTAGGATTAATAGTTTTGTTTGTGTAAAATGAGATAGAGATTGGTTTATTCTCCTGTGTGAAGGTCCACACTTTAAATATTTTACTGTCATCCCACCTTCCTCGGCTGTGCCAGGCATGTTTCTGGCAAGGTGCAAACTGGGTAAGAAATGCACAGCTTTTATTTAGTTATCAAGATAAGGCATGGAACCACTTTTCAGTTTTTGGAAAGAACATAAAATACTTCACTGTCCTTAATTCTTATATTTAATTAATCCTTATTTTAACTTCTTACCCACTCAGTATCATTTAAAATTAGATTTTAACTTATTTACTTTTATTTGCATAGCATATGTTAGCGATTGAGATATTTATTCTTGTCTGTGTATTTTTAGAATTCTAGAACTTTGTTTAAATTCGAAGTTCTAGAATTCTCTTCCAGTTTGTTAAATTTTTTTTTTTTTTTGAGGTGGATCCTCACTGTGTCACCCAGGGTGGAGTACAGTGGCATGATCTCTATTTACTGCAGCCTCCCCCTCCTGGGCTCAAGCAGTTCTGCCTCAGCCTCCCAGGTAGCTGGGATTATAAGTGCCCAACAACATGCCCGCCTAATTTTTGTATTTTTAGTACGGACAGGGTTTCACCATGTTGGCTGGCTAGTTTCAAACTCCTGACCTCAAGTGATCCTCCCACCTTGGCCTCCCAAAGGGCTGCGATTACAGTCATGAGCCACCATGCCCAGCCTCAGTTTGTGTTACTCTGAGAATGAGATTTTGATATGGTGTATGTTCAGCAAGTTCTCCAGACCTTTTTCAGTTGCCTCAGGAAACTTGTTGAGACAAAGGCTAGGATTCAATAGCCATATATCAAACAAATATAATACAAATAGCCTAGATTTAATAAAGGAATGCATTTCTTACTTGCATGTATTTGAATTAATAAAATTCCTGTCTGCATAAATTCCATCAAAAAAAGATGCATAATCAGAGTTCTTTTAGTCTAGACTGTTCCTGTACTGATGCTTTATTAAGTTGATAGGAGAAGTAGTCCTAGTTTGCTATAAATTAAAAAGAAAGCAGACTTATAGACTTTTGTTGGTAGTAACTAACCTCTCTAGCCTTCCATGCTGAGATTCCGTTTGGGGAGGTCGTTCAGCTAATTTTAATGTTGCTTGCTCATTAGTTGTGCTTTATTTATCCTTCTAAGTTTATTCCAGTCTTGCAGTTAATCTATAAGGTGAGCAGAACGTTGTTTTACCGAGGAAGTGTGAGCGTCAGTGGTTAGGTTAGAGTAGCACTTCTCAAACTCTGGTCCTAGACTCCTTTACACTCTAATTCCTAAGGAATACAGAAGGCTTTTGTTTATGTGGGTTATATCTACCAGTTAGAAGTATTACAAATTAAAACTGAAAAGTTCTTAAAATATTTAAAATAAAAATAAACTTACATTATTTTATATAACATTATTAAATACATTTTCAAAAATAGTGAGAAGAGCTAAACGTTTTTGCAGACATCTTTATTATGATTTAGTGGAAGATAGATTCTCATATCTTCTTATGCATTTGATCTGCAGCATTATCACACATCATTTAGCTTCTGGAAAACTCTGCTGTACAGTTGTGAGAAAATGAGAATGAAAAAGGCTAGTGGCCTCTTAGTATTATTTTGAAAATAGTTTTGATCTTCTAAAATAGTTTAGATTTCCTAAAGAGATCTGGGGAATGAATTTGAGGACCGATGGCCTAGGGATTTCTAAACTGGATTTAGGCATTTGTGAGACATTTCTTAAGTTGTTTGATCATCATTAATGTATGTCTTACAGGTGCTGAGAATGCTTGAGAATATCCCTTAAAGACAACTTAAGACATATGTGGGCATGTTAATGCTCTTGCTATTTTAACAATTGGAGATTTTCCTTTTTTTTTTAAATGTAATACTTGTTAAGGTAAATATCAGTTGAGATTGATTTTAATCGGGAGTCCATTAAGTTTTTAGATTATTTGTGACACTTGACATCTTTATGGTGTAAAATCATCTCATTCAAGAAATATATTTAGGTTTAAGCACTTGAGTGCCAGATATTTTTCTAGATGCTAGAAATATATTTGTGAACAAATAACTAATATGATTTGATTTAGTTGGTTAATCGTATAACAGTAAAATATTATTATTTTCTTCATTTTAATCTTTAGGATTTGGCTTTTCCCAGGTATCTTAGAATTTTGGTTACTGTTAATGTAATCATTTCTCCTCCCCCCCCACCCCCGCCCACTTTCTTTTTTGGTAAATAGTAAAGCTTTTTTTTCCTTCCCTCCTTCCTTTCTGTTTAGAGACAGGAACTCACTCTGTCACCCAGGCTAGAGTGCAATGGTGTGATCGTTGTTCACTCCAACCTTGAACTCCTGGACTGAAGCAGTCTTCCCTCCCCAGTAGCTAGGACTGCAGGTGTGCACCACTGTACTCAGTTAATTAAAAAAAATTTTTTTTTGTAGAGATGGGATCTTGCTGTGTTGCCTAGGCTGGTCTTGAACTCCTGGCCTCAAGCTATCCTTCCATCTTAGCCTCCCAAAATGCTGGGATTACAGGCATGAGCCACCGTGCCCAGCTTGAGTTGTATTTTTGTTGTTGGGTTGTGAGAGGTCTTGCTATAGTCTGGATACTAGATCCTTATCAGATACATGATTTGCAAATACTTGCTCTCATTCTGTAGGTTGTTTTTTCACTGCCTTCATTTCTTTTTCACAAAAGTTTTTATTTTGTGGAAGTCCAGAAAAAGTCCACAAACGTTTTTATTTTGTTGTTTATTTTTTTCTGTTGCTTGTATTTTGGTGTATCTAAGAGAATCTGTTGCTAAAATCCAAGATCTTAAAGATTTACAAATATGTTTTCTTAAGAGTTTTGTTGCCAGTTGGGGGCAGTGGCTCACGCCTGTAATCCCAGCACTTTGGGAGGCTGAGGCAGGTGGATCAGGAGTTCGAAACAGCCTGGCCAACATAATGAAACCCATCTCTACTAAAAATACAAAAATTAGCTGAGCCTGATGGTGGGTTCCTGTAGTCCCAGCTACTCAGGAGGCTGAGGCAGGAGAATCACTTGAACCTGGGAGGCAGAGGTTGCAGTGAGCCAAGATCGTGCTGTTGCATTCCAGCATAGGTGACAGAGCCAGACTCTGTCTCAAAAAAAAAAGTTTTATTGCCTTACTGCTTGCATTTTAGTCTTTGTACCAGTTTGAGTTAATTGTTGTATATGTTATGATGTAGTGGTTCATCTGCATTCTTTTATATACGGATATCTAGTTGTTCTAGTACAATTTGTTGAAGAGAAGATTTCTTTCCTTATTGAAAGGTTTTGGCACCCTTGTCAGATCATTAGGTTCTAGATATATGGATTTATTTTATTTCTTTGGTCTGTATGTCTGAGTCTATGTTGGCACCACAGTTTGTTGTTTTTTGTTTGTATGTGTGTGGTTTTTTCTTTTTGTTGAGACAAAGTCTCACTGTCACCAAGGCTGGAGTGCAGCAACGCGATCTCCACTCATTGCAACCTCTGTCTCCTGGGTTCAAGCGATTCTTCTGCCTCAGCCTCCTGTGTAGCTGGGATTTTAGGTGTGACACCTAAAATTTTAGGATTTTAGGGATTTTAGGCACCACCATGCCTGGCTAATTTTTGTGTTTTTAGTAGAGGCGGGGTTTCACCATGTTGGCCAGGCTGGTCTCAAACTCCTGACCTCAAATGATTCACCTGCTTCAGCTTCCCAAAGTATTGGGATAACAGGTATGAGCCAGCGTGTCCAGCTGGCACCACAGTTTTGATTATTTTAATGTGAATTTCCTTAAATGAAAAATTTCAAACACATACAAAAGTAGAATAGTCTAATCAACAAACATATGTCCATGACCCAGGTTCAAATTCATTCATAAATGATCTTGTTTCATCTGCATTCTGCCCCCTCCCTTCTTTTCTACATTATCTTGATACAATCTCAGACATTTGTAAATATTTCAAGATATTATATAATCCATTATAAGACATGTTTATATCTTAAATATTGATTTTGAAAAGTGGCATATTTCATTCATTTGGAAAATGCAAATACAGTGGAATCTTCGTGTTGTCACATAAATGAAATGTCATTGCACTTTTTCAGAGGGATTTTTAAAACTAGCGTTTGAATTTATTGCTTCAGAAAATTCCATTTGGAAGTTTTATGATCAAAAGTACAGTAGTCATTATAGTGTTAGGCATGTTTTTTAATTAAACTGCTGCGTTGAAACTGGTTAGCTTTGCCATTCCAGAATAGTACTTTTTTCTTATTTATTAATGCCTATTTGGAATGTCTAACATGCAGCTTGGCATGGTGGTAATTGCAGAACTCATGCCTGTAATTGCAGAACTTTGGGAGGCTGAGGCAGGTGGATCAGTTGAGCCTAGGAGTTGGAGACCAGCTTGGCCAACAAACCCTGTCTCTACTAAAAATACAAAAAATTAGCCAAGTGTGGTGGTGCACGCCTGTAATGCCAGCTACTTGGAAGGTTGAGGCACGAGAATCGCTTGAATGAACCTGGGAGGTGGAGGCTGCAGTGAGCCAAGATTGTACCACTGCACTCCAGCCTGGGCAATGGAGCAAGACTGTCTCAAAAAATAAAAAAGAAAGGAATGTCTAACAAGCCTTGCTGGTTGCTACTTGTAGAAGATAGGTAGGTGGGTGGGGTGCAGTGATTCATGTCTGTAATCCCAGCACTTTGGGAGGCTGAAGCAGGAGGATTGCTTGAGGCCAGGAGTTTGAGGCCAGCCTGTGCAACATGGGGAGACCCCATCTTTACCTGCTTAAAAAAACAGCTGGGTGTGGGGGCATGTGCCTGTGGTCTCAGCTACTCAGGAGGCTGAGATGGGAGGATTGCTTGAATCTTGGAAGGTCAAGGCTGCCGTGAGCCGTGTTTGTGCCAGTACACTCCAGCCTGGGTGACAGAGCTAGACCCTGCCTCAAAAAAAAAAAACAAAACAGAGTTTTCTGTTCTCAGAGGGTGTTACATTTTAATGTAGCAAATAGGCATATGCACAGATAATACAGAGTAAAGTAATCAAGGAAGAAAATGGGGTTTGGGTTAAGTATGGGAGTACTACCCTTGAGATTTCACATTTGCCTCTTAAAGTTATTGTCTACATGTCTTTAAAATCCTTTTCTGATTAAATTTGCAATCAAGAGAGCATGCAGATAGGAAAGAACGGAAGTATGCTGTTTGTTTCTGTGTCTCTGGAATACTAAGGGTGACCATGAGGAATATTTGAGATCTTCAGTTGCTACTGTATTGCCAATAATTTCTTACACAGGTACAGCCAGACCATTCTAATGATGGTGTTCAGCAAGTTGGTTATCCAGAAATCTGGTCTTAAGAGTGGTTGTATACATAAAAATTTTTGTTAAAATTTATTAGTAATTATTAGTTTATTAATATTAATGATTCATTAATATTTACAGTGCCAGGCCCTGTACAAGTTAGGAGGGAAAAATCCTTAAGGATCAGAGTTAACTTCTATGGAGTACAGAGACTGAATTTGCTTTGAGTGCTTACCATGTGATCAGTTATTTTAGAACATAAGTTGTATTTCTTCTTAAGGTGTTTATTGAGAATGTGGATCTGAATTTTTAACAATATTATGTGTATCTCTAGAGAATCCTAACTGTAAACTTGTATCTCTGTAATTGTAAAACCCGAAATATTCTTTTTTTTTGCATTTTAGGTTTTGGGGTACATGTGAAGAACATGCAAGATTGTTGCATAGGTACACACATGGCAGCATGATTTGCTGCCTTCCTCCCCTTCACCTATATCTGGCGTTTCTCCCCATGCTCTCTCTCCCCAACTCCCTACCACCCGCTATCCCTCCCCTATTTCCCCCCAGCAGACCCCAGTGTGTGATGC
The DNA here is from genome assembly GCF_049354715.1 of Callithrix jacchus. Taxonomy (NCBI): domain Eukaryota; kingdom Metazoa; phylum Chordata; class Mammalia; order Primates; family Cebidae; genus Callithrix; species Callithrix jacchus. Next base: position 8,942,499 of record NC_133515.1, read on the forward strand.
TCTTATTCTTTTATTATTTATTTTGTTGAAACAGGATTCTACCCTATTGCCCAGGCTGGAGTGCAGTGGTCTGATCATACCTCACTGCAGCCTTGATCTCCTGGGCTCAAGTGATCCTCCCACCTCAGCCTCCTGAGTATCTGGGACTACAGATGCATGCCACCACGCCCAGCTAATTTTTTTGATTTTTAGTAGAGATGAGGTCTTGTTATATTGCTCAGGCTGGTCTCGAACTCCTGAACTCAAGTGATCTTCCTGATTCAGCCTCCCAAAGTGTTGGGATTACAGGCATGAGCCACTGTGCCAGGCCCGAAAATAGTCTTATATCAAATAGTAACAAGTATAAAATTTTGCAAAGTTCCAGTCTGCAGCATTGATTTGAAAGATGATGCCACTTTGTTGAATCTAAATCAGTGCTTCTCAAACTTTGTTCACTTGGAGATCTTGTTAGAATGGAGATTTTGATTTAATACGTCTGTGGTGGGTTTCTAAGATTCTGAATTTTTCAGTGTTTTTTAACAAGCCTGAGATTTTGCATTTTCAGCAAGGTGATGATACTGATGCTGCTTGTCCTATAACTATACTTTGAGTAGCAGGATCTAAATGACCATTTCCATTGTGAATATATTGCCTTTTATAATAGATTCCTTTTGAGTTCATCATGCCTGTACTAATAAGAGCTCAATTCTTCTGATACTTTTTTTCCAATTTGAACTAATGATTTTGAGCATTTTATCACAGTAGCTTCTCTTGACAAGAAGGTTTAATTTACCTCTTAAATGTGCATCTGATCTTTTTTATTAACCTGAAACAGTTTTGGGGGGTGAGGGTTGTAAACAAAAGTTTAGGTTGATGTTCTTTGACAGTATACTGTGATAAGGTGGCTATCCATATTCATCTTAAATCTTTATTATCAAATTAAAATTTATAACAGATAAAACAGAAGTTACTAGAGAGAATTTTGAAGCTTCTGAAATCCCTGCAACTCTGTGTTCCTCTCCACTTTTAGTTTGTAAAAGCTGTACTGATTTGGTAGTTAGGCATACTGGAATCTGTAATACATATGAACTTAGGATATGTATATGGAGGGGTCTACAAGGTTTGTATTCTCATCAAATTAGTGTATCTGAGATTTAGAAAATAAAGGATTAGGTTTAATTTTGTAGAAGGTGATAAGATATACATGTCCTTTGCATTGCATTGTATAATATAGTAGCAGTGTGGTTTCATATTCCTTTTAAAAGAGTCAAATTTTCATAAGGACTTTGTAAGCTGGGAGGGTTTTCTTTTGAGACATAGTTCTCAACTTACTGATTGTAGTACTTGAGGTAGAACTTCATTAAGGGAGTGGAGAGTGAGAACTGTTGGGACTTGTGGTTATAAGTGGTGAGAGCCACTGAGCAGCAATGACTGCTGGGCTTTCCCTTCTTTTGTCTTGTTTTTCCTCTTTTTATGTGTAACTGTTGAAGATCAAGGATGTTCTGGGTAAGAAGATGAACACTAAGGAGATGAGAAGTCAGAAGGCCACCTGTAGAAAAGACGGGACTGGATTTTCCCGTTTCTCTTATTGCAGCTGTTACTGCTGAGATAGAGTTAAGAATAAAGAAAAGCATTCCCTCTTATGCTCTTCTTCTTGTTTACTATTAAGAGTTTTGGCGAGGGATGGGAGGTAGAAGCAAAGGTAAGTGCAAAGGGGAAGCAACAGGGTTATATGTGACTTATCCTTCCTTTAGCACTTTGAGGTTTTGGACAATTTGTCCATCAACTTGGGGGTGGGGAAGGAGGCAGGAGTAGTGTAGTTTGGATTTTACTCTTCTACCAACATGCTTTGCATCGCCATAGACACTGGTGTTGATTAGGAACAGGAATAAATATGGGGAAGCTTCAGTTATTATTGTCTCATAACAAGTCATCCCAAACAGTGACTTAATACAAGAAAATTTGTGATTATTTTTTTGATTCTGGAGGTTGACTGGGCTTAAATCAACTGGCATTGTCAGCTGGAGCACCTCTATTTGATCTCTGCTCCTGACCTGGACATCCCCATTAGCTTAGCAGTGAGCATTCCAAGAGACAGGAAACTGCCAGGTTAAAGCCTAGGCCCAGAAACTGTAAGTTCTGTCATTCTTTTTAGCAAGCAGTCATACAACCCTCACGTTAGAGATAGACCTCCACCTCTCAAAGAGTGTCAGAGAAATGTTGGGCCGGGTTTAAAAACCTCTGCAGTGGGTAAAGAGGCATTGGAGAAGAGAGGTTGGTAAAAAGGAATCTTAGCCATCTTGGAGATTTTCAAGTGTGGAATAATTTGGAAAGGAGTTGGATTTCCTGTGTTTCTTGTCTAACTTTACATTCATTAGGCAATTTTTCAGTGGAAAATACCCGTAAAAAAAAATAAAAAAATATTTGCTAAGTTTGGAATTCAGAGGAGAGTTGTACATGAGGTTATTTACTTCTTTTCAGTGAACAACTTTTTTTTTTTGTAATATGTGTCTTGAAAAGACTTTGTACCATATTGGTCTCAAGATAAAGTACATGTCTTTTTTTTTTATTTTTATATATGATTTTTATTTAATTCCAAAAGCCAGACACCAAAGTTGAGTACATACCTGCATACACAATAAAGAAAGACTGTTTTTATACAACTGAAAAAATACAAGTTGTATTTTGTTCTTGACGCATAATAATTGTACATATTTTGGGGGTACAGTGTGATACTTTGATATCTGTATACATTGTGTAATGATCAAATCAGGACAATTATCACATCTACCACCTCAAACACTTGTCATTTCTTTGTGGTAAAAACATTCCAAATTATCTCTTCTAGCTATTTTGAAGTATAATACATTATTCTTAACTATAGTCATCCTACTGTGAAGTGGAACACCCGAAGTTATTCTCCTAACTGTAACTTTTTACCTGTTGATGAACCTCTCCCCATTTCCCCTCTTTCCTACTCTTCCCAGCCTTTGGTAACCATTATTCTACTCTCCACTTTTATGAAATCAACTGCTTTTTATTCCACATATGAATGAGATCATGCAGCATTTGTCTTTCTGCTAAATAAAATATGGCATATTTTATTTAATGTAATTGCATCCCAGTTCATATATGTTATCACAGAATGACAAGATTTCATTCTTTTTTATGGCTGAATAGTATTCCTACTGTGTATTCATACATTTTCTTTATCCATTCATCTGTTGATGGACATTTAGGTTAATTCCATATCTTGGTTATTGTGAACAGTGCTGCAGTAACTGTAGGAGTGTAAAAATCGCATAGCAATTTCATTTCCTTTGCATATATACCCAGTAGTGAAATTGTTGGGTTATATGATAGTTCGTTTTTTTGAGGAACCTCTATGATGTCACTAATGGCTGTACTAATTTACATTTCCATCAGCAGTGCATAATAGTTCCTCTTTCTCCATATCCTCACAATATTTTTTGGTCTTTTTAATAAAAGCCAGTTTAAAGTGAGATGATAGCTCATTGTAGTTTTGATTTGCATTTTCCTGATGATTAGTAAACATTGAGTGTTTTTTTCATATACCTGGTGCCCATTTTTATGTCTTCCTTTGAGAAATGTCTGTTCTGATCTTTTGCCAATCATTTAGTTGGATTGTTTGCTTTTTTACTGTTGTTGTTTTGAGTTCCATATATATTCTGGATATTAACCCCTTATTAGATGCATAGTTTGTGAATATTTTGTCCCGTTCTGTAGACTCTCTTCACTCTGTTGGCTGTTTTCTCTATTGTATTTATTAGTTTTGCTTTTGTTGCCTGAGCTTTTTAGGTCTTATTCAAACAATGTCATAAAGTATCTTCCCTGTTTTCTTCTAATAGTTTAATAGTTTTGGGTTTTACATTTAAGTTCTTAATTAATTTGAGTTGATTTTTGTTAAGTGGTGAGAGACACTAATGAAGAAATAAAGAATAAATGACATTTTTAAAAGACTCCTTCATTAAACATTATTTTTACTCCACATACTGTGTTTTCTAGCATCTAGTAAAGATACTAGAAAAATATTATAGATTTGTTCTTCTTTTAGTAACTTATAAAAATGCATAAATGGGCCAGGCATAGTGGCTCACACCTGTAATCCCAGCACTTTGGGAGGCCAAGGCAGGTGGATCACTTGAGCCCAGTAGTGACTATAGTTTTCATGTTTTATATTCGTCACTGTAGTTTTGCTTTTTCTAGAAATTCATATAAGTAGGATGATAAAGTACATAGTCGTTGTTGGCTGACCTGGTTTCACTTAGTACAGGATGTTTTTGAGACTCATCTATGTTAGTGCTTGTAGCATTAGTTCTTCTCTTTTATTACCCAGTAGTATTATTCCATAGCCTGGATATTTGACAATTTGTTTATAAATTACCTGGTAGGTGGGTATTTGGATTGTTTCCAGCTTTTCCTGATTTTGAGTAAAGCTTCAATGAACATTTGGGTTTAAGTCTTTGTGTGGACATGTGTTTTCATTTCTCTTTAGGTAAATACCTAGGAGTGGGATTAGGAGTGGGATTGCTGGGTCATATGGTAAGTGTGTATTTAACAAGAAGCTGTCCAACTCTCTTCCAAAGTGGCTGTGCCATTTTTGTGTTCCCTCTAGAGATGTATGTGTTCTAGTTACTCTATATCCTATCTCAACATTTGCTATTACCAGTCATTAATTTTAGTATTTCTAGTGGCTGTGTAGTGACAGCTCATTGTGGTTTTTTTTTCTTTTTTGAGATGGAGTCTTATTCTTGTCGCCCAGGCTGGAGTGCAGTGGCACAATCTTGGCTCACTGCAACCTTCATTTCCCAGGATCAAGCAATTCTCCTGCCTCAGCCTCTCTAGTAGCTGGATTACAGGCACAAGCCACCATGCCCAGCTACTTTTTTGTATTTTTAGTGGAGATGGGGTTTCATCTTGTTGGCCACGCTGGTCTCAAACTCCTGACCTCAAGTGATCCACCCGACTCAGCGTCCCTAAGTGCTGGGATTACAGAGGCAAGCCATTGTGCCCTGCCCTTATTGTGACTTTAATTTACATTTCCATATTATTGATGACATCCTGTCATGTGTTTGTTATTCTTTCATCTTATTGGTTATGTGTCTGTTCAAATCACTTTCCCATTTTAAAAATTGTATTTTATTTTCCATAGGCAAATCCTTTGTGAGATACATGTATTGCAGATACTTTCTCTCACTCTTTGTATTGCCTTATTATTTTGCTAATTGTGTCTTTTTTGTTATTGTTGTTTTTGAGACCTTTTGAGTCTTGCTCTGTTGCTCAGGCTGCAATACAGTGGCCCTCATGCCTTAGCTTTCTGAGTAGCTGGGATTACAGGCATGCACCACCACACCTGGATAATTTTATTTTTTATTTTTATTAGAAAAGGATTTCACCATATTGGTCAGGGTGGTCTCAAACTCCTGGCCTCAAGTGATGCACACACCTCCCAAAGTGCTAGGATTACAGGCATGAGCCACTGTGCCTGGCCTATTTTGTTAATGGTGTCTTTTTTAAAGTTAAACTTTTATTTCAAGATTATTATAGATTCATATGCAGTTGAGACAGGCTCTTACTCTGTTGTTCAGGCTGGAGTGCAGTGGAACAATCATGGCTTACTACAGCCTCCCTCTCCCCGGCTCTCCATCTTCCCATCCTAGCCATTGGAGTAGCTGAGAGTACAGGCATATGCCATCATGCCAGACTAATTCTATCTGTCTCTGTCTTGCTCTGTCACCCAGCTAGAGTGCAGTGGTGTGATCTCGGTTCTCTGCAACCTCCGCCTCCTGAGTTTAAGTGATTCTTCTGCCTCCGCCTCCTGAGTAGCTGGGACTATAGGCATGCACCATCATACCCACCTAATTTTTGTATTTTTAGTAGAGACGGGGTTTCACCATATTGGCCAGGCTTGTCTTGGCCAATATGGTGAAACTCCTGACCTCGTGATTTGCCCACCTCCGCCTCCCAAAGTGCTGGAATTACAAACATGAGCCACTGTGCCTGGCCTGCCTGGCTAATTTTTTTGTAGTTTTTGTGGAGATGGGGCCCAGGCTGGTCTAGAACTTCTGGATTCAAGCAGCGTTTCCCCTGAGGGCTTCCCAAAGTGCTGGGATTACGGCATGAGCCACTGTGCCCAGCCATTACCTAGATAATGACATTGATACAATTCACTGATTATATTCAGGTTTGCCCAGTTTCATTTATACTCCTTGTATTTGTGTGTGTGTGTTTATGTATTTAGTTCTATACAATATTATTACATATATAGGTTTGTAAATCCATTACACAGTCAAGATGCAGAACATCAGTGCAAAAATCCTTCATGTTGTTCATTTGTAACCACCTCCTTCTTGTGCTCCCCACCCCAACACACACCTCACCTTCTCTAACCTCAAATGTCTTCTACATTTCTAAGTTTTGTCCTTTCAAAAATGTTGTATTAATGGAATTAAATATGTATGTGACCTTTTGAGGTTGGCTTCTTTCTACTCAGCCTAATTCTCTTGAGAGGTATCCAAGTTCTTGCATATATCAATGGGTTATTCCATTTTATTGATGAATAATATTCACAGAATGGGAATGAACTACGGTCTATTCAGCCATTCACCTATTAAAGGACATGTGAGATATTTTCAATTTTTAGCTATTGAAAATAAAACTCTATGAACTTTCTACAAGTTTCTTCATGGAAATAAATTTTTGTTATTTAGGTATAAATGTGCAAGTACATTTTTAGTTTTTCAAGAAATTGATAGACTGTTTTCCAGAGTGGCGTTGCTGTTTTATATTTCTACCAGCCGTGTATGAATTTTCCAGTTCCTTTCTATTTTTACCAATATTGGTAATTATCACTATTATGGGGGAGGAGGGCATTCTATTCTGATATGTGGTGAATTGTATGTAGCAATATCCCCTTGTGGCTTTAATTTGCATTTCCCAAATAGCTAATGATGTGGATGTTTATTTGCTATCTGTGTATCTTCAGTGGAATGTCTTTTCATGCCTTATGCCCATTTTTAATTGTTTGGATTTATTTTACTGTTGAGTTTTGAGCACTATTTGTTAAAGAGGCTGTCCTTCTCTGCTTTTGCACCTTTGTCAAAAATTAATTTGTTGTACTTAGTTTTTGAGATGGTGTGGTGTCTCCCTCTGTTGCCCAGGCTAGAGTGCTGCAGTGGTGCTATCTCAGCTCACTACAACTTCTGCATCCCAGGTTCTAGAGATTCTCTGTCTCCCAGGTTCAAGTGTTTCTCCTGCCTTAGCCTCCGGAGTAGTTGAGATTACAGGTACATGCCACCATGCCCAGCTAAATTTTTTTGTATTTTTAGTAATAACTGGGTTTCACCATGTTGGCCAGGCTGGTCTCGAACTCCTGCCCTCAGGTGATCCACCCGCCTGGGCCTCCCAAAGTGCTGGGATTACAGGCATGAGCCACCATGCCTAACCTCCCCTCTCAGTTTTTAAAAAATTAATTTATAGAAGTTTTAGATTGTGAAGATATTGCAGAGTCTCCATATGCCCCACACCTTGTTTCAATTGAAGAACCAATGTTATAAGTGAAGTGCATACTTTGTAGATTTCCTTAGTTTTTCTCTACTGTCCTGTATCTGTTCTAGGATCCTATACAGGATATCACAGTACATTTAGTAGTCATTTATCCTTAGGTCTGTCTTATCTGTGATAGTTTCTCGAATTTTATTATATCACTGATCTACATGTTGATCACTTGACTGAGGCTGTCTTTGTCAGATTTCTTCATTAAAAGGTTACCCTTTTCTTCCTCTTTCTATATTGTACTCTTGGGAATGACATCATTGTACACAGCTCATAGTTTAGGAGTGGAAAATTATGTTCCACTTCCTTGAGGATGGAATTTATTTAGCTTTCTTCTGCGTAATTTATTTAGCTTTCTTCTGCACATATTTGTCTCTTCCCCATTTATTTAATCATTTCTGTTAGTGTGACTTGTGGAATTATTTCATACTTTAGCTTATAATTTAATATTGTTAATTTGTTCTTCTAATTAATTAACATATTAATTTGTTGCTCCCATTGACCGTTGGGAGCTCTTTCAGTTGGCTTGTGTCCCTCTGTCATAGACTCAACATTGTGTGTGTGTTTTTCATGTGTTTTGGCATTTCTTATTTGGGTGTTTTCTGTTTTTAAATCACTTCATCACTTCCTACCATTACACAGTGCTCCAGGCTTGTTTTGTCTCTGTCCAGCCCCCATACTAGAATCAGCCATTTTGCTTTCTTACCAGGAATTGGTATTGTCGGTTTCTTGGATTTTAGCAATTCTGATAGGTATATACTACTGTCTTCTTGTTTTAATTTGCATTTCCCCATTGACAAATAATGATAAGCATCTTTCATCCACTCCCCCTGCCTCTAATTTGACAAGGTGACTGCCCATATTTTAATTGGGCTGTTGTTGTTGAGTTTTAAGAGTTCTCTGTGTATTTTGGATACAGGTCTTACAGCTAGTAGTGCTTTGCAAATATTTCTTTTGGTCTGTGGTTAGTGTTTTTATTTTATTACTAGTATCCTTCTCAGAGTTCTATTTCTGGGCTGCCTCTTCTGTTGCATTGATCTGTGTGTCTCTTCTTTCACCAGTATTACACTGTCTTGATAGTAGCTTTATAATAAATCTTAAAATTGAGTAACGAGTCTTGCAGCTTTGCTCTTCAGTATTATGTTTACTTACGCTAAGTCTTTTGCCTTTCTATGTAAACTGTAGGAAGTTCAGTACACATTGAATTTCATAGCTATGTTTGAATTTTTCAAGCAAGTAATAAACTAGATTATTTCCCATTTTCTAGGAAGACAGTAGAATCTGGTGTTAAGATGTGGGCTTGAATTCTTGGTGTGCTACTTTGTAGGTGGGTGGCCTTTAAAAAATTACCATCTTTAAGAATAATTTCATGTAATTGTTATGAATATTAAGTGACAGTGTATATGTCTAGGCATTGGTCAGCACAGTGCCTGAATATAAGCATATTAAAAAACTGTTCATCTTTTATTGTTAACCAGAATAAGCATTTCAGACTTAATAGTGTACAAATGTAGTCCTGTACACTGTTATCTAAGAGATGTTTATTGGTGAATTCTCCAGAAATGTGGCTAACTACAAGAAGATTCTTGAAGCTGTTTTGATAAGGTCAATATAGTTTGGGTGAGGGCAGATAAATTTTTGGAAATGAGATGCCAGACTTCAGCCTTCTCTTCTCATATAGTTGTCAAAAGCTGCCATAGTGTGAAATGATGCCAGAGATGCCTTTGGGGATACTCCTGGGAGATGCTGGGGCAGAGTTATGTTCTTGTTAACTGATGAGACCTGAGACTTGTCCTTGATATTTTTCTTACTCCTTTCTATATACATCCTATTGATCACTTCAGTGTTGTTGGTTTGATTCTCTTAATATTTAACTGATTTATATTTTGCCTGCTACTGCTACAAGTCAGCTGCTCATCATTTCTCATTACAGTTACTACAAAACCTTCCTAACTGTTCTCCTTGCTTCCTGATGAGTCAGGATTCAGCCCTGCCACTCATACCAGAGGTAGCATTCTAAAATGCATTTTTTTTTTTTTAAGACAGGGTTTCACTCAGTAGCACAGTTCTGGCTTACTGCACCATCAACCTCTTGGGCTCAGGTGATCTTCCCACCTCAGCCTCCCAAGTAGCTGGGACAAGAGGAATGAGCCACCATGCCTGGCTAATTTTTATATATTTTTTTAGAGACGGGGTTTCACCATGTTGGCCAGGCTGATCTCAAAATCCTGGGCTCAAGCGATCTGCCTGCCTCAGCCTCCCAAAGCACTGGAATTACAGGTGTGAGACACTGCATCCAGCCCTAAAATGCAAATTGGATTATGTTAGCAGAAGTAGACATCTGGCTATAGAATCAGACTTCCTGGATTCAAATCCCATGTCTCAGAATTGTGTGATCTCAGGCAGATTCTCTGTGCCTCAATTACTAACTAGTTACTTCATCTATAAAGGAAGAAGAATAACAGTGTTCATACCTGGTGCACAATCACCTGGAAATATTGCTGCTAAAAATATACTGTGTAGCTCCTATCCTCAGTTTCTGGTTCCCTATATCTTGGGTGGAATCGAGAAATACATCATGCACAAAAATTTCTTAGGTGGTTTGGATAGCCTTTTGTGAGCCTTCTAGAGGCATGACACACCTTGTTTCCTTTAGGCTTTTGTACTTACTTTGTCTAGTATGTGTACCCCTTTGCTGTGAAGCCTCTGACTTGCCCATTCTGGATTTGGTACTGTAGGAAGTCACCACTGTAGCAGATCAATGTCAAATTATCTAAAACATAGGAAGAAAAGGGAAACATTTCAGTTCTGGCCAACTATTTATAAAAGTTCTTTTACTTCAAGGCATTTAAGCATTTTGCCATTTGTGGTTTACTGGGTTGCTGCCTGTCTTCCCTATTAAGCTCCTTAAGTCTAAATTCTATATCCTCAATGTCTTGTCATATACTCTTAATTATGTTTATCACATGGTTGGAAGTTACTTATTTTTAGAAATTTTCTTTACTGAAATAAAGCATCTCTTTACAAGATGTTCATTATAAAGGCCATGTTACATGAGTTGTTTTCTTACTGTGCCATTTATTTGGATTCGCGTGCCTTTGCTACGTGTGCATTTCAGCTTGGACCTCCTTCATTTTCTGTAGGTTTTAGCTGGAACTTACTTTGGTTTATTTCAAGTAATGTTGGTAGATAAGGACATTATAGGATGGAAACAGAAATGAACCCAGGTGTGAGCAGGTTTAATTCTGGATTTTTGGTTGAGTATTTAGTGAATCCTTCCTAAATCATTTAGATTAGGATATGAAGTTATGTTTTTCTTAGGACAATCAATCCTTGTGCATTTTAGTTTTCCCATAGGTAAAATGAAATAATAGCCTAGATGATTGATCTCTAAACTTCCTTCCAACTCTGAAATTTTTGCTATTCAAAGTAAAAATGCACAGGGGTCCAAATATTTAGGTGTTGTTATTGATAGTTGAGAAATAAGACTTGTTTTATGTTTTAATATCTCTCCATTTTATAATTAACTTCATTCAGACACACACACAAAAAAACCTTTGGTATCTGCAAAAGTTAATTTCTTTTCTTGATTACCCTGATTTTTTTCTGGAGCTTTTCATTATCACTCTCCCTTATTTGAGAGTAATCCAGAAACTTCACTGAAGCAGATGCAGGGAGGCTGATAAGTAGATGTAACTTGTGTTGTCATGAAACAACTTGCCAAATTATTTTATTCATCGTGCTGGTAATGCATGAAAAAGGTTAAAATGATAAAATTTTCTGTATAGTGAGTGATTATTTTGCTCTTGAGTAACCTTTAGGACCTCTTTGTTTTCATTTAAGTGCCAAGGATGACATTGATCTTGATGCCTTGGCTGCAGAAATAGAAGGAGCTGGTGCTGCCAAAGAACAAGAGCCTCAAAAGTCAAAAGGGAAAAAGAAAAAAGAGAAAAAAAAGCAGGACTTTGAGTAAGTATATTTTAAACATATTTGATTTTTATTTGTTTTGGTACTAGATTCATTTAATAAAAGCATGCCAGTGCTTCACAATGTATTTTAATCCTTTTCTAGTGAAGATGATATCCTGAAAGAACTAGAAGAATTGTCTTTGGAAGCTCAAGGCATCAAAGCTGACAGAGAAACTATTGCAGTGAAGGTGAAAGACAGATCTTTGCTACCTGTTCGTGTTTCATATTCTGTTCTTGCTTTCCTACTCTTGTTGTTTTGGGGAGCTACATTTGGAAACTTTGAACAGTGTACAATATGTTAAAACTTCTATGGAATCTGATGCCAAAGGGATAAATAGGAATGTAAAGGTATTTTATGGTATGTTGCTTGTTCAGAAAATTGGTACATTTGGAGATATGATGTAATCCCTGATCCCCACCTTCAGTTTTCTCTATTGTTTCTTTTTTTAATCCTTCAAATTTGGATAAGCCTCAGAGTAATTGGAAAATGATAGATATTTTTTCTTTTTTCAACTTGCCCCTTAGGCTTTCTAAAGTTAGTAAATGTGGACTGGTGATTCGTTCTTGTTTCGAGAGCCCTTGGATTCTGAAAGTTAAAATGAATGTGAGGCGTATCTGAGGCCAAAGCCAACCTCTCACACTTGGTTGAATTTTATATTCCTGTGAAAAAGACTTTGAAAAAGATTTTGAAATCATTTTGAGATTTTTTTAAATGTTTACTTAATGAAGCACATGACTCTGATCTCGATTATAATTCTGTTAATTTTATCTAACAATGGAAATTTTTTTAGCCAACAGAAAACAATGAAGAGGAGTTCACCTCAAAACAAGATAAAAAAAAGAAAGGACAGAAGGGCAAAAAACAGAGTTTTGATGATAATGATAGTGAAGAATTGGAAGATTCAAAATCAAAAAAGACTGCAAAACCAAAAGTGGCAATGTACTCTGGGAGTGATGATGATGATGATTTTAATAAACTTCCTAAAAAAGCTAAAGGGAAAGCTCAAAAATCAAATAAGAAGTGGGATGGGTCTGAAGAGGATGAGGATAACAGTAACAAAATTAAAGAGCATTCAGGAGTAAATTCTTCTGGTGAAAGTCTTGATGAATCAGATGAATTTTTGTCATCTAGAAAAGGACAGAAGAAAAATCAAAAAAACAAGCCAGGTCCTAATATAGAAAGTGGGAATGAAGATGATGATTCCTCCTTCAAAATCAAGACAGTGGCCCAAAAGAAAGCAGAAAAGAAGGAGCGCGAGAGAAAAAAGCGAGATGAAGAAAAAGCAAAACTGCGGAAGCTGAAAGAAAAAGAAGAATTAGAAACAGGTAAAAAGGATCTGAGTAAACAAAAGGAATCTCAGAGGAAATCTGAAGAAGAAACTGAAAAATCCAAAGTGACTCTTGATACTGGAGTAATCCTCGCCTCTGAAGAGAAAGCAGAGACTCCCACAGCTGCAGAAGGTTGGTTAATACTTTAAAGGAAAGAGCAAAAGGCTTTTGATTTACAGTGTAAGTTGTAATCATTATGCCCCAAGGTCATTTCGTTGTTTGTCCATGGTTATAAAGGCACTTTATTTTAAGGAGCCATCTAAAAAATTACATCTAAGAATCTGACTTGATTTGTGTTGTTAATCCTTTACATACATAGTATAAATATCTTTCAAATTACATACAGACTGGAATTTTTATAGAATTTCATTATGAAAACTATTTTTTGCTGTTGATAAAGACTATGAAAGTTACTTAATGAAAAATTTTTTCTTACTTTCTAATAACTAACTGTCAGATAATACTTGAATTCTTTCCTGTCTTTAAAAACCTAGTTCAATTTATGAAATTCACAAAGAATTGTTTTCATGAAGTTGCTGATACTTTGTGCTTTACTTAAAACTCAGCATGCTAAAATTAGTTAATGTCTTTTAAGCAATAATGAGCCTTTTTTTTTTTTTTTTTTTTAACAGAACCAATTAAAAAATAGAAGTCCTAGCTAAAGATCAGATGGTTTGTATGGCCATACTGTCCTCTTAAAACAGTAGTTTTTCTTTTGACTGGAAAATTTTTTTTTTTCCTTTCTCCCCAAGTATGCCCTACATATTTGCAGACTGGAAAACTTTTAATGGGAAAATTGACATAACTTTTTTTTTTTTTTTTTGAGATAGAATTTCACTCTTGTTGCCCAGGCTGGAGTACAGTGATGCAATCTCAGCTCACTGCAACCTCTGCCTCCCAGGTTCAAGTGAGTCTCCTGTCTCAGCGTCCCAAGTAGCTGGGATTACAGGTGCCCACCACCATGCCCAACTAATTTTTGTATTTTTAGTAGAGATGGGGTTTTGTCATATTGGCCAGGCTGGTGTCGAACTCCTAATCTCAAGTGATCTACCCACCTCAAAAGTACTTGGATTGCAGGCATGAGCCTCCACGCCCAGCAACTTTTTAAAATGCTAGGATTTTTATTATCAGGATATCTTTGAGGAGGAGCATCATGAAAGTACCTTCATAGCTTTTAATTCTTTAGAGTTCTTGGGGTATAACTGTATATTTTTATATTTTATCCTACTAATATCCCCCTGAAGTAGGCATTATTCTCATTATCTCCATGTTGTAGAAGTGAAATTAGCTACAGAACTTAGGTTCATTGTTAGGACTTCAAATAGGCATCTGTCAGAAACCAGCCACTCTTCTCAGGTACCATGGATTAAAAGATACAGTAGGTACCGGATTGCCCTTTTGCTACTTACAGTATTCTTCGGTCATACTGTATTCCTCAGGACATCTGAGGAATTGCAGACTTCTCAGGAGGCCATCTGTGAGTTACTCTGAACTCTTCTAGTTATTGAAGTGCTCAGGATGCCCTGATGCCTGTAAAACTTAGTCTGCTGCTGGCATCAGCCTTGGCCCATTATGTTCTTGAATTCTGGTTGGGTTTAAACATTTTACCTTTATTCGTTTTTGGTAGATGACAATGAAGGAGACAAAAAGAAGAAAGATAAGAAGAAAAAGAAAGGAGAAAAGGAAGAGAAAGAGAAGAAAAAAGGACCTAGCAAAGCCACTGTTAAAGCTATGCAAGAGGCTCTGGCTAAGCTTAAAGAGGAAGAAGAAAGACAGAAGAGAGAAGAGGAAGAACGTATAAAACGGCTTGAAGAACTAGAAGCCAAGCGTAAAGAAGAGGTATGTTTTCATGAAGTTGGTTATACTGATATTGTATTTAACTTAAAATCTATTCTCTGTAAAATATCTTTAGTTTTCTAATAATGAAAATTTCATAGTTGCATGGTAATTCAGTTATATTATTGTTCTGATACAAATAATAAGATGAAGAGGTACAGCACATCTTATCTTTATTTTCCTTAACAGATTGCTTGACACATAAGTTGTGTATGTATCATTGCCAATAATCTGATGTGATGTTAATTAATAATCATGTACAATATTTAAAATACTTTGATTTGGAATCTCCTGACATAATACTTTGCGTGTGTCTCAACAGATTTATTTGAAGTTTGGATTGTTTACATTAGAATTATATAGTTCATTAAATGCATACAGGTTTTGTCTGACATGTACTCTTTTATAGGAACGATTAGAACAAGAAAAAAGAGAAAGGAAAAAGCAAAAAGAAAAAGAAAGAAAAGAACGCTTGAAAAAGGAAGGAAAACTTTTAACTAAATCACAGAGAGAAGCCAGAGCCAGAGCTGAAGCTACCCTTAAACTCCTACAAGCTCAGGGTGAGTGATACTCTTCATTAACTGAACAGTCAGAGAGCTCTGCACATGTAGTTATATCCCTTAATGTTTAGAAGCAGAATTGAATTTGCATCAGGACAGTTCCTATGAAAATCTGTGAAAAAGTTCAAGAAAACATAAGGAATAGGTGATGTAGTTTCATTGTTTAGGAAGATGACTTCTACGTGCGGATAAAAATATATATGTAAATGATAGTATGTCTAAATAAGTTCTCTTTCCACAAACCATAATAGCGATAATAATAGAATAAGTTCTTATATACCTATCAGCCAGCTTCAACAGTTAAGAACATTTGACATTCTTGTTTTGTACCTCTCCATCTACTTTTTTTCCTGGCGTGTTTTAAAGTGAATCCTAAAAAATAAAAAAGAAATACAGCAATTCCCAGATAGCATATTAGTTTCCCCATATGACCACAGTGAAAAAATATTCATGACTTTTTTTTTTTTTTTTTTTTTTAACCTTTTCCTTGCATTCTGACACAAGATATCCCAGGTTCATCTTGCATGGCCTGAGACCTGGAATCAGTTGTTTATCCAAAGAGCTTTGGTTCCTTTTAGGCGGGGAATAGTGTTTAGAGAACCACAACTGGGCATATAATATATTACTTTTTTGAAAGGTACGATTATTTTAAATAGTGTCCTTGCTCCAATAAGAAGAATGTATTGGGACCTCTCTTAATTTTTGTTCCTATTTTCCCTAGATTTTCATAATACAGTCATTTTGGTGTTTATGGTATAATTATAGTAATAGCTACCATTTATTCTGTGTGTAGTATGTAACTGATGCTACAGTTGTCCTCTACATTGTCTATTTTTCCCTCATAAAAAATCTTATAGCTACTTTTACTTCCACCATATAGATGAGGAAATGGTGGTTCAGAGAGTGTAAACAGCTTGTCCGAGACCACAGAACTAAAATTAAAGCTGGTCTGTGCAACTACCTTTTTCTTACCCATAATTTCAGCTGGAAGCATTAGATGTAAAGAAACCCAGTACTTAGATTTTAGAAAGTTTTATTCTTTACTGAGAATATAGCCTTTTAAAAATTTTTAATGGAATTAGGTACAGATTCGAATATAGTTAGCACGGAAGAAACATCAGATTTCATTGGTGACTGTTGGAGAGGCTAAAAGCACCCATGAAGAACTTGAGATGGGACCAAGCAGGGAGTAGTTCGCCAGTCTCAAAAATACTGTTTTTAAGGAGTAGTTAGACTTGTAGTTATGGAAATTACAGTGTAAAATGACATACTTTTAGCATCAGTCTTTGGGATAGGCTTGTAAGAGATGAACTCTCCAGTGACATCTCTGACCCTGGTCTCTTATTCTTCATAGTGTTGTCTAATGTTTACCATCTTATTAGTTCTCTATTGTCTATTAATAAAAGTCCAAATTCCTTAGCTTGACATTCAGGGTCCTTCCCCCACAGTCCACTCATGTGAGTCATCTCATTAAAAGATCTACGGTGTTGGTTCATCATATCTTTGAAAGACAGCTTCTTAAATAAAGATCGGTTACCACATTTATTACCTAGAATATTGTAAAACTTACTCATTGAGCTGAAAATGTACTCTCAGAGTGTAGTCATCTGCAGGTGTTTTCATATAATTACTCTGAAATGTGCAGCAGGTTAACTTTTCAATCATCCTTTAGCCTGTGACTACTAAGCATATATGTATATGCACACACGTATATTTATAATATATACTCATATATAATATGCATACCTTATCAATAATATGTAATAAACTAATTTCAGGCAAAGAGCTTCTTCAAGAACTTGATTGTGATGTCTCAGTTTGCAAACTGAATGGAATGTCTAAACACATACAAGTCTTGGTGTTGATTACAAATACAACAGCTTATTTGAGGGTCCATGACTAGAGGAGTAGTCAGTTGATTAAGTCTAGGGTGTTATAGGGACCACCCTTCAAGTAATCCAGCCTACAGTTTCCCCTCAGGCCCATGCTTTTCATCTTAGTAGATGTAGGCTGCTAGGCAAGGAAAACTCTAATAAAACTGATTATCTCTGCATTATCAGCTGACTTTATCCTCTTTCTTTGGTTTCTTTAATATGTTTGTCTTATCATTATAGCTCTGGTTTTACTGTTTTATCCATTCTTTAGCACATACATAACACACATCCATATATATTCATACTTTAGAGTTAACATTTTAGTCATTTTCCTTTATTAGTGACTTCACTCAAAATCCCATGGTATACAATTTCTGTTCTTTATTCTAAGGTTTTTGCCCATAGTGAGAGACTGTGAGTAATCTAGTAATCTGTAGATTCAGTTCAATCCCAGTCAAAATCACAGCATGATATTTTGTAGATATCTATCAACTAGTTCTAAAATGGATATGAAGAGACCAAAAAGTTAGAATGGCCAAAATATATTTGTAAAAGGAGAACAAACCTAGAATACCTGATTTCAAGACTTAGTCTAAAGCTGTAGGAATGAATACAATGTGATATTGCCAGAAGGATAGACAAACAGACAAATAGTCTATACATGGTTAGTATATAGGTAAAAGGTGATTCCACGGATAAAATACGGTATTTGTAGCAAGTGGTACTAGAACAGTAGGGCATCTGTAGGCAGAAAAACTCATAACTCTAGTTTTAATCCCCATTATATGAAAATTTACTCAAAATGGTTATACAATAATACTTTCAGAGGAAAATATAGGGGGATATTTTGTGTTAGGCAAAGAGTGCTTAGATAGGACTCTCAACGTATAATTCATAAAAGGAAAAAAGATACATTTTAAGAAGACCAATTCAAAACTTTTCTCTGCAAAAGACACTGTCAAGAGAATTCCAAGACAGTATCTCCAATTCAGATATCTGACAAAGAATTAATGTCCAAAATATATAAAGACCTCTCAAAATTCAACTGTAAGACAATTCATAAGTTCATTTAAAAATGGGCAAAATGTTTCAACAGACGCTTTCACCAAGAAGTGATATGCACCTGAAAATAATGTTCTAAAAAAAGAGAAACTTACCTTTACCACATTTAGAGCAGCTGAAACTTTTTTTTTTTTTTTTTTTTTTTTTTTTGAGGACACACAGTTTTGCTCTTGTTGCCCAGGCAGGGGTGTCATCTCGGCTCACTGCAACCTCCACCTCCAGGTTCAAGTGGTTCTCCTGCCTCAGCCTCCTGAGTAGCTGGGATTCACCCACCACCACAATATAATTTTTTTTATTTTTTTTGAGACAGAGTCTCTCTTTGTCGCCAGGCTGAAGTGCAGTGGTGTGATCTCTGCTCACTGCAACCTCTACCTCTTGGATTCAAGGGATTCTTCTGCCTACTGCTCTGTCCAGTTTCCATTGGCTAGAACGGGACCTCTCATTCTATGCTTGACCCAATTGGCTGAAAACTTGGAAATTGCCTGAATAGATAAGGGGAAAGAAGATGAAGAAGAAGATAAGGATGGAGAGGAAGCTAGTCAGGAGAAGGTCAGGAGGTTTCCAAATAAGGAATGGCATGCTCTGGGGTTTGGACCTTGCCCCGTTCTGTTTAGACATGCCAGAGAGAGTCAAGGTAAACTGATTTAGGACATAGCTGAATTAGAGAATATATATACATGGTATATGTTTATGCTAATAGCGGATAATGGTCACAGAGCAAGGGATTGTAACTCCTTCTCCTTATTTGTAGTCTAAGATATAAACTTTGAAGAAGAACTTTTCCATCTCTCACACACCACCATGCCCAGCTAATTTTTGTATTTTTAGTAGAGACATGGTTTCACCATGTTGGTCAGGATGGTCTGGATCTCTTGACCTTGTGATCCACCTGCCTCAGTCACCTAAGGTGCTGGGATTACAGGTGTGAGCCCCTGTGCCCAGCCAATTTTTAAAAAAATAATATACTTTTTTGTATTTTTAGTAGAGACAGGGTTTCACCATGTTGGCCAGGATGGTCTCTTAAGTCCTGATCTCAGGTGATTTACCTGCCTTGGCTTCCCAAAGTGCTGGGATTATAGGTGTGAGCCACCACTCCCAGCCAAAACTCTTCTGTATTATTGATGGGAATGCAAAATAGTATAGCCACTTTGGAAAACACTGGCAATGTTTTTATAAAATTAAGATCGTATTTACCTTATGTTTCATCATTCACACTCCAAAATATTTCCCCAAGAGAAAATTTCACACAAAATTTTAAACATCTGTCTGAAAATGTTTATACCTGCTTTATTCATAATTGCAAAAAAGTCCTTCAGCTGTTGAACGGATAAGCAAACTGATACATTTACACAATGGAATGCTACTCAACAATAAAAAGAAACGAATTACTGATAGTGCAACAGAGTGTGTGACTCTCAAATCCATTATGATGATAGAGGCCAGACTAAGATTCCATTTATGTGACACTTAAAAAAAGCAAATCTTTTGGATGGAGCACAGTTCAGTGGTTACCAGAGGCTAAGAGGGTTTGACTACTAGGAGCAGCACAGGGTGATGTAGCTGTTCTGCATCTTCATGGTGATGATGATGCATGTATCAAAACTCTCACTATACATAAAAAAAAGGATTTTTTTCTGTATGTAAATTTTAAAATACCTTATATAAGAAAGATAAAGATTTTTCCATGGGTATGTATCTCTGTGGTGAAATGCAGTGCTATCCTTTAAATAGTACTTCTCAGGTGACATGCAAGTAGTATAAGCCTGAAGCTTTTCATTTTTTTCTCTCAGGTGTTGAAGTGCCATCAAAAGACTCTTTGCCAAAGAAGAGGCCAGTTTATGAAGATAAAAAGAGGAAAAAAATACCACAGCAGCTAGAAAGTAAAGAAGGTTTGTATACAAAATAATTTCTAATATAGGAGCTATTTTGTTTGCCTTTCCCCCACAATCTTCAAAACAGTATCTGTAAAGAAAAAAGGAAAAAATCTGAAATGCATGTTGAAACTTATT
Source organism: Callithrix jacchus (assembly GCF_049354715.1). NCBI lineage: Eukaryota > Metazoa > Chordata > Mammalia > Primates > Cebidae > Callithrix > Callithrix jacchus. The sequence goes on from NC_133515.1 coordinate 8,962,691, forward strand.
TCTAAACTTATTTCTTATTGATGCCATCATTCTCACTTGTTTCAAATGATAAGCTAATGGAAAAAGTATTTTACTTTGAAAAATCTGGGTTCTACCCTATGAATATTGTAACTGTTGTTAACTCTGAAAAGTAAAACTACCATTGTTATCTTTTCTTGGTTTCCTTCTTAGCCTTCTAGAATGTTTATATTTTATTTATTGAGCAGAAAGAGTAGTTTCCTATACAACGTATGATTATGTTTGAACATTTTCTAAAGTTGAAGAAATAGGTTTGCACAGGCCACGCACAGTGGCTCAATCCTGTAATCCCAGCACTTTGGGAGGCCAAGGCAGGTGGATCACCTGAGGTCAGGAGTACGAGACCAGCCTGGCCAACATAGTGAAATTCTGCTTCTACTAAAAATACAAAAATTAGCTGGTCATAGTGGCACACACCTGTAATCCCAGCTACTTGGGAGGCTAAGGCAGGGAGAATTGCCTGAACCTGGGAGGTGGAGGTTGCAGTGAGCCAAAATTGTGCCACTGTGCTCCAGCCTAGGCAACAGAGCAAGACTCCATCTCAAAAAAAAAAAAAAAAAAAATAGGTTTGTACTACTCTTTTTAATTCAGTACTTAGTGGAGTGAACATACTGTGAACATCTTGTCAGCTGCCTGAATGTTGTTGCATAGGTGCTACAAGAGCATAGCCAACTTGATAGAAAGGAGGCAGTTTGAAACCAAAGAGAACAAGCGTCTACTAGAAAAATCTCAGAGGATAGAGGCCATCATTGCATCTATGCAGGCTGCAGGTGCAGAGGATGCACAGTTACAAGGAATAGAGGAGATGATCACAGCTCCTGAACGTCAGCAGCTAGAGACACTGAAACGTAATGTCAACAAGTTGGATGCCAGTGAGATCCAGGTGGACGAAACTGTCTTCCTGCTGGAGTCTTACATTGAGTGCACCATGAAGAGACTGTGACCCAGAAGAAGATCTTCCTCAAAAGACTGGGGGTGGGGGGATGGAAAGCAAAATAAAGGAGGTGCCTGGATGCATTATTTGCAGGAGGAAGAAAAAAAAATTCAGTACTTAGTGGAGTATCTTAACAGAAATTATACACTGAAAAAAAAATATTATCTTGGTTTCTGTCCTTTTTTCAGTGTCTGAATCAATGGAATTATGTGCTGCTGTAGAAGTTATGGACCAAGGAGTACCAGAAAAGGAAGAAACACCACCTCCTGTTGAACCAGGCCAGTAGCATTATCTGATTATTTAATTAGTGAATTCTTACTAAACAGTGTTGGTGTGCCATAAGTTGTCTTAGTTATCATTAAATAGTTGGGGAGAACCAAATAAGTATCTGGCCGGATGGCTTGCTTTCTTCGTAGTTCTTTCTTTTCTATTTCTTTTCATTTCTGCATTGAATAAGTATCCAAGTGAGACTTGAATCAATTTTGTTCTTTTCAGCAGTGTTGGTAAAATGTTTTGTAGAAAGGATAGTAGGTTTTGGATTTTCTCTGATGCTTTTAAGTATGGTCAGAAATCTCAAAAAAGACCTCAAGGTCTTCATTTAATGCTTTGGAAGCAAATGTGAAGCATTTTTAACTAGAACTTTTTAAGAATCATAAAATTTGGCACTTTTAGACCTTCTTAAAGGTCAGCTTCTATTTACAATAATTAGAGGATTCAGCTAATTCATTGTGGAGTATCTGTGTATGTGTTGAGGAGTTGGGGAAAATATCTTTTTTTTTTTTTTTTTTAATTAAGCATCGTCCTAATTCATGAGACTAGGTATCGACAGGAGAGCTGGGGTTGCCGAAATGTATGTTTGACATTCAAGAGAATTCCCAGCATTTTAAAGATGTGATCAGGAGTGGAAAAAAGCCTTTAGAGAATATTAAGCCTGATTTACACTGGTGAATTATATTATTGATAGTTCCTTTCCTTCCTTTTTCTACTTTCTCTTCTAAGTGAATAGGATCATTTCACTTGGGTAGACCTCAGCCCAGCATTGATACGATAAAATTAGAGAAATTCAGATTGATATGCTTAATAACATTACACTATTTTAGGTCGTATTTTTAGCTCTAGAAAGAATTGCTAATCTAGATGGATATTTTGGGTACCTGTTTCTGAGTCTCATTTTCTCCTCAAGAAAACTTACCCAGACTTGTTGACAAATAATGATTATTACAGAGAAGCAGATATCACATGCCCTACTCCCATCTTCCTTTCATTTAAGAATAGTTGTGCCTGGTTAGATTTCAGTAAAGAGAAGCATTCTTGTTAAGAAGAGTATTAGGTCTTCGATATCGAAATAATATTCAGAATTTAGCTTTCTGGCTCTTTTGGGGTTAGGAGCACAGCATTCTATTCTTATTTTGAACTGGAGTGATGGTGGTAGTTTTGTAACTTCAACTTTGGAATTTAAGTATATTTACATACCTGTAAAGGTTAAAAGCAAAATAATAAATTCCTTGCATAAAATATGAGTTGGATGATCAAAAAGAAGATATATGTGAAATTTCATTTGTTTTCAAGAACCGAGTACATTCATATACCTTTTTCAAAATCTAAAACATTTAAATTAATGAAACATTTAGCTTGAATGGAAAATCGGTTAAGTGTAATATGGTTTGTTGACAGTAGTAGGAAATAGAAGCATTTGGTAATAGTAAACTCTAACTTGCTAGCTGTATTAAAAAGATAGTTCCAAAGATGATAATTGCATACTTTTTTGCATAATTAAAACACTTATGTCAGAGCATAATTTTTTTACTTTTTTCTAAAAGACCTTTATATTTCTAAATAATTTTTGTGTCTGAAATGCAACTTTTAACTTACAGAAGAAGAAGAAGACACTGAGGATACTGGATTGGATGATTGGGAAGCTATGGCCAGTGATGAAGAGACAGAAAAAGGTGAATACCTCATAAGCACACGCTGATAAATATGGTTATTATAAATGCATAATATCTAGTTAAATGAATAGTCTTTTGATTATGAAAGCCATGTGAACATTTCTGGGGATAGGGCTCAGTCTCCTGTTATCTCCTATGCCGTGGTTTCAAAGTCCTCATGTGGATCTTCATTTTATGAATGAGTGGTTCCTCAGAATGTTATTTGTAAGATAGCTGCCTAAGGTTTAGAATGCATTTTTTCAGAGTGATGATATTACAGATAGGGTTGTTACTAAAGCTGACCTACGAACAGCACGGTTAACTTAAAAGGTGACGAAGAGCTAAATACTATAGTTCCTAATACGTATGAATAGAGAGTAAGCATTTTTGTCATTATTTCCCCGTCTTTATTATTAAAATCTCTACTTTAAATTTAATTTCCTATTAGTTTACTAATTTACTGAGAATGATCTATGGCTCTTTGGTTTTTTCAGCCTCCTACCTCTCCCCAATCTTTGTTTTTAAAGCTATGCATTTTTCCTTAAGCATGGCTTTAGTCAGATTCTACAAGTTCTGATATGTTGATATTTTCTCATTTTCATTTTAGTGTATTAACTTTTACCTGTGATTTATTTAGTGTTTTCTTAATCTACAGAAATGGGCATTTTCTAATTGTCTTTTGTTACTTCATTGTGATTAGAGAGCATACATGATTCTGTCCTTTGAAATATGTTGAGTTTTGCTATGCAACCTAGCATGGTCAGTTACTGTATGTTTCATATTTGGGAAGAGTTCCTGTTCCTCAGTAGTTGGATGCTTTGCTTTCTGTATTTAGGTTAAGTTTGCTAATCATTTTGCTCAAATCTGTTATGGTGTTCTCAGGGGTTTTTTTGTTTTTGCTTTTATTTTTCTTCTAGTCTGCTTTTTCTCTCTTATTGAGACCAGTGTGTCAAAATCTCCCATCATGATTGTGGATTGTCTATTTCTCCTTAGTTCTGTTAATTTTTGCTTTATGTATTTTTATGCTGTGTCATTAGGTAAATACAGTCTTGTATCTTTGTAATGAATTGACTCATTTATATATATATAAATGTGTGTGTGTGTGTGTGTATATATATATATATATATTTCTAGCATTGTCTTTTGATATAAAAGTCTACCTACCTAAGATTCATATAAGTACATGAGCTTTGATTTACATGATCTTTACTCTTTCTGTATTCTTAAATAGCATTGTCTTAGTCTGTTTGTGGTGCTATAACAAAACACCACAGACTGGGCAGTACTAAAGAAGAGAAATATATTTCTCACAGTTCTGGAGGCTGGGGCGTCCAAGATCAAGGCACCAGCATTGGTGTCTGGTAAAGGCTGCTCTCTGCTTCCAAGATGGCGCCTTGGTGCTGCATCCTCCAGAGGGAAGGGCGGCTGTGTCTTCACATGGTGGACGGGAGGGGAGGGCAAGAGGAGCAAACTCTCTTTGAAGGCACTTTTCTGCTGGCATGAATTCACTTATGAGAGTGACTTAATCACTCCCCAAACCTTCCCTACCACCCTGCCATCCCCTACCAGCAAAATGGGGATTAAGTTTTCAACATGAATTTTAGAGGGGACACCATTTACAAATCACAGCTAGGATCTAGTTGAGGTTTTTAAAATTCAGTTTGTCATTCTTTGTATTTTACTTAGAGTACTTAGTCTGTTAAATGTAACATTTGGTGTAATTAATGAAGTGTATTGGTTTTAAACATTTCATCTTACTAAGTCCTTTTTATTCTACCTGGTTCTTTTTCCCTCCTTTCTAACCATCTTTTGGGTTACCAGATTTTTTAAATTTTATTTTTTCTCCTTCTTTGAGCTTAGAAGTTGTGTACTTTTCCAAAAAACTTCCTAGTGGTTTACTCTAAGAAAAATTTTAGCATATACCTTTGAACTAACAATGACTAATGTTATCATCTAACAATGCTGGGGCTTTACAGTCCTTGAATGACATTTACCCAATACTCTGTTTAGGTATCATTGCTCTTGGCCAGGCATCGTGGCTCACACCTGCAATCCCAGCACTTTGGGAGACCAGAGTGGGCAGGTCACTTGAGATCAGGAGTTTGAGACTAGCCTGGCCAATGTGGCAAAACCCCATCTCTACTAAAAAGACAAAAATTAGCTGGGCATGGTGGTGCACGCCTGTAATCCCAGCTACTCAGGTGACTGAGGCATGAGAACTGCTTGAACCCAGGAAGCGGAGGTTGCAGTGAGCTGAGATTGTGCCACTGCACTCCAACCTGGGTGACAGAGTGAGACTGTCTCAAAGGGGAAGAAAAGGTATCATTGCTCTCATTTCATTATCTATTTTAGACCTCAGCTTATATTTTATATAGTCAATGCTAATTACTTACAAGTTTACCCACATTCTTAACATTTCATTGTGCTTCATTTCCTGCATCTTTGACCTTCCATTTGGGATTGTTTCTTCCTATCTGAAGAACACTTTAGAATTTCTTTTAGTGTGGATCAGTTAGTAAGACATTCTATTTTGCTTTCTAAAAACATCTTTATTACATCTTCATTCTTTAATTTTATATATTTACTGAGTGAGGAATTCTGGGTTGAGGTTTAACACTTTGAAGTTATTATTCCCTTGCCTTGGCTTTTATTGTTCCTGTTGAGAAGTCAGGTATCAGCCTAAATTTTTCATGTGTCTTTGGTTTGTAGCAGTTTTATCATGATATACCCAGAATAGGTTTTTAAAAAATGTATTTTACTTGTAAAGCTTTATTAATACATGGTGTTATGTTTTTATCAGTTTTATGTTAGGAGTCGTTATCTCCCTCAGAATTCTAATGATGTCTCTGATAGGCTCTCTTACTGTGTACTTGTTTCCTATTTTCTGTACTTTCCACCTAGTGAGTCTCTGGTTCGTTCTGGATTGCTTCTCCTGATTGTCTTCTAAGGTCACTGACTTTCTCCTTAGCTCTTTCTGTTCTGCGATTAGGCCCATCTTTTGAGTTCTTAATTTCATCTCTTCTATTTTTCAAGTTTAAGTATTTCCATTTAACTGTTTTTTAGTAGTTTTAATTTACCTTCTAAAATTTTTAACTTTGTCTTTTGCCTCTGATGGAAAGTTAGAAGCATAGTCATTTAAAATTTTTAATTTTATAACTTTAATATATGAAAGTCCTTTTGCTGTTTTATATGTTGGTTCTTCTCATGTAAATTGTTTTCTCATATGTCTTGTTATTTTTATATATGTTCTGGATATTTCACTTGGAGGTCAAGGATGATGTTTTCTCCAGAGCAAATTTATGTGTTATTTCCACCAGGTATCTGAGTGAACTAGCAATCTGGAATCATCTTATTCTCGACTTAGAATTGAGAGGATCTGAAGGTGATCTGCCAGTAATGGGGAGATCCTCTTTATTTCTTATTCATCCTTATTCCTGGGGTACAGCTCTTCATGATATTACCCCACAGTAAGGGTGTGTGTAACCCAATGTCTGCTCAGTGTACCCCCCTGAATTCTTAGTATTCTGGTAGATCGAGACTCCCAATGCAGCTTAGCCTTTCACCTACCTCCTCCCGAATTAACAAATGACGCTAAGAGGAAAGTGGTACTAAAGACTGTTCTCATCTTCTTGGGTTTCTGTTCTCGCATGGATTCTGGCTTTAATGCTTTCCTTATGCATTAACTTCACTATGAATTACTGCCTTAAGGTTTTACTATTAAGTGACAGACTTCATTTTAGCATGTAGACAGATGCCTTGCATTTACACTGTATGAATGTACCATTATGATGTACCATTACTGCCTTAAATACAGGTTGAGCCTCTGAAATTAAAAAATCTCAAATCCGAAGTGCTCCAAAATCAAGTTTGAGCACCCCTGCGTGACGCTCAAAGGATGCGCTTGTTGGAGCGTTTCAGATTTCAGGTTTTTCAGACTTCAGATGCAAATATTCCAAATTTTAAAAAATCAGTAGTAAGTATAAGTAGAGAATGCAAACATTTCAAATTTTAAAAAATCAAACAGTTCTTGTCCAGGCATTATTTCCTTCCCTTACTTTAAAGCAAGCTTGTCCAATCTGCAGCCTGTGGGCCACATGCAGCCCAGGATGGTTTTGAATGTGGTCCAGCACAAATTTGTAAACTTTCTTAAAACATTATGTGTTTTTTTTTTAAGCTCATCAGATATTGTTAGTGTTAGTGTATTAGTGTATTTTTTGTGTGTCCCAAGACAATTCTTCTAATGTGGCTCAGGGAAGCCAAAAGATTGGACACCCCTACTTTAAAGTCTCTTATCTTGATATAAATCTATCATATTAATGCTTATTTATTTAAAAATATATTTGCTTTTCTGGTAGAAGGAAACACAGTTCATATAGAAGTAAAGGAAAACCCTGAAGAGGAGGAGGAGGAGGAAGAGGAAGAAGAAGATGAAGAAAGTGAAGAAGTGGAGGAAGAGGAGGGAGAAAGTGAGGGCAGTGAAGGTGATGAGGAAGATGAAAAGGTGTCAGATGAGAAGGATTCAGGGAAGACATTAGATAAAAAGCCAAGTAAAGAAATGAGCTCAGATTCTGAATATGACTCTGACGATGATCGGACTAAAGAAGAAAGGGCTTATGACAAAGCAAAACGGAGGATTGAGGTATTTATTTTACCCTTTCTCTTTACTTCATTTCTCCCCACTCTTCTGTGATTATTAAAACTGTGCTCCACAACTAACTACTTCGAACAGCACTTTATATGTTCTCAAGCATAGTATATTGTTCAGTTTTTGTAATCTTGAAATATTATTGGCCTTCGACACTGATCTTACCCAAGGACTTCCCTCTCTTACCTAAGATATGGTCAATACTTCACTTTTTTTCTTGTTTTCTCCATATTTTAATGTGCTCTTTGAGTGATGGTTTATAAGTATGCATAGGTATTCTGAACATATGCCCTCTGCCTCACATATTTAGGTTAGTCACCATGAGGCATCTGATCACTTTGGTTGTTAATCTGGTGGGTTGATGAGGCTTCTGTTTAGTAAAGTCCAATACCTGATAAGCTTTCTGTATTTCTCCTTCTTAATGCAGATTTCAGTAGACTTCAAGAGAACGTTTTCTTTAGTTCTGTCAGCCTAATGTAAATAATACATTAAAAACTAGTTTGCTTGAGGATATTAAACTATTTTAAAGCTAAAGACTATTTTAGCTTTCCTTTTCATGTATGATTAATTTTTCATTTTTTTGTTTTAATACTTGTATATTGATATTTGCTTTTTCTCCTGTAAAGTCTAGGTAAGGATAAATTATCTAAATTTCTAAAGGACCGAGAGGGTTTGTTGTTCTAAATTAAGGTTTCTCAGCCCTGGCACTGTTAAAATTTGGGGGCCAGATAATTCTTTGTTGTTGGTGACAGGGACTGTTCTCTTCCTTGTATGATATCAAACAACTTCTTGGCCTTTACCCACTAGATGCCTGTAGCAAGTCTCCCTCAACCGGCACCCCAGTGTGACTTTCTTTTCCCATAGCATCTACTCCCACCAGCTCCCTTGCCATATACTCATGCTTGAGAAAGTGATGGAATATCTGTACTGTGCTTGCTGATTGACAAACAATAAGTATAAAGCAGAGGAGTTTCTCAGTAATCCTGCTCCCTAGATTAGTTAATGATACTGTGTATGAGCTTCATGTTTTTAAAAATAAAGGCCCTAGCCCCAAATGCAGTCATATTGGGAGTTAGGGCCTTGAGGAATGATTTTTGGGGAAATGTTGAGTCCATAACAAACATCATGGATCCATAAACCTTGCTACATACTATGATTTTTTTGAAATTCACTCCATTCCTGGGTCAGACTCTCCATTGTGGAATGGGCTTTGTATTCGTGTATTGTCATTGTTTCAGTATAAATACTTAGAAATTCTGAGTCAGTTTGTAACTCATTGCCCTCCAAAAATTTTAATACTTCACTAAGTTGTGGGAGAGAGAGGCAGTTTTCAGTCATAGCAAATAAAGTCATTATGTTTGAATTTAAGTTGTATGTACTGTGAAGTTGTTGGGCACTACTCTTTGCTAGTAAATAAGTCCCACATTGTGTTCATCTCTGGCATCTCACTTTTGATATTTTTAAAAGATTTTCAGTTTCAGTTTCTACCAAAAAATCTCTTGTTTAGTACTAGAAATGCACGTAAAGAGCTCTTACAGAAATGGTTTTTAAATGAAAAATAGTTTTGTAAGTTGATATTGCTTCATAGTTTTTGCTTCAAGTTTATCTAATATGAATGCCAACTTTACTTTATTTGAAAGGTCATTTCAGAGAAAAACTATTGCTGGCATATGTTTTTGTTTGGTCCTCAGAAAGCTGAAGCATTTAGGTAAATTCCACAGAGAAACACATTGTGGTTCGAGGAAAAGCTTTCTTGCTCTTCCTAGTGTTTATGGAAGTGGTAGAGCCTTGGAAAGGCAGGGCATAGTACACTTATTTAAGCTGAGACTTAAATTAACAGTCTCCTCCTTGAAAGGTTTTATAGCATTTGTATATTGGATAAAAGTGTGAAATAAATTGCCTTTAAAAATCTTTAAACTTAAGTTCCAGTGAAATTTTTAAAATGTCCAAGTTTAAAATGTCCATTTATTTTTAAATTTAAAAAAATGTGTTTTTATATAAAGCCCCACACAAATTCAGGGTTGCACTGTATAGTCAATATGATGGGAAGATTGATTCCTTTTTCTAGTAATTATATTTCATTAAAGTAACTGTACAAAAGTATTCAAAAATTTTGAGATGACTTTACAACATTACTATTTGTATTCAGCAGTACTACTGTGAAATCTAAACAAATTTTTCCTTTCCAAAGGTGCTGTGAAATTAGATTGTAAAGTTCACATTATAGACTGCAATTATGTGTAGTCAAATCAACAAAGAACTTGGATGCAGGGTGTGGCATTCTTTTGCCAAGGCAAAACAGAAAGTAAAGATAGTGAGGATTTGCAATAATATTTAATATTTGATTTTTTTTTATTTCTAGAAACGGCGACTTGAACATAGTAAAAATGTAAATACCGAGAAGCTAAGAGCCCCCATTATCTGTGTACTTGGGCATGTGGACACAGGGAAGACAAAAATTCTAGATAAAGTAAGAAAATATTATATGTATTGATAGAACTTTAAAAATAAGTGAATGGTACCTTAAAAAACAATTTTAGAGACCAATAGGACATATAGGCAATTCTGTTTATAATAAATAAGTTACTAATTTCTTATTTTTGCTGCTGTCTTTTCCATTTTGAAATACCAATCTGAATTTGCTGTCTTCTCATAGCTCCGTCACACACATGTACAAGATGGTGAAGCAGGTGGTATCACACAACAAATTGGGGCCACCAATGTTCCTCTTGAAGCTATTAATGAACAGACTAAGATGATTAAAAATGTAAGTACATTGTATTTCATGTATTTCAATCTCTTACAAAAATTAAGATACGAAGTATTTCAAACGTAGAAAAAGGACAGAGACTAGTGTAACAGCCCCATATACTCACCTTTCAGAAGTAATATGTTCAATTTTGCCTGTTTTGCTTTAGATCATTCTTTTTAAAGACTAAAACCCTACGTGTTATAGGAGCTCTCACATTCCACTTCCTTCTCTTTCTCTCTCCCAGAGGCAGCCACTATTCCAACATTAGTTGTTCACCTCCATGCTTTAACAGTGATACCAATTATCTCCATAATTAGAAATTTTATTTCCTTCCATACTTTTTTCCTTCTAGTCAAATCAGTTTCTTTCCTTTATCTCTCATATTTTTCTGCTTGTTTGGAAGTATTCAGTTTATGTATGTTAAATGTACCACAGTAAGATAAGTGTGAAACTTAATATAATGCACACCATCCTTTAAGTGTCACCTTTCTTGGGCACTAGAACTTTGCCAGCTACTTCAGAAGCCCTCCAGGTGTTTCTTTCCAATCAAAGATCTCTTCTCCAGCCACAACTTTTAAGATAATCTCTACCTTTTAATGTGTTAGAAGTTGCAAAATGTTGATACTCTTAACTCCATCCGTCATTATTGGATTACTTCTGTAGAGAAACTTTTCTACTTTTTGATTATTCAGTGACAGCTTATTTAGAAAAGGCAGAATTAATACATTATCCTCTACCTTCTTTTAACTGTCTTCTAAAATAAAAAGTGACCAATATGATTTTTCTTTTTCTTTTTTTTTTTTTTTTTCTTTCTCTTTCTTTTTTGCCTCTCATAGAGACAGGAGGATCTCCCTATGTCGCCCAGGCTGGTCTTGAATTCCTGGGCTCAAGCGATCCCCCACCTCAGCCTCCCAAAGTGTGGGATTACAGCTGTGAGCCACCATGCCCAGCCCAATTTTGTTTTGTATTATGAGCACATAGGTTTAAACATATTATGGTGCTTTAGTCTATTTCAGTTATTATTGTGCTGAGATAGTCCCATCTTTGGCCAGTGGTTGGCTCCTGAGTCTTTCTCATACAATTCTAGTTGTCCTAGTTTTGGTTGCATTCATGCTGTCTGGTATGGCAGGATGTTCCAGGCTCATGTAATACAGAAACTGCCCAGACCAAAAACTGGGCCTTGTAAATAATTTCTCAGTTTCATTATTACAGAGCAGGTAAAAGTGGTAGCTTTGGAACTGAGAACCAGTAAGTTGAAAAACAAGCAGAGCATATGTTATTGCTAATGTCTCCCTTTATTCCTTATTTAGTCTTATTTCTGCATGTAAAAAGAGTCTGTGACTTTGTCTCTCCAGTTTTTGTTTTGTTTCTTTGCATTTGGGTTTTATGGAGCTTGACTCCTAGTCAATTCCTAAGAAAGGAATTATGAGAATGAACATTTCTTCAGTTTTTGAATATTGAAGAATTATTTTGTGGCCTTTATACTGGAAAGTCAGTTGACCACATATAAAATCCTTGGTTGACATTTTCATTCCTTAACGTATCTTTTGTCCAATTTCTTCTCACATAAAGTATTGCTGTTAAGTTTGATCATAAGCTGATTTTCATCGTTTTATAAGGCATATGGTCATTTTACATCTTGGTGTTGGTTCAGAGTTTTTCAGTTACACGGTGTTCTTTTACAATACGTAGTATCGAATCTTTATTTTAGAACAGTTTTCAAATTTATAATTTATTTTCATCCTATTTAAATAGTATTTCTATGTTTTAGTCATTGGAGGATTCATAACACCTTATTCTATCAGTTGCCAGAACTTGAACTCTCATTGTTATTTTAGAACATGAGGAACAAGAATATTATTAGGCTTGTATTAAAGTTATTGGGATAACCTTTATATGACGGTTGTAATTGCTTATTGTTAGTATATAAGACACTGAAGTGGAAGTAATTATGGTGTTGAGTGAACATTGAATTATGACCACCGAAATGCAGATCTGAAATGTTTACAGGGCATTATATTGATGTAGATCAGGATACCAAATTTTGAAAGACCATTTAGAGATCAGCAAAAAGAAACTGTAGATAAGCATAATACAAAAAAGTTTGTGTGTGTGTGTGTGTGTGTGATTAGTTGGTTAGTGTTACTTTTTAGACTGAAAGGAAATGTCCAAATGAGATCTGTTGTAATGTTGTTTTCAGTCATTTATGTGCTTTTGTCCAGAAAGTCAAGCATTTATGACACTATCTAAATATGGCAGGGTATGCATTTACTCTTTAACACTTTTGATCAATCTGGTAAATTTACTTTAGAAAGTACTTTTGGGATATATTTTAAGATTAGAATTGCTTTAAAATTGGACCAGATAAATTTTCCAAATGCTGAGAATCACCTCTTGCATGTCATATTTCTATAGCTTATTTCAGATGATTGCTCTGTGATTTGTATCGCCATTTAACGATCTGCTCAAACTTGGACTATGATCATAGTTTTAAGACCTTAAGAAAGGAGATATTTTCTCATTTAAATTTTTTTGGTTAAAACTCCTTTGGATATTAATGAAAATATTAACTATTGTACTTTGTTGGTTAACTCATTGTTTTTAAAATTTCTCACATGGAAAAGGGAGTAGTGATACTTTAGGGTTTTATGACAAAAGAATTGTTTTGTAAAGAAGCTTTCGTTGTTCTGACTTCCTTAAGCTTGGCACTTTTCCCCACTATTTCTAGTTTGATAGAGAGAATGTACGGATTCCAGGAATGCTGATTATTGATACTCCTGGGCATGAATCTTTCAGGTAAGACCAATTTGAATCTTTTCTCATCAAGCAAACTACTTGAAGCCATGAAGTCTCAAAGTTCACTGGAGTCATTAACCTTTGAGTAGTAATTTAATCTTTGTAACTACCAGTCCTCCTCTTTAGCTCATTGGTTTAGTAGTGTTTTCTTTGAGTACTTATTTTTTATAGAGGGCAGTCTTTATAGCTTTAAAAGAGCACCCCTTTAATGTGGAATGCAGAAAACATTCTAATACATACTAGGCCTATCTCCTGTAAAACCCATGTTACAGGTGAAATATTATGCTGTTATCTCTTGTCCACATTCTTTAACACAGAAAACTTGATTAGTAAAATTATCTGAAATATTAGTTGGTTCTAAAACTAACTCACTCCACTTAATGTCAATTCAAGTGACTCTCAGATGAGCATTTGGCAAGTTAAGGGCTAATAGTACTTGAGCAATTTAATACATATACTCTATATTGTTTGGGTTTTACAAAGAATTTTAAAAATTTAAGAAAGGTGTTAATTTCAAGACTTGCTACATACAGATCTTTTCCTTCTTTTCAACAGTAATCTGAGAAATAGAGGAAGCTCTCTTTGTGACATTGCCATTTTAGTTGTTGATATTATGCATGGTTTGGAGCCCCAGACAATTGAGTCCATCAACCTTCTCAAATCTAAAAAATGTCCCTTCATTGTTGCACTTAATAAGGTACGTGCACCTTCTGAAAAACATGTTTCTTAATTTTTTGTGATTTTAAAAAAAGTATAATAACATACAGGCATAGCTCATTTTGTTGTGTTTCACTGTATTGTGCTTCACAGATACTGTGTATGTGTAGTTTTTTTTTTAATACAAATTATAAGTTTGTAGTAGCCCTGCATTAATAAGTATATTAAATCTATTGGTGCCATTCTTCCAACACCACATGCTGATTTCTTGTCCTCGTGTCACATTTTGGTAATTTGCCATATTTCAGACTTTTTTATTAGATTTGTCATCATGAGCTGGGATAAGTGATCTTTGTTACTATTATAATTGGTTTGGGGTGCCACAAACCACACCCATATCAAATGGCACACTTAGTCAATACATGTTGTGTGTATTCTGATTGCTCCAGCAACCAGCTATTTCCTTGTCTCTTTCTCTCTCCTTGGGCCTGTTTCCTGAGACAGTATTGAAATCAGGCCAATTAATCACCTTACAGTGACGTGTAAGTGTTCACGTGAAAGGAGGAGTCACATGTAGAATATCAATCCAGCCACAACACTCCTGTAAGCCAAACTAATCTAAAGCAAGGCCCTAACTCTCTTCAATTCTGTGAGGACTGAGGAAGGTGAGGAAGCTGCAGAAGAAAACTTTGAAACTAGTAGAGGTTGGTTCATGAGGTTTAAGGAAATAAGCTGTTTCTGTAACCTAAAAGCACAAGGTGAAGCAGCAAGTGCCGATACAAAAGTTGCAGCAAGTTATCCAGAAGCTCTAGCTGAGATGATTGATGAAGGTGACTACACTAAACAACAGATTTTCAGTGTAGACAAAAAAGCCTTCTGTTGGCAGAAGATGCCATCTTGGAATTTTATAGCTAGAGAGGAGAAGTCAATGCCTGGCTTCAAAGTTTCAAAGGACAGGCTGACTCTACTTATGGACGTAATGTGGCTGGTGACTTTAAGTTGAAGCCAGTGCTCATTGACCATTCTGAAAATCCTAGGGCCCTTAAGAACTATGCCAGATCCACTCTGCTGTGCTTTATAAATGGAAATATAAAACCTGGATGATAACACATCTGTTTATAGCATGGTTTACTGAATATTTTAAGCCCATTGTTGTGACTGACTGCTCAGAGAAAAAGGTTGCTTTCAATATATTACTGCTTGTTGACAGTGCACCTGATTACCCAAGCTTCATAGAGACGAACAAGGAGATTAATGTTGTTTTCATGCCTGCAAATACAACATCCATTCTGCAGCCCGTGCATCAAGGAGTATTTTCAGCTTTATAGTATGGTTACTGAAGAAGTACATTTTATATGGCTGTAGCTGCCATAGATTGAGATTCCTTTGATGGATTTGGGCAAAAGTTGAAAACCTTTTGGAAAGAATTCACCCTTCTAGATGTTATGAAGAACGTTCATGATCCATAGAGGAGGACAAAATATAAACATTGATGGGAATTTGGAAGAAGTTGATTTCAACTCACATGTATGACTGAGGAGTTCGAGAATTCAGTAGAGGAAATCACTGCAGATGTGGTAGAAAAATAGCAAGAGAACTGAAATTAGAAGTAGAACCTGAAGATGTAATTGAATTGCTGCAATCTTAAGATAAAACTTGAACAGATGAGAAGCTGCTTCTTATGGATGGGCAAAGAAAGTGGTTTCTTGAGGTAGAGTCTACTTCTGGTGAGGATATTGTGAACATTGTTGAGATGACCAAAAAGGATTTAGGATAATCAACGTAATTGATAAAGCAGTGGCAGGGTTTGAGAAGATTGAAAGAAGCTCTTTTATTTTGAAAGAAGCACTATTATAGGTAAAATGCTTTAAGCAGCATTTCATGCTACAGATTAATTTTTTTTTTTTTTTGAGACGGAGTTTGCTCTTGTTGCCCAGGCTGCAGTGCAGTGGCACAGTCTTGGCTCATGGCAACCTCCGACTCCTGGGTTCAAGTGATTCTCCTGCCTCAGCCTCCTCCTGAGTAGTTGAGATTACAGGCATGTGCTACCACACTGAGCTAATTTTGTATTTTTAGTAGAAACATGGTTTCTCCATGTTGGTCAGGCTAGTCTTGAACTCCAGACCTCAGGTGATCCGCCCACCTGGGCCTCCGAAAATGCTGGGATTACAGGCATGAGCCACTGTGCCTGGCAGATAAATCTTTCATGAAAGGAATAATCAATAAATCGATAGGACATACTTCTTTACTGTCTCTTTTAAGAAATTGCTACAGCCACCCCAGCCTTTATCAACCACCATCCTGATCAGTCAGTAGCCATCAACATCAAGGCAGGACCCTCTGCCAGTAAAAAGATTATGACTCATCGAAGAATCAGGTGTTCGTTAACACTTTTAGCAATAAAATATTTTTAATTAATGTGTGTACGTCGCTTTTTAAAAAATGTAATGCTATCACACACTAAATTGACCATAGTGTAGTATAAACATATCTTTTAGAAGCACTGAGAAACCAAAAAAGTTGTGTGATATATTCTTGCTTTATTGCAATATTAGCTTTACTGCAGTGGTCTGGAATCTGCAGTATCTCTGAATTACACATATATAAGAAAATCCACCCCATGCTAAGTGTTTATTTTAATGTGTTCTGACAAATTTATAATCACTGTCATTCAGAACATAGACCATCTCCATATTTCCAGAAAAGTTCCCTCATGTTACTTTGTAGTCATTCTACTGCCCTCCCTAAATCTAGGCTAATATGGATCTTTCTGTGTCATATAGACTAGTTTTGCCTGTTTTATGATAAGTGGAATTATACAGTACGTAATTTTTTTAAGTTTGGCATTTTTTATTGCTCATGTTGTTATCCTTTATTTGTTGTTATGTGTATAGTAGGTTTTTCCTTTTTATTGCTGAATAGTAGTCCATTATCTGAATAATACTGCACTTTATCCATTCATCTGTTGAGAATTCCAGTTCCTGCATATCTTTGCCAGTACTTTCCCTACCTTCAGCATTCTAGTAGGTGTGTGGTTGAGTCCTAAATTACTGTGGTCTGTTTTGTTTCCACAATGACTAATGGCTTTATGTATCTTTTCTTGTACTTAAGGCTTAGAGAGAGGGCAATATCTGTTTCTTTGGAAAGTATGTTCAAAATCCTTTGTTCTTTATTAGATTGTTGTTTTATTGTTGAATTTTAAGAGTTATTTATACTTAATGTATTCTGTGTATATAACTCCTTTTCCACTTGTATGTATTGCTGATATATTCTTACGGTCTGGGACTTGGTGTTTCATTCTCATTCTCTCTCTCTCTCTCTCTCTCTCTCTCTCTTTCTCTCTCTCTCTCTGTGTGTGTGTGTGTGTGTGTGTGTGTGTGTGTGTGCGCGCGCGTGTGTGTCTGTGTCTGTGTCTGTGTCTGTGTTTTGAGACAGTCTTGCTGTGCCCAGGCTGGAGTGCAGTGGCGCAATCTTGGTTCACTGCAACGTCCGCCTCCCAGGCTCAGGTGATTCTCGTGCCTTAGCCACAAGTAGCTGGGATTACAGGCATGCAATACCATGCCGGATAGGGTGTGTGTTATTTTGTTTTTTGTTTTTGTTTTTGGGTGTTTTTTTTTTTTTTGGTGTTTTTTTAGTAGAGATGGGGTTTTGCCATGTTGGCCAGGCTGGTCTCAAATTCCTGGCCTTAGGTGATCCACCACTTTGACCTCCCAAAGTGCTGCAATTACAGGCATGAGCTACCATACCTGGCCTCCTTTTCTTAATAGTGTGTTTTGAAGAGAAGAAATTTCTGATTTTGGTGAAATCCAGTTTATTTTTAAATTTTATTTATTTATTTTTGAGATAGGGCCTTGCTTGGTCACCCAGTGGCATTATTTCAGCTCACTGCAACTCCGTCTCCTGGGTTCAAGCGATTCTTGTTCCTCAGCCTCCCAAGTAGGCACCCACCCCCACACTCAGCTAATTTGTATTTTTAGTAGAGACAGGGTTTCACCTTGTTGGCCAGGCTGGTCTCGAACTCCTGACCTCAAGTGATCCACCCACTTGGGCCTCCCAGAGTCCTAGGATTACAGGGGTGAGCCACCATACCTGGCCCCAATTAATTTTTTTATGGTTTGTGTTCTATATAAGCGACCTTTTCCTATCCCAAGTTCATTAAATTTTCCTCTGGTGTTTCTAGATTTTTAATAGTTTAAGCTTTTACATTAAGATCGATCTTGTTTGTATATAGTGTGAGGTCAGGGTTTACTTTTTTTTCCATGGAAATATTTTGTTAGTTAAAGACTTTACTGAAAAGATTATTCTTTTCCCCATGGAATTAGTTTGGAATTTTTGTCAATAATTAATTGATCATATATGTCTGTTCCTAGAATTTATCTTTTGTTCCATTGCTCTGTATACATTCTTATGCCATTACTACCCTGTCTCATTATAGCTTCATAGTAAGGTTTTGAAAGCTTGTAGTTAGTGGTAAATCTTTTAGCTTTGTTTTTCTCTATATTGTTTTGGCTATTTTAGGTCCTTGAATTTTAATATAAAGTTTAAAATCAGCTTGTTAGTTTCCACAGAAAGTCTTTCAGGATTTTGATTGGGACTGCATTTCAAACTCTAGATAAATTTTGAGAGAATTAGCTATTTTAGCAATATTGCATCTTCTGATCAGTGAGCATGGTATCTCTGTGCATTTACTTACTCCTTCTTTACCGTTTTTTAAAATTGTTTTTTATTTTACTTTTTTCAATAGAGATGAGGTCTCACTGTTACCCAGGCTGGTCTCACGCAATCTGTCTGCCTCAGCCTCCCAAAGTGCTCAGATTTAAGACATGAGCCACCATGCCTGGCCAGGCCTTCCTCTTTCTCTTGGCAATATTTTTTAGTTTTATTGTCCACATGTTGGACCTACTTTTCTGAATTTTTCCCTAAGTATTTCATGGTTTAATGCTAAAATAGTGTTAACATTTTTTAAAATTTCCAGCTGTTTATCACATTCACATTCAGTTGGTATCTTGTGACCTTATTAAATTCACTGATTGGGCCTAGTATCTTCTTTTATAAATAATTGGGTTTTTCTGTGTACATGATTATTGTCTGCCTATAAATCCCAGTATGTTTTTTCCCTTACCTATATGCTTTCTACATCTTGTTCTTCTTTATTATACTAAATATTTTACTGTATACCTTCTAAATAATGTCAAATAGAAGAAATGACAGTAGACATCATCCTTTCTTTATTCCTGATATTGGAGGGAAAGTGCTTAGGCTTTCACCATTAAGTATGATGTTCGCTGTGGGGTTTTTTTTAGTCAATGCACTTTATTAAGTTTGAGGAAGTTTCCTTCTATTCCTAGGTTGTTTTAGAGTGTTTTGTGTTTTTATTTCTTTAATTATGAATGGTTGTTTTGTCAGATTCTTTTCCTGCATATTTAGAGATGTTCACGTGGATTTTCTCCTTCATTTTGTTAACAACATAATTACTGCTGAATTTTAAAAATATTAAACTTTACATTATTAAACCCTAGTTGGTTGTCACTTGTTATGCTTTTGATATATTGCTAGATTTCACTGGGCTTTTTGGTCTGTGTTGATGAGTGATAGGGGTATGTAGTTTTCTTGTAATGTCTTTTATCTGGTTTTCATATCAGAGTAATGTTGGCCTCGTGAGTTGAGAAGTGTTTCCTCCTGTTTTCTGAAAGAGTGTGTAGGAATTGAATTATTTGTTAAGTGTTTGAAAGAATTAAAGCCACATCAGCATGACATTTCTTAAGTAGATACAGGGCTATTTAGGGTTTTTCTTTTGTCTTTTTAGAAATGTGCATCATTCAGAGAACTAGCTTTTAGTTTTATTGATATTCTTTTCTAATAAAAACATTTAAAGGTATTAATTTCTAAGTACTAGTTAGACATGTTTTCTTTTTGTTGTTTTTTTGTTGTTGTTTTTTTTTTTGTTTTTGAGACAGAGTCTTGCACTGTCGCCCAGTCTATAGTGCAGTGGTGCGATCTTGGCTCACTGCAGTCTCCACCTCTTGGTTTCAAGCAATTCTCCTCCTCGGCCTTCTGAGTAGTTGGGACTACAAGCATGCGCCACCACGCCCAGCTAATTTTTTTTTTGTATTTTTAGCAGAGACAGGGTTTCACCATGTTGGTCAGGATAGTCTTGATCTCCTGACCTCGTGATCCACCTGCCTTGAGTCCCAAAGTGCTGGGATTACAGGCATGAGCCACCACGCCCAGCCGACATGTTGTTACTGTTTAGCTTTACAAGCTTCAGGCTTTTCCTTTAAAGGTGTTGAGCATGTTTATAAGTATTCTAAGGACCTCATATGCTAATTTTAACATCTTTGTCATTTCCTACTGATTTGTCTACTTAGTAGCATTCAGATTCATCTGTTTCTTTATCACCCTAGACTCAGTCCCCAGATTA
Source organism: Callithrix jacchus (assembly GCF_049354715.1). Taxonomy (NCBI): domain Eukaryota; kingdom Metazoa; phylum Chordata; class Mammalia; order Primates; family Cebidae; genus Callithrix; species Callithrix jacchus. The sequence continues at coordinate 8,982,842 of NC_133515.1, forward strand.
TGCTTTCGATTGTTTATTTGTTTGGCTAGTGAGTATTTTCATTTCTTCTATACTCATTTGTCAGTCGTTGAAAAGTGAGGGAAAATAGATTCTGTCATTAACAAAACAGATATAACCCTAATTCAATCAATAAAACAATTAAAATAGGCTGTTCCCCAAGAAAGAAAATAATTTAAAAAATTTTTTTGGTATGTAATTTTCTAGTGATGGTACTTGCTAGGATTGATTGTTCCTGTCTATTACAAAAACTGCTTTGGAATTCCAACAATATATATTAATAGTCTTAGGATGATTCTAGGATCTTACCTTTGCAAACAAATAGCAGCCACATAGGAACACATGGAGGCTGATGGGCAGCATGGTACCGCAGGAGTTTCAAATTTAAGAGTGGTTGCCGGTAAGCAGTCTGTAAGGAACTTTTGGTACAATAAAGTGTCTGAGTAAGTAAGTCACACAGTTCTGTATATATGAGATATACATGAGGAATTTTCTGGAGCTATTCATACAGTTCTTGAATGTTCTGAATTTTTTCGAGTTCTTTCTCATGAAAAACCTTTTACAGATTGATAGGTTATATGATTGGAAAAAGAGTCCCGACTCTGATGTGGCTGCTACTTTAAAGAAGCAGAAAAAAAATACAAAAGATGAATTTGAAGAGCGAGCAAAGGCTATTATTGTAGAATTTGCGCAGCAGGTAAGAAGGCCTTTCCTTCTTTATGCAGAGCTTATCTCATAGAATATTTATTGTTATCTTTATAATGAAGTCAGCGTTTTTGTTAATACTGGTTCTTTTCCTTCGTTGACAGCAATTTTTAAATTCTTTTTCCCTTTTCTCCTTTTTAATATCAGAAAGCTAATATTTCAAAGATCTCTTTGCAGTCTGAATAATTTAGAAAACTGAGTTTACTTAGAACTACTTTGCTGTAATAAAGTTAATGCCTATAGGATATCCATGATCACTTTTAGTGTTTATGAGGAGTTTCAAAATGATTAGGCATTTGCTTATCCAGCTTCTCGTTAATACGCCTATTCCAGATACGTTTTCTTTACAGCCTGGTGTTTTCAATTATTTTTGCTGCTAGGGTTTAAATGCTGCTTTGTTTTATGAGAATAAAGATCCCCGCACTTTCGTGTCTTTGGTACCTACCTCTGCACATACTGGTGATGGCATGGGAAGTCTGATCTACCTTCTAGTGGAGTTAACTCAGACCATGTTGAGCAAGAGACTTGCACACTGTGAAGAGCTAAGAGCACAAGTAATGGAGGTAATGATCAACTTTTCAGTTTATTGTCTTTAAAAAAAATAGTGAGTTCCTCGAGTGGAGGATACTTTTAGATTTAATGAACATGGTGCATTGTATGTATGTCTTTCTCTTTGCATAATGTCTTTTAGGTTAAAGCTCTCCCAGGGATGGGCACCACTATAGATGTCATCTTGATCAATGGGCGTTTGAAGGAAGGAGATACAATCATTGTTCCTGGAGTAGAAGGGCCCATTGTAACTCAGATTCGAGGCCTCCTGTTACCTCCTCCTATGAAGGAATTACGAGTGAAGGTACGCTGAGGTGGTAAGCATTGACACATGGGGACTTCTACAGTGTTTAGAAGTTCTGCTGAGATTGTTTCCTCACTTTGAAAGCTGTTTGACTTAATACAGAACACACATACCCTTCACCCTCTCTTTTATTTTAGATGTCATCATACAGGAAAGCCTATCTGTCAGAGTAGAGATGTGTGAAAGTACCTACTTACCAGACTAGGCCTTTCCCAAATACTAAACTACATTGTTTGGTTCTGCACTGCTAACTACACTTGACTCTTGAACAACATGAGGGCTAGAGGCACTGACTGCCTAGGCAGTTGAAAATGCACACGTGTTTTTCGACTCCCCAAAAACTTAACTCCTAATAGCCTACCACTGACCAGAAGGTTTACCTATCACATAAAAAGTCGATTAACATATTTTGTATGTTGTATGTATCACATACTGTATTCTGACAATAAAACAAGCTAGAGAAGAAAAAATGTGATTAAGAAAACCACAAGGAAGATAACATAGTTTCACTGTTTTTTAAGTGGTAGTGGATCATCATAATGGTCCTCATTTTTGTCTTCATGTTGAGTAAGCTGAGAGGGAGGAAGGAGAGGGGGTTGGTCTTGCTGTCTCTGGTGGCAGAGGTGGAAGAAATTCTTAAGTGGACACATGCAGTTCAAGTCCATGTTGTTGAAGGATCAATTGTAGTTGTTGTTTTTGTTTTAACATATTTAATTGTGAAATAAAACATTGCTCCTGAAAAGTACACATAATATAGAAGAAAAGTTTTACAAATTTTTGGGAAGCAACCAGATGGAGAATCAGGACGCTGCTGGCACCCAGAGGCTTCCTGTGTGCTTCTTCCTGATTGGCTCCCCCGCCTTCCCCATCCAGCCCCTGATCTATCTTAGAGTAACCACGGTTGCATTTTATGATAGTAACTAATATCTTTTATCTTTGCTTTGCTTTGTAGATTTGGTGTCTGAGAGTGCTTCCCTTAAAAGTGTCTGTGGACTTTCTTTATGTAGAAATGGAGTTATTCTCAGTGTATACTTTTATATCGGGCTTTGTGTGTGTGTGTGTGTGTGTGTGTGTGTGTGAGAGAGAGAGATAGGCTTTCACTGTCCAGGCTGGAGTGCAGTGTTGCAGTCACAGCTCACTGCAGCCTCAATCTCCCCACGTTCAGGTGATCTCCCTCCTAAGTCTCCTGAATACCTGGGACTATGGGTGTGTGCCACCACACCTAATTTTTGTACAGATGGGGTTGTGCCATGTTGCCCAGGCTGGTCTCAAACTCCTGGGCTCAAGCAATCCACCCATCTTGATCTTTCCAAAGTGCTGGAATTATAGGCATGAGCCGCTATGCCTGGCCTATATCTGGCCTCCTTTAGTTAAAAAAAAAAAAAGTATATATTTGGGCCGGGTGCAGTGACTCACAGCCTGTAATCCCAGCACTTTGGGAGGCTGAGGCAGGCAGATCACCTGAGGTCAGGAGTTCAGGACCAGCCTGGAGAAACCCCGTCTCTACTAAAAATATAAAAAAATTTAGGCTGGTGTGGTGGTATAAGCATGTAATCCCAGTACTCGGGAGGATGAGGCAGGAGAATTGCTTGAACCCAGGAGTCGGAGGTTGCAATGAGCTGAGATTGCACCATTGCACTCCAGCCTGGGCAAAAAGAGTAAAACTGTTTTCAATTAAAAAAGTATATAATTTTAAGATTTCTATTCCATTATATGAGTATATCACAGCATATCTGTTCTGTTGATGGAAAAATGTAGGTGATCTCCAGTTGTTTTTTTTTTTGAGACGGAATCTCACTCTGTCATCTAGGCTGGGATTACAGGTGTGTGCCACCACACTTGGCTGATTTTTTATATTTTTAGTAGAGACAAGACTTTGCCATGTTGACCAGGCTAGTCTGAAACTCCTGACCTCAGCCTCCCAAAGTGTTTGGATTATAGGCATGAGCCACCATGCTCAGCCCAGTTTTTCAGTTTTGTTCTTGCTAATGATGCTGCTGCTGTGACCTTTTGTGTATATCTCTTGGTGCATTTGTGTCAGTGTCCCAGGGTGTGTGTACCTAGAAGTGAAGGCCACACTTATCTACAGTGGGTATAACAAATTAGATATTCAGTTGCAGTATTTCAGTTTCGTTGTTTTACATCTTCATCACTTTTTTTGCCATTCTGGTAAGTGTGTATGTAGCTCATTGCCAGTTCAGTGTGCATCTGCTTACTTGTTAACCCAGTTGGTCATTTAGAAATGTTTATTAGCCATTTACTTCCTCCTTCATGAAATGTACATTTTTCTTCTCCATTATCTATCTTATACATGTATATGTGCTTATATATTTACAATACAGGTCTATTGGTATGTTTTGCAGTATCTTCTACTCTGTGACTCTTTTTTCACTGTGGTATTTTGAGAAATTGAAAGATTTAATTTTAATGTAAAATTTATCAATCTTTTATGTTGTGGTTATTGCTTCTTGTGCCTAGTTTAAGAAACTTTACTCCAAGGTCATGATGAGATTCTCTTATACCATCTCCTACTGCTAACCACTTATCAAATACATTTGGTAGCAAATGTTTTTTATCTCTACAGAACCAGTATGAAAAGCATAAAGAAGTAGAAGCAGCTCAGGGGGTAAAGATTCTTGGAAAAGACCTGGAGAAAACCTTGGCTGGTTTACCCCTCCTCGTGGCTTATAAAGAAGATGAAATCCCTGTTCTTAAAGTAAGTTCATTTAATATTTTTATTCCTCAAAAGCTATTTGAGTTCTGGCAAGTGTCAGCAGTACACATTGCTAGGGATGGTGACCAAAACTGCTCTTTGTCTTTGTGAAGCCTGCCATCACTTGGCTTCTTAGCAAACTTGGTGCTTTTAAATTATTTCAGTTTGCACAATCCTAGGAGTTTGTATCATTTTTATGTGTACTGGAATTCTAAAAATAATGCATTTTATTCAAATAAAAAAGAGAGTCAAAAGCTAGAAGTCAGCTTGACATAGTGACGCATGCGTTTAATGCCAGCTACTTGGGAGGCTGAGACAGGAGAATCACTTGAACCCGGGAGAAAGAGGCTGCAGTGAGCCGAGATCATGCCACTGCACTCCAGCCTGGGTGAAAGCGAGACCCTATCTCAAAAAGAAGCTAGAAGCTGTATATTCTTTATAGTTACTAGTAGTCATCTTAAAGCCTGTTTGCCTGTTTATACGAGCAGTTGGCCCATGTCCATTGTAGTTTCATAAAAGTAGACTTTGAGCCATAGTTTGTTCACTTGCCAAAGAGAAAACAACTGTTCCCAGCTCATGGCTCTTGTGTTCTGGGGCCGTGTTTATTTAGGCAGCATCAAGCCATGCCGCTGGGAATAAGCTCTCTCAGGGCCAGTGACAGAATAGGGCAGGCCTGCCTCTTGGCCTAGACCTGAGTATGGAGTAGACTTATGTCCCTTCAATGGCATTGATAAACTTGTCCTGGTTAAAAATCTCTTCTCCATTTCCAGAGGAGCAGTGATGAGGAAGGAACTGCTGAGATCGTGAGATTATGATAGTTCCTACCATTATAAGTCAGACTGAGCTTTCGGGCTACCATAACACATTACATTTATGTGGTGCTTTTTTAACTTTAAAAAAAATTTTCATCTCTACTATTTAATTCTGCCCACCCACCTACTGTATTTGCCAAGTGGAGCAGAGATTAAATGTATTTCAAAGTTGGTAAACCTAAGACAAAGGTGAATCAGCATACAGCTCGTGTATGGCCCCCAGAATCTCCTCCATTCCAGCACAGGTTCTATTATGCCTTGCTCTCTCTAAGCCTTGGTTTCATATTTGCAGATGAGTACTGAACCAAAGAGAGAAACACAATTTTTAGACTGCTGATGATAGAAGTGTGTTGACAGCCTTATCAAATCTGATTTCCTTTCAAGGATGAATTGATCCATGAATTAAAGCAGACACTAAATGCTATCAAGTTAGAAGAAAAAGGAGTCTATGTCCAGGCATCTACACTGGGTTCTTTGGAAGCTCTACTTGAATTTCTGAAAACATCAGAAGTGCCCGTAAGTAATTACACCTAGCTCCACAAGTGGGTGGTGGTTGGTCGTGGTTTTTTGGTGCCATCACATTACCTGATACATAGAGATAAACCTGGAAACTCCCATTTTTGCAGTATGCAGGAATCAACATTGGCCCAGTGCATAAAAAAGATGTTATGAAGGCTTCGGTGATGTTGGAACATGACCCTCAGTAAGTAATTTCTCTTGCTATGAAGGCTTTCATGTTACCTACCTGTCTTAAAACTGTTCTATCTTAAAAAACTGTCCTCTGTGACTTACTCTGGTTTTGATTGAAGGGTCTTTGATGTGTTTAAACCTTTTAGGTATGCAGTAATTTTGGCCTTCGACGTGAGAATTGAACGAGATGCCCAAGAAATGGCTGATAGTTTAGGAGTTAGAATTTTTAGTGCAGAAATTATTTATCACTTATTTGATGCCTTTACAAAATATAGACAAGACTACAAGAAACAGAAACAAGAAGAATATAAGTAAGTTACTGTTTTTATTTACTTTAAGTCTTTGTGAATGAACATGGTTGAGAATTACTGAATTCTAGAAAGGGCTGTCAACAGCAAGAGCATGGCATTTACTCATCTACCAGAGGCTGCATCCTGAAGTGGTGTGTTACAAACCAGCCCAGCATCCTGGGGACATTCCAGCAGTGTGCAAACAAGTCTTGTCTGTGACCTTTCAGTTTAATGATCTTGGCAGACTTGGGTGTCTTTAACGGGTTAGTAGTTAATTAAATTTGGGGACTTTATCTTGTATGGGTTCTTTATCTGGGATTGCATAGAAGTAATAAAATTTGAGTGAGGAAAACTGGTAAATAAGGTAAGAGATTCTGTGGGAGAGAAATCCATTCCTGTACCAAACTTTGCTAGTACTCACAGTGCATATACTGCTGTAGTGGTAGAGGAGGGATCAGCAGAGAACCAGGTCAGACTCCCTCCTCCTAGAGGTGAGAGGACACTTTTTATTTCTTTTTCTTTTTCTTTTTTTTCCATTAAGACAGGGTCTTGCTCTGTCACCCAGACTGTAGTGCAATGGCGTGATCATGGCTCACCCCAGTCTCTGCTTACTGGGCTCAAGTGATCCTCCGCCTCAACCTCCCGTGTAGTTGGGACTATAGGCTCACACCATTATGCCTGGCTGATTTTTTGTATTTTTGGTGGAGACGGGGTTTTGCCATGTTGGCCGGGCTGGTCTTGAACTCCTGAACCCAAGTGATCCTCCTGCCTTTGCCTCCCAGAGTGCTGAGATTATAGGTTTGAGCCCCTGCACCTGGCCTGGGACATGGTCTTATGTGAGACAATCAACACATGTATGAGAAGTTCTAAAAACCAAATAAAGCAGGGAAGGGCCTAGATAAAGAGAGGAGGGGCTGTGATTAATGATGTGGTTGGGGAAGGCATCTCATCTCTTCAGACAGTAAGCTGCACAGGTACGTGGTGAGTGTCCAGATAGAATGGCAGTGTAAGGCAGAGTGACCAGAGGGGACAGTGATAGATGAGGTCAGAGAGGGTGGCGGGACCTATATTATCAAGGATCCTTACAGGCCATGGGAAGCATTTAGCTTCTCTGAGTTGTGCAAGAAACCACTGCCAAGGCTGTTGATTCACAATCAGAACGGTTAACTGGGTTGTTATGTGGACCTTGGGTTGTTAGGAAGTCAGTGACGAAAGCCTCTCAGGACGCTTCCATAGTCCAAGCAAGAGGCTCAGGTGATTCACACCACACTGACGATAGTGATGGCAGAGTTTGGGATACATTTTTAAGTGGAGCTTACTAGTAAATATTAGGGTTTAGACTGGTATATGCTCATTTTAGATCATGAAACCTCAAGAAGATTCTACTTGATTAGGAAGACTGCTGGAAACTTTTAAAGCACTTTAAGCATGTGCTCAATAAGCAGGGTAATTATGTAGTGGCCTTTGTGGATCAAATGGTTTGGGAACATGGTGGAGAAAAGGAGGGCGATAATATGGTTTGATGTCTATGTGGTACCCAGTAGCCTACACATAGGCCAAACGAAGACCTATCACCAGGTACTGCCTAGGTTCTAAGCCCTAGAGTGTGGCTGACATCTAGGAAGTTAAGAAGAAAAGGAAGAAGTGCCTTGGGTATGGGGTAGCTCTGGGCTGCAGCACCCTGCCTGCCCCTCTCCTGTGGCCGCTGAGGAAAGCTGCTTTCCTCTAAAGACAGAAGCTTCATGTTCAGCTGCACTTTTTCTTTCCATGTTTAGGTGATTCTGTAAGCTTAAAAATTCTTTTTTCTTTCAGGCACATAGCAGTATTTCCCTGCAAGATGAAAATACTCCCTCAGTACATTTTTAATTCTCGAGATCCGATAGTGATGGGGGTGACGGTGGAAGCAGGTCAGGTGAAACAGGGGACACCCATGTGCGTCCCAAGCAAAAATGTAAGTTTCAGTTGCACATTTCGTTTCCCTCCTTCCCTACTAGACACAGGTTAGAATTATTGGAAAGACACCCATACAGGTGCCTGCCTCTTGCATGACCCAGGCTGCATCACTGCTGCCGATGCTCTGATTCCTTGGGGAAAGTGCTCGCTGCCAACCATCTCCATTAGAAACTTGCCCCTTGGTAATTACTCCGTAATCTGTCTGGTACCTAGAGTTCCTCATGGACATCCTGTTTCTTGACAGCCTTTATCGCAGTGGTTCTAGTACCCATTGGCAAGCCTTGCTTAAGTCAGCTGTCAAATAGACAGTTAGAAAATTGTGGGTAACCCATCCCCCCCATCTCTTAGAAACAACCTCTCTTCCCACTGACTTTTTTATCGAGTTATCCCATAGACTCAGTGGTTTTTTTGATGTGTTATAATTCATTACCTTTATTCTTTTGATACTCAGATTATCCAGTGTGGTCAGAGGATTTAAACTGGTTCCTGTATCCTTGACACACAACACGCTGGAGCATCTTCTTTCTTTCTGGTGCAGTGAAATGTTTCAGCCTCACCTAGTACTTTCCCTGCCCCAAACTGGTTCCTGTAATGGGCAATGGCACTTAGAAGTTGTCATAGCTTCTCTACCATTTCAGTGGACTAATCCAGGACATTTATTTGTGGTAATTATTTTCTATGTGGCTTTGGCCTCCTAAACCAAAGCTCTCCCTGTTTTCCCTCTTAGTCTCTTGAATGTTTTTCTCCACAAGGTAGTCAAGGTTTTTTCCCCAAAACTCTGAGATCACGTCAGTCATCTGCTCACAGGCCATCATTCTTTAATTTCAGGATGAGGTCCTCAATATGACTTCATTCCCACCAGTCACCTCAAGCTCGTTCCTGACTCAGACCCTCTGTCCCTGTTGATCCCTCCTGTTAGGACACCTGTCACATAAAACAGTACAACAAAAATAGAAAATGACATTGGGTCAACAGGGCACTTGTAATGTTTTGCAGAGCGCATTATCTCCTGTCACTCTTACAACATGTAAAGGGAATAGACTGTGTGGTGGTGCAAGCCTAATTTACCAGATGAGAATGCTACACTGTGAGACATTAAGTGATGAGTGAAGGATCGCACTGCCATGACTTTGAAAACAGTCTCTTGTGCTCCAGTTCTTACTTCAGCTATCCAGTCATGGATCCTGTGATGGGCATGAATTCTCCTGCATGCCCCTGTAATTTGTTCTTATTTTACAGTTTGTTGACATCGGAATAGTAACAAGTATTGAAATAAATCATAAACAAGTGGATGTTGCCAAAAAAGGACAAGAAGTCTGTGTAAAAATAGAACCTATCCCTGGTGAGTCGCCCAAAATGTTTGGAAGACATTTTGAAGCTACAGACATTCTTGTCAGTAAGGTAAGTATTTCAGCAAATATGGCAGAAGCTCCTTGGGCTTCAGGTTGATTGTAGAATCTGATGGGGCTGGATCCCCCATTAGGGCTTGATCTCTAGCTGGGCCTTGGCTGATGAGGAAGTTGCCCCATTAGGAAAGCAGCACCAACAGAGAAACAGCTAGGACTTTTAGGTCCCCTTGTGCCTGACATGCCAACCAGATGTGATTTTGGAATTCTAGTCCCCTAGGCAGGCAAGCCCTGTTTTTATTTCTGCTTAAGCTTGATTAAAGTGACAGCAGGCATCTGGGGCCACAGATGTTTTTGGTACTTTTTTCCATTGTGTTTACCCTGTTGGTGCCTCGGGCATTGCAGATCAGCCGGCAGTCCATTGATGCACTCAAAGACTGGTTCAGAGATGAAATGCAGAAGAGTGACTGGCAGCTTATTGTGGAGCTGAAGAAAGTATTTGAAATCATCTAATTTTTCCACGTGGAACGGGAACTGGAGAAAATGCAATACTGTGTTGTAACATCCCAACAAAACAAGACAAAAAATGGAACAGATGTATCTGGACACTAATGGACTTAAATATGGAAGGAAGAAAAATAGGTGTATAAAATGTTTTCCATGAGAAACCAAGAAACTTACACTGGTTTGACAGTGGTCAATTACATGTCCCCACAGTTCCAATGTGCCTGTTCACTCACCCCTCCTTTCCCCAACCCTTCTCTACTTGGCTGCTGTTTTAAAGTTTGCCCTTCCCCAAATTTGGATTTTTATTACAGATCTAAAGCTCTTTCAATTTTATACTGATTAAATCAGTACTGCAGTATTTGATTAACCAAGCTTCCGCAGAGTTTGTGATTCTTGGGACTTTTCTGATGTCAGAAATACTTCTTTATTTATGCATATTCTTCCCAGCAGTCTTCTGCCATATGCCTTTAGGGCTTTTATAAAATAGAAAATTAGGTATTCTGATATTTATCTGCTTCATGTGAAACCATGGTGTAAAAGCACAGCTGGCTGCTTTTTACTGCTTGTGTCGTCGTGAGTCCATTGTAATCATCCCAATTCCAAACCAAACTACCAATAAAGAAGAGACATCGATCAGTAAGCTCCATTAGGCTTCCATGTTAGTGTAGCTTCTCTCCCAAAAGTTGTCCTCCTAGGACAAGAATCATCTTACCAACAATGGTCACATTACCTTGAATGCCAGCACCTGGTAACAGTAGAGATTTTTATACATTAATCTCGGTGTGTTTTGTCCTAGAAAATTCCACCATGCATACATTTCCTGATATTTGGGCTTAGTGCTTCTAAATTGTAGCAGGCAACCCTTAATGATTCATTCACGTAGTAATCTGTTGCTAGTTTTGTGGCTGTTTTGAAGTCAGTGCGGGGTGTCTGAGGAAAAAGTTCCAAATACCCACTAGCATAGACTTTTAAACTATATTTTTATTTTAAAGTCACGGCAAAACATATAGCATAAAAATATTTTATATACGCTTGAAAATCTATACCGTTCCTTTTTATCATCAAAGTTTCTCAATGGCCAGTAGAGGCAAAGACAATACCACCTCTGATCTGTGGGACAATAATGTTCCCAGGAAAAAATCTTCAAGTGGGTGTGAGGGTGTTTCTAATTCAAAATATGTAGATTTCTCCGCATGGAAGAAGTAAAGATTTTCTTAACATGCTCCTGTGTTCGTGCTTGGAGACAAGAATAAGATGGTTTAGAAGCTTTACCCTTTCTTGGAACAAGTAGAATCCCGGTCTGAGACCTCTCAGGAATTTCAGAGCTTAGCAGTCTGGCCTGGAGGTTTTTCAGCCTTTTAGGATAATAAACAGTAGTTGCTTCCTAGAGTTGAGTTTTTAAGGATTCACAAAAAGGAGCCTGTACAAAATATACATACAGTTCTTTATTAAACAACTGTAAACACTTCACTGTAAAAATCCATAAAACTTTATAAACAAACATTTTGTAAATAGAATCTATGCTACAGTAAAAGAATTAACACAACTATTTACATGCAATACTGACAAATTTGGCACTTTTTGAAAAGAAATATACAAAACAGTTGCTTTAAAAGAAATTTAAAATTATAAAAACTCCGAGCATTACTATCATGCACTTTGCAAATACCTCACAAGCACTTATGGCACAGCTATCGGAGAGCATCAGGCTCTCTGGGTATATTTATGTAACTTTTAATGTGCTTCCATAAGTCTGTTGTAAAACCACCTGAACATTGTCAAGAATAAAGTCAAATGCCATATTCCAAACCGATTCCACCGATTGCTGCATCAACCTAAAGGTGGGGAGAAAAGAAACATCATTAGGAAAGGTCCTTAAAGACTATTCCTTTTTACATATAAAAATTGACTTTGGCCAACAAACAAACAAAAAAATCCTGGCCGGGTGCAGTGGCTCATGCCTGTAATCCCAACAATTTGGGAGGCCAAGGCGGGCAGATAAGCTGAGGTTGGAAGTTCAAGACCAACCTGGTCAACATAGTGAAATCCCATCTCTACAAAAAAATACAGAAATGAGCTGGGCATGGTGACACGCCTGTAATCCCAGCTACCCAGAAGGTTGAGGCAGGAGAATTGCTGGAACCCAGGAGGCAGAGGCTGCAGTGAGCCACTCCAGCCTGGTGACAGAGTGAGACTCTTGTCTCCAAAAAAAAAACAAAATTCCAAAACACCCAAGAAACCATTTTCTTTTTTTGAGACAAGGTCTCTATCAACCAGGCTAGAATGCGGTAGTGCAACCATGGCTCACTGCAGCCCCCACCTCCCAACTGGGACCACACATGCCACCACGCCCATATTATTTATTTTTTGTATTTTTAGTAGAGATTGGATTATGCCATTTTGGCCAGTCTGGTCTCAAATGATCTACCCACCACAGCCTCCCGACATGTGAGCCACTGTACCTAGCCCACCTCCTATGCTATTTTAATCACATGTAAGAAAGACCTTGAACATTATACACTGCCAGTAATTACACACCAGAGTGACTCCATTACTCTTTATTTTCATTTTTGTTACATGCCGCTTCCAAGGCTCACCAGATGTGCTGGCTGACTGCTGGCGAGTGCTGTTCTCGCTCTGCCTTTGTCTTTGATCATATGCTGCTTTCAGCTCCCTTTGAAGTTCAGCAGGAAGGGCAGCAAATACCTCAGGGTCCACCCAGTGGAAAAGACAAGGTCAGAGTCAAACCTGAGCTAATTCTAGATGGTAACTGGTTTATGTTTTTCACAAAATAGATTTTCTTTTCAAATAATACTTTTCTGACCTTTACGAATTCTTAACAGGTCCCCAATTATCAAAGCTGGTTAAATCTTCAAAATGGTTAGAGCAAAAATAAGGAATTAAGAATACTAACTTAAGAAAACCCACTACAACAGCAGAACCACCAGGGTAAAATGCACTAGTAGAAAATGGGAAGCAAAACATTAAAACAGGAACTCAGGCTGTTACTGTCCCCCGTGTAGGATTATACATCTCCACTGTGTTGTATGCAAGTGTGGCCACTGATATGTTTGGGCCAGATCCATGTGTTTCAGTCTTACCATGCCTTCCCCAATGTCTTCCCTCTGCTGCTTCAGCAGGAAGCTGCAGATGCAGGAGATGGAGACAAGCCCACCCTCCCCTCCTCTCCCCAGCAGAAGAGGTGTAAGATACAGAGGAGAAAGGCAAGTGACACAGGGCCTGAACTGGAGCAGCGGGTGAGACTATTGAAACTACAGCAGAGGATCCCCCTATTTAACTTACCTGTGAAAATGCTGTAAGGGCTGTTCCATTTATTCCTGTGTCACTGTTCGATTTTTGAGGTTCTGGTATTTGCAACAAGACTGTCCCAACCGGTTGTGGCAAAATTCCTGAATTACAGCCATTTACTGGTTGTTTCTTTTTGTCACCACGTGATTCTGCTTGCTGAACAGCACAGACTTGCTCTACTTGTTCCCAGAGATCAGGTGGGAGATCAGGTGGAAGTGCTTCTAGAACAGACTGATCCAGCTATAAAATGCCGAACACAGAGTCTGAAGTTAAAGCATGCTCAGAGATGAGGTGTTGGGGAGTTGACATGCCACTTTAAATTTCAATTTGAACACTGGATAACCAATGTAAGGTACAGACCATCAAGCTACAAAAGGCACTTCCAAATAAGCACATTTTTGGAATGTCTTGGCCTTTTGTCACTGAAGCCTGAAGTAATATGCATAGTCTGGAGAGAAGTGTATACACTACCGGCCACTACCACGTGACCAGGTACGGCCGAATATACTCAGGGAATGACCTGCAATTGGAGCCAACAGAAATGAATAGCCTTGTTGAAGCTCAAACCAAATCCCATCCTGAGGAGGGGGGAAGGCCTGAGGCACATGTTAAAAGTCTGGACAGGTAACAATCCTGGGTCAAAAGTTCACTTTTCAGATGAGAGACCCCCTCCCCAAAATACAAATAATTGTACTCTGAGAATGGCACGCTAGAAGAAAGGGTTCTAGAAGCTGACTTTTCTCAACTTGCAGTACAGAATCCACTATCCGTTGGCCAGGACCTCCCTCCAGCTGTCCATGCACGTTTGGCCCTTTGGAAACATGCAATCCCATCAGCTGGGTAGGCCAATCTTATCTTGCCAGGAACAACTGGGGGTATCTGTCACCAGCAGCTGGAAACCAATACAACATGCATATCAGAATTGCCCCATCCCCTAGGTTTACAGCCAGTATTTAACATCTCCTTCGACCTCCTTCCATGGAGGGGCAGCAGGGGCACAAATAAACTTCCCAATATGGCTTAAGGTGCTACCACGCCAGCAGTACAGCCATGCCAGCAGTACACATGTACAGCCCATACAAGCTGAATTAAATTCCATCCCAGAAACCTGTTTGCAAATACTGCAAAAAAAAAAAGCTTTGAAGTAAGGCCTCTACTTCCCCACTAATCACTAAAGCTGCCTTGCTGAATACAGTAAGTCTACACAATGACCACTGTCACAGACAATGGCAGTTCCCAGGAGGCCTGCCTTTCAACCATGCTTTATACCTTGCAAGAGCTGCAAATCTTTGCAAAAGCACTTTCACTCAATCCAATTATTGCTTACTTAGAATCAACATCATAACTTATCCTAACAAGTGGCCCTTTCTCCCTTTCTTAGGATGAAGAAATAAAAATACCATTTTCATTTGTAAATGACTTTTGTACTTATATTTAGGACCATAAAAGTGTACCTGGGAAGGTGACGGGACCTCTATACTAAGGTTAAGTCTTGACTGCACACTGACAGGAGAATGCAGACCATTCCATTTCCCTGAAGACTCAGTCTTGTTAGTATCAGGACTGATACTGGTCGGCAGATGTGCAGGAAAATGTGGCAAGAAAGTGCAAGTTCTAGAAGCAGGTGGTATTTCCAGATCCACAGCAGCCAGAAATACAACAAAGTGAAAATACAGAAAATACCCCCTTCAGATCACCGGGCAGGGCCTTTAATCCCTGATTTCCTCTGTCTATTGCAAATAAAATAACTTTATTATTGATTCATCATAATGAAGAATATAAGTATTTTTTAAATCACATAAAGCTGTGTCAATTTTAAAACCAACTTCCACCTTTTCCAAGGACATAAGCAGCACTTAAACAAGAACCACACTGATGACCACCAACCTTCTTTGTGCTCCTCTTCTGTGGATTTCATAGCTTTCTGAACTTGGAAGATATCACGGACAGAGTGTGACCCACGAGGAAAGTGGCTTGACTGAATCGATGGGCGACTGGGACATGTGGAAGTGTTCGGATCAGCTGGAACCAACTGATTAACGTGAATCCCAACCTAGAACCCAGAAAAAAGAGTGCTTCTAGGAAAACTAAAGTGAAAATATGAATTCAACAAAGCAAAATCCTCAGCAAATCCTTTTCACTATCTCCTAGATCCTGTTTATAGAATAAAGGTAAATCAAAGTATTCAGTCTTATATATGACTTATTAAAAAAACAATTTCTAGATTTTCATCTCAATCTTGAAAGTATCCAGTTCTCCCAAAATACACCAAAAGGGCTTTAAAATCAGAAAATCCAAACAAGTGGAATACAGTATTCCACTGATGTTCTAGTCAACTGAAGTTTTAAATTAGAATAAAAAAAATATTAGGACAATCTACTTGGAAACTTCACTATTTTTATCTTTTTAAAATGAAATACTTCTCAAAAAATATCAGTGGGAGTGAAGAACAGTACATACACCACAGATCCCTCCATAAAGTGCCATTGTAACAGTATTTCAGGTAGAAATTTCACTTATGGCTGGCTTAGCGACTCATACTTCCACAAAGCCCACATCAAGCCAAAACAACCCTTACTTACACATGCACACATAAAACTAAAGCTCTAAAGATTTTTTATTTTGGGATAGGCTCTCTGTTTCACCCAGGCTGGAGTGACTCATGCAACCTCTGCCTCTCGGGTTCAAGTGATTCTTATGCCTCAGCCTCCCGAGTAGCTGGGACTACAGGCATGCACCACCACACCTGGCTAATTTTTGTATTTTCAGTGGGGATGGGGGCCAGTTACAGTGGCTCTCACCTGTAATCCCAGCACATTGGGAGGCCAAGGCATGTGCATCACCTGAGGTCAGGAAGTTCGAGACCAGCCTGGCCAACATGATGAAACCCTGTCTCTACTAAAAATAAAAAAATTAGGTGGGTGTGGTGGTGGGCACCTATAATCCCAGCTACCTGGGAAGCTGAGGCAGGAGAACTGTTTGAACCCAGGAGGCTGGCCTTGACATAAAAAATCAAGGTTTCAGAGGACACTGTGGCTCATGCCTGTAATTCCAACACTGTGGGAGGCTGAGGTGGATGGATCATTTGAAGTCAGGAGTTCAAGACCAGCCTTATCAACATAGTGAAACCCCATCTCTACTGAAAATACAAAAAAAAAATTAGCTGAGTGTGCCGGCATACACCTGTAGCCCCAGCTACCTGGAAGGCTGAGATAGGAGGATTGCTTGAATACAGGAGACAGAGGTTTGCAGTGAACTGAGATCACACCACTGCCCTCCAGCCTTGGCGACAGAGCCTGACTCCATCTCAAAAAAAAAAAAAAAAAAAAAAGTAGGGTTTTTAAGTGCTTTTGCCAGTTTTCAGACATTACAGTGATTCATTCATCTTTTCACCAATTAAGTCTATACACCTAAGTAAATGAAGTTGCTCTCCTTCACCATCATTTTTATAGCTACTATAGTCTGTCTTTGTGTATCATCATTGTTATTTTCAGACAGAATCTTGCTCTGTCACCCAGGCTGAAGTGAACTGGCGTGATGTCGGCTCACTGCAACCTCTGCCTCCCAGGTTCAATCAATTCTCCTACCTCAGCCTCCCGAGTACCTGGGACTACAGCCAAACACCACCATGTTCATCTAACTTCTATATTTTTACTGGAGATGGGGTTTCGCCATGTTGTCTAGGCTGATTTTGAACTGCTGGCTTCAAGTGGTCCACCCGCCTTGGCCTCCCAAAGTGCTGGGATTACAGGCATGAGCCACCGTACCTGGCCTGAATCATTGTTTTTAAGAACTACACTGAAATTTCCCTAAGGAATAAAGTTTCACCAAGTCCAAAAACTATAGCAGTCCCTTTGGTCTGCAGCCTTGCCCTTTCTGTCCATGCAGTAAAGTTAACAGCCTGAAGACCCCAAGCAAGGGCTGCCAAGGTCAGGAATGCTGTCAAACCAACCTCCATGGGGGTAGACCTGGCTGAAACCAAGTGCATTAACCTAAGTTGAATGCCTTGGACTGATGCCTGCTTCTCCAGAACGCCAGGTAACATGGGTTTACAGCTCTTTATTCAAACTCCTCCTTGGTTTTCTTCATTTTCTATTACTTATAACAACCTGTACTGAAATATAATTACCAATATCATTTTTGAGATGAGCTTACCTGGCAATGTTATCACAAATTCCATGGCCTCCAAATTTTGCAGTTTCTACAGGAGCCCCAGGCTTTCGTACCATGATTTTGAGAGTTAGACATGTACCCTTCATGCCAGTGGCTTCTAGTCTTCTTTGAATTTCTTCTGAAAGACTCAGAAGAAAAGCTTCTCTGCCTCTTTTGGCTATAGAAAGGCAAACATGAAGAAACTTCCATTCCACTTTCCTATGTACCTAATAATTGTTTGTAAGTATTTTAACTTTGAGTATTAAACATGTTGGTCACTCACTATCATGCTCAGCATCTATTAAAAAGAAACGTGGGCTGGCCACAGTGGCTCACGCCTGTAATTCCAGCACTTTGGGAGGCCAAGGTGGTCAGGAGATCGAGACCATTCTGACCAACATGGTGAAACCCCATCTCTACAAAAATATTAAAATTACCTGGATGTGATGGGGCACACCTGTAGTCCCAGCTGCTCTGGAGGCTGAGGCAGGAGAATCACTGGAATCCAGGAGGGGGAGGTTGCAGTGAGCTGAGACAGTGCCACTGTACTCCAGCCTGGTGACAGAGTGAAACTCCATCTCAAAAAAAAAATAAAGTGACTAGGCATGGTGGCTCAAGCCTGTAATCCCAGCACTTTGAGAGGCTGAGGCAGGCAAATTGCTTGAGATCTGCAGTTTGAAACCCTGTTTCTACTAAAAATGCAAAAACTAGCTGGGCATGGTGGGAGGCACCTGTAATTCCAGCTACTCAAGAGGTAGAAGAATTGCTGGAACCCAGCAGACAGAGGTTGCAATGAGCTGATTTTGCACCACCACACTCCAGACTGGGCGACAGAGGGAGACTCCATCAAAAAGAAAGAAGATGAAGAGGAAGAGGAAGAGGAAGAGGAAGAAGAAGAAGGAAGAGGAGGAGGAGGAGGAGGAGGAGGAGGAGGAGGAGGAGGAGGAGGAGGAGGAGGAGGAGGAGGAGGAGGAGGAGGAGAGGAAAATGTTTGGAATACCGTCAACTATTAAATAAAAATACCCACCTTCTTAACAAAGTAAAAGTAATGAGTACTTTAAAAGATATTTTTCCTTTCTTTTCTATGCCATCAATGACTTATTGAAATTATTTTGTAATTATGGTAATAAGCTATGCTAATAAAATATGTGTTCCAACACTGTGCTTATACCCCAACCATTCTCTATCTCCATGCCCAAGGAAACAAACTCCTGAGGTCCACAGTGTAGGAACGAGAGTATAATTAACTCATCACATTTCAAATCCTTATGATATGGTGTCATTTGTACATACAAATTCAAGACACTTCCAAATCCATAATCTGAAGGAAAATGGAAACGACTCAGCCATCTGTGCTGCAGCTTTCCAAAAGCATGCAAAATGAGGGGTTCACTGAAACTTAATTTTAACTACAGCTTAAAAAGCATTTCAACATTAAAAATATTTTTCTCATTTTTTTCACTGGAAATGAGAATAATTCTAATCTTGAGTTCTCTAAAAACAGGCCCCCAAAGCATAATCTTTTAGTATATTTCCCCAAAAGCTAGGTTTCCTCAGTCTCAATCCTATCTTAGGCTGTATCTTACCACACACTGCCTTAAAACACCTTCTGAGGCTCTGGGAATACACAGTTTTAAGACTTAATTTCAAGCATCAAGAGTCTTATGGTTTCATTAGAGAGGTAGGACTGTGTAAAAATATAAAGAACAACAGATGGTAAAATCTGTTCAATGATCAGTACCTGAGTAAACCGGATTCCATAGTTGATCTCAGCTGAAACAGATTTTCTCTCCTTCTCAGTTTGAACTGGTCTATCATCCAAGCCACGGCAGAATCTATAAAGCATCTGACCTGTTTTGGGACCAAATTCTTTCTGGAGTTTTGCCATGGTCATATACTGCAAGTCTCCATACGTTTTAATTCCTAAAGATGCCAACTTAGATTCCATTGAATGTTCAACTCCTAGGAAAGGGAATATATGTAGTTCTTTAAGTATGCAGAATAAGCTACTAATAACAACGGTATTAATACAAAATACCCACCATTTACACACAAAACAACTAATTTAAAATAATTTCTAAAGTCTTTAGGTGACATAACGGAAGCATCCATAGGCTGAAGAATTTTTTTGGTGCAAAATCATGCTAATAGGAGTATTTCTAGAATCTACTCCTCAATTTAGACTCCACATATAGATGAACCAGAGACTTTTAAAATATGTGTAACTCAAGTTATCAAAAATGTCACTTTCCTTATTAGTGAATAATATCAAAATATCTATCTTATTTACAAAATCAACTAAGAAATCAACCATCATTTAAACAAGTCTAGAGTGTGACTTACAGATACACTAGCTGACTCACAGAATGTAAGGGACTCTATCATGATTTCGGTCATCATCAAATTTCACAATGGTTTCAGCTGCATTTTTTCAGTGAAAAACAGAACAAGAATTCAAAAAATGGGCCCAAATCCAACAATATTACATGCTATCATCCTGAACAAAAGTAGTACCACTGACCTGAGGATGAAGGATCCTAAGCAAACCAACTGGTGGTTCTCTCTGAGGAGATATTAACCCTCCTACAGCTGGGCCAGCAGGTAGCAGTCCCTGTGTCCTATTCTGCAAGAGGTAAGGTTTGAGCCCCACCAGAAGGATACTGATAAACTCTGTTGCTTTAAGTTGGAGACTTGGGTTTCTTTAATTTGCCCTAAATGCTTTACAAAGGTATACAAATCTGGGAAAGAGGTTTGGAGTAACCTAAGGAAACTATAATGCTTATTAATATGGTTCCACACCATCAAGTAAAAATTTTGCATCAATGAGGAAAAGACAGTGTTGTGTTTCTGTTCTTCTGTAAGAAATTGTCAAAAGAGAACTCAGGCTGGGTGCAGTGGTCACACCTGCAATCCCAATACTCTGGGAGGCCAAGGCAGGATGACTGCTGGAGACCAGCAGTCTGAGTTTGAAGACAGCCTGGGAAACTAAGGGAGACCCTGTCCTATAAAAAAGAAAAAAGAATTAGCCGGGTGTGGTGGTACACTCCTGTAGTCCCAGCTACATGGCCGGCTGAGTCAGAAGGCTCCCTTGAGCCCAAGAGTTCGAGGCTGCAGTGAGCTATGAACCTGCCATTTCATTCCAGCCTGGGTGACAGAGCAAGACCCTGTCTTTAAAAAAGAGAACTCAGAGTGAAGTCTGCTAACTTCTGTTCATTGTTATTGTTATTTCTAACTCCTATCCTTCTTAGAGGTCTTCAGTAGCAGAACAACTATCTAGTCCAAGTTCTGCCAGGAAAATCTCTGGAACCAGTGTATAACACAAGGTTACGAAGTCGTCAATGTGTGTCACACAAGTTTAAACCCATACTTTATTCCTTAATGGAAGTGAGATGAAAAGGTGTTAAGGGTGCTGGTTCACATTTGCGCCATTTTTAAATCCAAGCCAGAACAAAGGCCAAGTAAATACCAAAGACCCTGAGTTAACAAACAAACAAAATCTTCCAGAGAAGTACCATTCAGCAAAACATAACTATTTTACGTGAAACCTAAGTGTTTTCCAAAATGGGGAGGAGAAACACAAGGGAACCGACAAATCACGTACTTGGTTGGTCAAAGGTAGACAGACACTTTGCACAGCTATTTGCTTTTAGGAAAGGCTTTCTGCCTCCCTTTTTGTATATCTGTTTTGTCATAAGACTTCTTAGCATTAGGGAAGACTTTCTGTCTCTCTTTTTTCTTTCCCATTATTGCCTCAATTCCCACTCCCATAATCTGACCATGATCTTTCCCTTACAGTTCTGGGGAGCCAATCTGTTCTCAGGAACTTGCAAGATTAGCAAGAGACAATCATCGTTATGGACTGTGTTCGTGTGTGCAGGTGTTGGGGTGGATGGGCGTGGGGAGAAACCCATAGTTTTTTAGAGTATCTTTAGTATATTAGAACAAAATTATTATGCAGTACAGGTGTAAAGGAAAGGCTATATTAAACATTGCCAAGTTAAACATAATCAATCTAATCTAAGTGGAATGTCCCTCTAGGAAATAATCACAGCTCTTCTCTATGCAAGCTCATCTAGAGGAATGAAATGACCTGAACTGGAGGTGGGGGAGGGAGGCAGGGGGTGTGGTCTACCTCCAACTCCTATTACTTTTGAGTTGGGGTGTGAAAATTAAGCTTGGAGATAGGATCAAAAACTTGAAGAGAGCTGCCAGTTTTAACTAAATGCCTCAATTAAGCAGGTATTTCTCAGGTAAAGATGGAAACTCTATGGAAAAAGTTAAGGGGGCTCCAGGCCCAAACAGTGCAGCCACCTATTAAAAAAAAAAGGTGAAGAAAATATGCTCTTTTAGAACTAAATCTCAAAGACTAGGTTAAAAGTGGCCAATAATGTCCCCTCCTTAGCATCCAGAACTTGGCTATCCAATACAGACACAGAGGAGTAAACTTCAAAGAATAAAGTTTTCACCATCTACAGGAGCGCTGTTCAACTGAACTTTCTGCTCTGAGCACCTGAAATGTAGCCAGGGCAAGTGGGAAACTGAACTGGTAGTTTTATTTAACTTTAACTCTAAACTGTACTAACTTCACTTGGGTACGTGGCTCCTGTATTAGTGCAGATTTCATGAAACACCATTTCTTGTGCTCATGGTGGTTCTCTGAAAATGGGACAGAGAAGGAATCCATACACTGGATGCACAAACCCAGCAGAGGCTGAATGAGGTGCAGAGGGCCCTTCACTGAAGAGCACATGCATGGGTGAAAAGCCCTGCAAAGATCCAAAGAAAAAGGAGAAATCGCTCTTTATACTGTAACAGTTGTTGGGATCAATGCTTTCTTTCATTAGGTAACCAGATCACATTAGGTAACTTAACTGTTAGTGTAAGACATAGTTATTATTCTGTGGAGTAAAGCAAAAACTTACTGTTGTGTTTTCTCTTCCTAGGTAGCTATTCTAATTATTACTGTGCACAGCACATATGTGGTCAATAAACATTTATGGGTACAAGGGGCTAAAGAGGTTGGAGATGGGGCAAGTTACCACCAAAATTCTCCTGGTTATGGGTTAGAGAAGCAAGTTTCCCCAAAGTATGTTCCACAAGATATAAGTAGGTACTGTATGTTTATCACCAAATATCTTTGAGAAATTACTAGTCTTTAACAAAGATAAACAGCTTTTTTTTTTTAATTTTTTATTGGATTATAGGTTTTGGGGTACATGAGCAGAGCATGCAAGACAGTTGCGTAGGTACACACATGACAGTGTGCTTTGCTTTTCTTCTCCCCTTCACCCACATTTGGCATTTCTCCCCAGGCTGTCCCTCCCCACCTCCCCCTCCCACTGGCCCTCCCCTTTTCCCCCCAATAGACCCCAGTGTTTAGTACTCCCCTTTCTGTGTCCATGTGTTCTCATTTTTCATCACCCACCTATGAGTGAGAATATGCGGTGTTTCATTTTCTGTTCTTGTGTCAGTTTGCTGAGGATGATGTTCTCCAGATTCATCCATGTCCCTACAAACGACACAAACTCATCATTTCTGATTGCTGCATAATATTCCATGGTGTATATGTGCCACATTTTTCCAATCCAGTCTATTATCAATGGGCATTTGGGTTGATTCCAGGTCTTTGCTATTGTAAACAGTGCTGCAATGAACATTCGTGTACATGTGTCCTTATAGTAGAACGATTTATAGTCTTTTGGATATATACCCAGTAATGGGATTGCTGGGTCAAATGGAATTTCTATTTCTAAGGCCTTGAGGAATCGCCACACTGTCTTCCACAATGGTTGAACTAATTTACACTCCCACCAACAGTGTAAAAGTGTTCCTTTTTCTCCACATCCTCTCCAGCATCTGTTGTCTCCAGATTTTTTAATGATCGCCATTCTAACTGGCGTCAGATGGTATCTCAATGTGGTTTTGATTTGCATCTCTCTGATGATCAGTGACGATGAGCATTTTTTCATATGATTGTTGGCCTCATATATGTCTTCTTTCGTAAAGTATCTGTTCATATCCTTTGCCCACTTTTGAATGGGCTTGTTTGTTTTTTTCCTGTAAATCTGTTTGAGTTCTTTGTAAATTCTGGATATCAGCCCTTTGTCAGATGGGTAGACTGCGAAAATTTTTTCCCATTCTGTTGGTTGCCGATCCACTCTAGTGACTGTTTCTTTTGCCGTGCAGAAGCTGTGGAGTTTCATTAGGTCCCATTTGTCTATTTTGGCTTTTGTTGCCAATGCTTTTGGTGTTTTGTTCATGAAGTCCTTGCCTACTCCTATGTCCTGGATAGTTTTGCCTAGATTTTCTTCCAGGGTTTTTATGGTGCCAGGTCTTATGCTTAAGTCTTTAATCCATCTGGAGTTAATTTTAGTGTAAGGTGTCAGGAAGGGGTCCAGTTTCTGCTTTCTGCACATGGCTAGCCAGTTTTCCCAACACCATTTGTTAAACATGGAATCCTTTCCCCATTGCTTGTTTTTGTCAGGTTTATCAAAGATTGTATAGTTGTATGTATGTTGTGTTGCCTCCGGTGCCTCTGTTTTGTTCCATTGGTCTATATCTCTGTTTTGGTACCAGTACCATGCTGTTTTGATTACTGTAGCCTTGTAGTATAGTTTTAAATCCGGTAGTGTGATGCCCCCCGCTGTGTTCTTTTGCTTAGAATTGACTTGGCTATGCGGGCTCTCTTTTGGTTCCATATGAAGTTCATGGTGGTTTTTTCCAGTTCTGTGAAGAAAGTCAATGGTAGCTTGATGGGGATAGCGTTGATTCTGTAAATTACTTTGGGCAGTATAGCCATTTTCACGATATTAATTCTTCCTAACCACGAACATGGAATGTTTCTCCATCTGTTTGTGTCCTCTCTGATTTTGTTGAGCAGTGGTTTGTAGTTCTCCTTGAAGAGGTCTCTTACGTTCCTTGTGAGTTGTATTCCAAGGTATTTTATTCTTTTTGTAGCAATTGCGAATGGCAGTTCACTCTTGATTTGGCTTTCTTTAAGTCTGTTATTGGTGTAGACGAATGCTTGTGATTTTTGCACATTGATTTTATAACCTGAGACTTTGCTGAAGTTGCTTATCAGTTTCAGGAGTTTTTGGGCTGAGGCGATGGGGTCTTCTAGGTATACTATCATGTCGTCTGCAAATAGAGACAATTTGGCTTCCACCTTTCCTATTTGAATACCCTTTATTTCTTTTTCTTGCCTGATTGCTCTGGCTAGAACTTCCAGTACTATATTGAATAGGAGTGGTGAAAGAGGGCATCCTTGTCTAGTGCCAGATTTCAAAGGGAATGCTTCCTGTGTTTGCCCATTCAGTATGATATTGGCTGTTGGTTTGTCATAAACAGCTTTTATTACTTTGAGATACGTTCCATCGATACCGAGTTTATTGAGGGTTTTTAGCATAAAGGGCTGTTGAATTTTGTCAAATGCCTTCTCTGCGTCAATTGAGATAATCATGTGGTTTTTGTTTTTGGTTCTGTTTATGTGGTGAATTACGTTGATAGACTTGCGTATGTTGAACCAGCCTTGCATCCCCGGGATGAATCCTACTTGATCATAATGAATAAGTTTTTTGATTTGCTGTTGCAATCGGCTTGCCAATATTTTATTGAAGATTTTTGCATCTATGTTCATCATGGATATTGGCCTGAAGTTTTCTTTTCTTGTTGGGTCTCTGCCAGGTTTTGGTATCAGAATGATGTTGGTCTCATAAAATGATTTGGGAAGGATTCCCTCTTTTTGGATTGTTTGAAATAGTTTTAGAAGAAATGGTACCAGCTCTTCCTTGTGTGTCTGGTAGAATTCGGCTGTGAACCCGTCTGGACCTGGGCTTTTTTTGTGTGGTAGGCTCTTAATTGCTGCCTCAACTTCAGACCTTGTTATTGGTCTATTCATAGTTTCAGCTTCCTCCTGGTTTAGGCTTGGGAGGACACAGGAATCCAGGTATTTATCCATTTCTTCCAGGTTTACTAGTTTATGCGCATAAAGTTGTTTGTAATATTCTCTGATGATGGTTTGAATTTCTGTGGAATCTGTGGTGATTTCCCCTTTATCATTTTTTATTGCATCTATTTGGTTGTTCTCTCTTTTATTTTTAATCAATCTGGCTAGTGGTCTGTCTATTTTGTTGATCTTTTCAAAAAACCAGCTCTTGGATTTATTGATTTTTTGAAGGGTTTTTCGTGTCTCAATCTCCTTCAGCTCAGCTCTGATCTTAGTTATTTCTTGTCTTCTGCTGGGTTTTGAGTTTTTTTGATCTTGCTCCTCTAGCTCTTTCAATTTTGACGATAGGGTGTCAATTTTGGATCTCTCCATTCTCCTCATATGGGCACTTATTGCTATATACTTTCCTCTAGAGACTGCTTTAAATGTGTCCCAGAGGTTCTGGCATGTTGTGTCTTCGTTCTCATTGGTTTCGAAGAACTTCTTTATTTCTGCCTTCATTTCGTTGTTTGCCCAGTCAACATTCAAGAGCCAGTTGTTCAGTTTCCATGAAGCTGTGCGGTTCTGGGTCTGTTTCTGAATTCTGAGTTCTAACTTGATTGCACTATGGTCTGAGAGGCTGTTTGTTATGATTTCAGTTGTTTTGCATTTGTTGAGCAGTGCTTTACTTCCAATTATGTGGTCAATTTTAGAGTAGGTGTGATGTGGTGCTGAGAAGAATGTGTATTCTGTGGATTTGGGGTGGAGAGTTCTGTAAATGTCTATCAGGTTTGCTTGCTCCAGGTCTGAGTTCAAGCCCTGGATATCCTTGTTGATTTTTTGTCTGGTTGATCTGTCTAGTATTGACAGTGGAGTGTTAAAGTCTCCCACTATTATTGTGTGGGAGTCTAAGTCCTTTTGTAAGTCCTTAAGAACTTGCCTTATGTATCTGGGTGCTCCTGCATTGGGTCCATATATGTTTAGGATCGTTAGC
The DNA here is from genome assembly GCF_049354715.1 of Callithrix jacchus. Classification (NCBI taxonomy): domain Eukaryota; kingdom Metazoa; phylum Chordata; class Mammalia; order Primates; family Cebidae; genus Callithrix; species Callithrix jacchus. The sequence continues at coordinate 9,009,087 of NC_133515.1, forward strand.
TCTTCTTGTTGTATCGATCCGTTTACCATTATGTAATGGCCTTCTTTGTCTCTTTTGATCTTTGTTGCTTTAAAGTCTATTTTATCAGAGATGAGAATTGCAACTCCTGCTTTTTTTTGCTCTCCATTTGCTTGGTAAATCTTCCTCCATCCCTTTATTTTGAGCCTTTGTGTATCCTTGCATGTGAGATGGGTTTCCTGGATACAGCACACTGATGGGTTTTGGATTTTTATCCAATTTGCCAGTCTGTGTCTTTTGATTGGTGCATTTAGTCCATTTACATTTAGGGTTAATATTGTTATGTGTGAATTTGATACTGCCATTTTGATGCTAAGTGGCTGTTTTGCCTGTTAGTTGTTGTAGATTCTTCATTATGTTGATGCTCTTTAGCATTCAGTGTGATTTTGGAATGGCTGGTACCGGCTGATCCTTTCTATGTGTAGTGCCTCTTTTAGGAGCGCTTGTAAAGCAGGCCTGGTGGTGACAAAATCTCTGAGTACTTGCTTGTTCGCAAAGGATTTTATTTTTCCTTCACTTCTGAAGCTCAGTTTGACTGGATATGAAATTCTGGGTTGAAAGTTCTTTTCTTTAAGAATGTTGAATATTGGCCCCCACTCTCTTCTGGCTTGTAGTGTTTCTGCCGAGAGATCTGCTGTGAGTCTGATGGGCTTCCCTTTGTGGTTGACCCAACCTTTCTCTCTGGCTGCCCTTAGTATTCTCTCCTTTATTTCAACCCTATTGAATCTGACGATTATGTGCCTTGGGGTTGCTCTTCTTGCGGAATATCTTTGTGGTGTTCTCTGAATTTCCTGCAATTGAGTGTTGGCCTGTCTTGCTAGGTGGGGGAAATTTTCCTGGATGATGTCCTGAAGAGTATTTTCCAACTTGGATTCATTCTCTTCGTCCCCTATTAAACGTAGGTTAGGTCTTTTCACATAGTCCCACATTTCTTGGAGACTTTGTTCATTCCTTTTTGCGCTTTTTTCTCTAATCTTGGTTTCTCGTTTTATTTCATTGAGTTGGTCTTCGACTTCAGATATTCTTTCTTCTGCTTGGTCAATTCGGCTATTGAAACTTGTGCATGCTTCGTGAAGTTCTCGTATTGTGTTTTTCAGTTCCTTTAATTCATTCATATTCCTCTCTAAGTTATCCATTCTTGTTATCATTTCCTCAAATCTTTTTTCAAATCTTTTTTCAAGGTTCTTAGTTTCTTTGCATTGATTTAATACATGATCTTTTAACTCACAGAAGTTTCTCATTGTCCATCTTCTGAAGTCTAATTCCATCTTTTCGTCGCAGTCATTCTCCGTCCAGCTTTGTTCCCTTGCTGGTGAGGAGTTTTGGTCCTTTCTAGGAGGCGAGGTGTTCTGGTTTCGGGTGTTTTCCTCCTTTTTGCACTGGTTTCTTCCCATCTTTGTTGATTTGTCCGCTGGTCATCTGCGTAGTTGCTGACTTTTCGATTGGGTCTCTGAGTGGACACCCTGAATGTTGATGATGAAGTATTTCTGTTGCTTGGTTTTCCTTCTACCAGTCTAGCCCCTTCGCTGTACGACTGCTGAGGTCCGCCCCAGACCCTGCTTGTCTGGGGTGCACCTCTAGCAGCTGTGGCACAGCGAGGGATGCTACCAGTTTCTTTTTCTGCTATCTTTGTCCCAGGATGGTGCCTGCCTAATGTCAGTCTTTTGGATCTAGAGGGGTCAGGGAGCTGCTTGAGGAGACAGTTTGTACTTTATAGGGGCTTAATTGCTGAGCTGTGAGCTCTGTTGTTCATTCAGGGCTGTTAGGCTGCTATGTTTGATTCTGCTGCAACAGAGCTCATTAAAAAAACCCTTTTTTTTCTCAAATGCTCTGTGTTGAGGGGTTTGGGCTTTATTTTTGGATGTCCGTTGAGGTCCTGCCCAGCTAGGATGCAGACTAGCCACTGTTTGCCTGCCGAGGCTCCGCCCTGCTGTTGTGAGGCTCGCCCTGGCTCCACCGTTCTGCTGTTCTCCGCCACGCCCTGCGGCGGACTCTCTCTGTTGTAGCGGGTTGCCTCGGCAACAGCAGGCTGCGTAAACAGTGGGCGTGTATCTCAGTAGGGACGGGTTGCCTCGGCAACGGCTGGCTGCGTAAGCAGTGGGCGTGTATCTCAGTAGGGACAGGTTGCCTCGGCACCGGCTGGCTGCGTCAGCAATGGGCGTGTATCTCAGTTGGGGCAGGTTGCCTCGGTAATGGTGGACGCCCCTCCCCCTCAGAGCGTCTCGGGCCGTCTGCACGGGGCTCGTTTGAAATCGCGGTTTTGTTCGTCCCACTGGGCCAACCCTAACGCTCTGTTCCTGCAATCCCCTGGGCTGGCCCACTGTCCAAGTCTAGCTCAGTCTCAAGTCCAGCCCTCTCATGTCTCCGGTTGCCGGTTCAACGGGGCACCCGGACAAGTGCGCCCTGTGGGGAGCGCTGGGTAGGGCCGGCTGCCGCCACCCCAGCTGCCGGCTTCGCCAGGCGGAATATCTGCCTGGCGTCCCGCGTCTCCTCTTCACTTGGGAATTTCCCCGTTCCGTGGGCAACAAAGATCAGTCTGGAAATGCAGCTCAGACTCACCTCTCCACAGACACAACGAGAACTCCAATCCTGGGTTGTTCTCACAGCGCCATCTTGAGTCCTCCCCAATAAACAGCTTTCTTTACTAAAATAATTCTCAGGTTGTTCACTGTATAAAGCCCCCCACCACAGATGGTTCCCTCTCGTATATAAAATCTGTTCCTTTTCAAAGGAACAGATTATAATCTGTGCACACTTCAGGATGGGAATAACAATGGAGAACGTAGATATTTTACATACCTGAAATGTTCTATAACAGATTAAGAATTTGGGGATTTTATAAAAACCACATGAACTACTGTGAGTGATACAGAATCTGGCTCTGAAGAAGAGAAAGCCAACTCTGCTGCCCTATCTTTTAAATATCACTTAGGAAATTCAAGGCTGTGCCTCAGCTTGGCCAGGATATGTAACTTCACACTTGCCCTTCAAGAAATAAAGTCTTTCCAGCCAGGAAGCAAATGAATGTGAATGGTAGGATTACTAGGTCAAGGAGCTAAAACTTCTCTATTTCTATTAAACACACACACGTGTGCATGCACACACACACAGAGAAAACTACAAAAAGGGTTCAATTTAAAGATGGTGTTTTGAACTAAACTATGTCTTCCCAAGATTATATGTTGAAGTCCTAACCCAGTACTTCACAGTGTGACGACTTTATTTGGTTGGTGTTTTTCTTCAGTTGGTTTTTTCTTTTTCCCAGCACAGTCTCACTCTCACTATGTTGCCCAGGCTGGAGTGCAATGGTGCGATCTTGACTCGCTGCAACCTCTGCCTCTAGGGCTCAAGTGATTCCTGTGCCTCAGCCTCCCGAGTAGCTGGGACTACAGGCATGTGCCACCACCCCCGGCTAATTTTTTTGTATTTTTGGTAGACATAGGGTTTCATCATTTTGGCCACCCTGGTATTGAACTCCTGGCCTCAAGTGATCCACCTGACTTGGCCTATCAAATTGCTAGGATTACAGGCATGAGCCACCATGTCTGGCCACGGTGTGACTGTATTTGGAAACAAAATCTTTTAAAGATGTAAATAAGATAAAACGAGGTCATATGGATGACCCTAATCCAGTATGACTGGTATCCTTAAAAGAAGACATCAGGACAGAGACATGCATATGGGGAAGGCCATGTGAAGACACAGGGAGAAAAGGGTCACCTACAAGCCAAGGAGAGGCCTCAGAAGGAACCGACCCTGCTGACACCTTGGTCTTGAACTTCCAGCCTCCAGAACTGTGAGAACACATTTCTGTTGTTTATGCCCCCCAGTCTGTGGTACTTTGATATGGCACTCCTAGAAAACTAATAGAGATGGCTAGCATAATAAACCTAAAACTCAGATTTTACATGCAGCTTTAAATATACCAGTTCCTTCTTACATAAAATTGCAGGAAGAATTCTTATTGAAAGTGTTCCAACTGTGTTGTCTACTAAGGTAATTTGCTAGTTTGATTTTATAAGGTTAAGTATTCTCAAATTAAACGTGAAACTAACCATAAAAATGCCATATTACACATTTCTGACACCAATACATTGTTTTAAGTTATATACTAAGTGGGTCAGGAACCTTTAAAACTAACCTACCAGGCCGGGCACGGTGGCTCACACCTATAATCCCAGCACTTTGGGAGGCCGTGGCGGGCAGGTCACGAGGTCAGGAGATCAAGATCATCCCGGTCAACACGGCGAAACTCCACCTCTACTAAAATACAAAAAATTAACCAGGCTTTGGGGCATTCACCTGTATTCCCAACTACTCAGGAGGTTGGGGCAGAGGAAATCACTTGAACTCAGGAGACAGAGGTTGCAGTGAGCCAAGATCGCGCCATTGCACTCCAGCCTGGTGACAGGGTTAGACTCCATCTCAAAAAAATTAAATAAATAAATAAATAAATAGAACTAACCTACCATAAAATGGCATTTCTGTCATTTAATATTTATGGCTTATAACAGAAACTTCCAAGTTAGTTCAGACATACTTTTACTAGGCTTCAAAACAGGCATTTAAAAATGCCACTTGATCTATTTTTAACAAACAAATGAATTTTAAAACTTATACTATAAATGAACATGAAGGCTTTGCAAAGCTGACACAGGCACTTTATAATAAATAGGCAACTACACAAAAATATGAAATCACTGAACAACCTGCCAAGGTGCCCTTTTTCTTGCACCAATGTGTGGAGTGGATCAAGCATCGTGGCATGAAGGAGGTGGGCATCTACTGTGGGTCTGGAGTGGCCCCGGTCATCCAGGCACTGAAGGCAGCCTTTGTCATCAACCAGATCGTGTCGTGATGGAGGTGTGGGCGTCAATGTCCACAATGAGATCTCACAGCGCTCCATGGCCGGGTCACATCACATTCTTCACTGTGTCTTTTTGTCATTTACTGTTTTATTATTTTTTATAAAGAGAAGACAAGAGTTGTAGAAGGAGCTTCTGTAGAAGCCAGTTCTTGAACCATCTTACCCACCCATGCCACTTGCTGGGCAGACCCGGGCTGTCGGGGGGCCTTGGACTTCTTGCCTTGAGGGTGGACATGAGGTGTGGAAGCCTGGGACTCAGTGTGTTCTGTCCACTTCCCTGTGTGAGGATGTGGCGGGCAGAGGGCACTGATGGGACCCAGCTCAGGCTAAGGCTGCACCACCTCCACCTCCATCTCACTACCCCTCATGGATTATTAAGGACCTGGACCTGCCCCAAATGCCAGGGGAGGGCACTGAGAACCCAGAGTGTCCTTGTCCAGCAACTTCAAAGCAACAGGACTTTGTGCCTGTGACCTTTCTTTGGGGCACACACTACCCACCCAGACCAGGACCCCTAGAATGCCCAGCACCCCTGGGTGGGTCATGCGGTAGTTTCAGTTCCCTCTGGAGGCCCAGGATGGACCTGGACTGTGGTGGGGAGGTCAGCTCCAGTGGATCCAAAGGAAGACACTTGTTCAAACACTGAAACCCATCGGATTCTCCCACAGCCTTCCTGCTGTCAGAAGACTGGTGTTGCTATGAACAGGGCAGAGATACCTGATTCCCATGCTGCCCTAGCCTCCTCCTGGACATCACATTGGGCCAAGCAGGGGAGAAATATGGGGATGCACACACCCCTCCATCATTTCTACACAGACGCAGAACCACGCACAGCTCTTGGGAGGAGGAAGATGAGCTGCTCAAAGCCAGGGAGGGACCCGCACAGTGGCCAGTGTGGCAGGGATGGTGTTTTAGCCAAGGCAGGGATGGCAGGAGACCCACTTGGGATCCTCAAGGAGGCCACAGCATTTCCATGTTCTTTCCGGATGACAGGGACGTGTCGATGATGAGTGAGATGGATGTACATACCATCGCAGACAGGCTGAAGCTCTACTTCTCTGAGCTGCCTGAGCCCCTCTTCACTGACAAGTTCTACCCAACTTTGATGAGGGCATCGGTGAACACTGGAGGCCTTGGCGTCATAGGAGGCATCTCCTCCATGTGCACTGCTGCCATTAGGGCTGTGGAAAGTGAGGTGTGGGAACCCAAGCTGTGTCCTTTCTGCCATGGTCAGTGTTTTAACCAGGCTCAGAAAGCAAGGGCCACAACTGAGGCTGTTGTGTAAGTCCTCGTCTGTCCCCAGAGGACTCCTTGTCCTATTCCTCAAGGAGGCCAAGAGAGGAAAATGCTCAGCAGTGCTGTGTTGTGGGGTCCTAAAGTCTGCTGTCCCTCTTCCAGCAGACCAGGGCTGAACGAGGGTCCCCAGGTGCTCTAGCCACGGGTCCTGGCCCAGTCAAGCACAGGATCAAACCTGGCCTGACCCTGAGTCAACCTGGAGGCTGATGTCTAAGCAGAGCACTGGTGTGTGTGGCCCTGCATCCTCTGCATGACCCTTAGGGCAGGCCTGCCTCCCGGGCCCATGCCCAGAGGACCTGGTCTACCAGCCTGAGGTGCCCCTGTGGAGTCTAGGGTGAAGAGAGGGTCTCTGCTTAGTTTGTGGGGCTGGGGCCACCCACCTCCCACCTCCTTGTGTATCTCACTCCCTTTTTCATTCTATGCTGAGCCTCCACTACTCTGGGCTGCCCTCGGGAAGGGGTGGCAACCGCAGTTTCCCATGGGAAGCTCCACCCATGAGCCACTGCTCTCACGCCACCTCCTGCTGCTGTTCTCCAGGTGCTGCTGACCCCTGTGGGGCAGAGAAAAGGGATTCAGGTGGCTCATATCTCACACTGGCACCCTTCACAGTGTCCTCTTTCTGGCCCAGTGCTGTGGGAGTGAGGATGATGATGAGCCTGGGCTGTTCATGAACATGTGTCCTGGGTGCTCCATGTCACCAACTCAGGAGAGGTCTCCAGCTCGTTGTGACCACAAGGAGTAACCCACTGCCTTCTGCAGTAATTTCAGACCCCACTCCAAAGGAGAACTCCATGCTTAACCTGCCCTTGTCCTGGCTGGAGGCCAACCTGCTCACCTTTCTTTTCCTTCTGGACCAGCTGAAAAGGTAACCCAGCTCTCTCATGGCTGCCCAGGGAGGGCTACAAAAACCCAGGCCACAGGGTGCCCCTCTGCTCACATCATACCCCCAGCACCAAGGACCTTTCCCCCCAACCCATCTACAGTCCCTCACTGCCTCTGGGGACCAGCACCACTGCCACCCCCACCCCAGCCTCTCCTCTTTGCTCTGCTCCCCCTTCTGCACTGTGGCTTCACAAAGAGCTCAGAGCTTTGGCCATGGCCAGCAGTGCACTTTAATCCCCCAACTCCCTCACTCCCCAACCGTGGAGGAGACCTCCCCATCAGCCCAGAGCTAACCCCTCGTCCTGAGCTGCTGAGACCCACAAGTACCAGGGCTGGAATCAGCTTGCAGCACAGCAAGGGTTGAGGTCGCTCCCTCCCAGAGGACTCCAGCACGGCCCATCCCCGCTGCCTCTTTCCTGGTGGTGGCATAGAAACAGCACCCTCTGCTTCAGTCCTGCATAGGTTGGTAAGAAAAAGGCAGTCAATAAAAGTCCCTGCACAACCTCACCATGGTCTTTGGCCCCACACTGCTCCAGCCTCAGAGAACGAGAGCAAGCTTTTTGCCAATCCCAGTGGCCCATCACCATGACTGACAGCTGGTCCTTGGAAGTCATGAGCTACATGTGAGAAGACAGGCTCCAGCCAGCCCATGCCACCCCGACCTGACAGAGGTGGCCTCTGCCTGCTACACCCCCAGTCCTGCCCTGCCCAGCTTCCTACTTGCATTGTCTGTGGTGGTGCCTGAGATTCAGAGAGAGACACTTGCCTAGGTCTGCATGGATGAGAGTGTTGGGGAGGCCCAGGTCCCCACTTGGTCCTGCTGATGCACCTTACTGGGGGCTTAAAACCGCCCCAAGTGTTTGGGTGTGGAGGCTCATGCCTGTAATCCTAGCACTTTGAGAGACCGCGGCAGGATAACTGATCCCAGGTGTTTGAGACCAGTCTGGACAATGCAGCAAACCCCATCTCTAGAAAAGAGAAAAGGAAAAATTAGTCAGGCATTGTGGCACACACCTGTAGTCCTAGCTACTTGGGAGGCTGACACAGGAGGATGGTTTGAGCCTAGCAGTTAGAGGCTGCAGTCATCCATGACAGAGCCACTGTACTCCAGCCTGGGTGACAGAGCAAGGCCCTGTGCGCCTCTAAAATAACCCCCCCAAGTCATGCCTTGTCCACATCCACACCCCCACCTCCCATCTTGCTGTAAAGGCTTCATGGCAGCAGCAGAGGACCCAGCACCTGAGCTTGACTTGGGGGCTAAAGATCACCAGCTGTGAGCACCCTCTGAGCCTCTCTCCTCTTTCCCACTCTTTCTGGCAGGTCCAGGTGCTGCTGTACTTCCTGCAGCTGGAGGCCATCCCTGCCCAGACAGTAAGAGACAGAGCATCCTGTTCTCAACCGAAGTCTTAAGGCCCCTGTCCATCTCCCGAAGGCAGATCGATGTCCCTAAAACCTCTGGATAATCGGACCATTGTAGAGTGGGAACCAAACCTTCCTGAGGTGTCCTTGGGCCAGCCCCAAGTATCAGGCCATCTGCCAATGGACACTGAGACAAAGCAGAAAAACAGGTGGCCTGGGGACATCTGGCCAGGTCTGGAAGCCCCAGACTGGCCCTAAACTGTGGTTTTTTACACAGCCACCCGAGGGTACCCCAAGCCAGTGCATCTCAGAGTCTGGGCCAGGTCCTGGGGAACAGAGTGAAGGGAGTGGTTTTAGAAACTTACATGTCTCCTGGATCACTTCTTGAGATGTGCCCTCTCCAGGGAGACAGGAATGTGACAGGATCCCCTCACTGTTGTATCTTGAATAAATGCTGCTGCTTCATCCTCTGGGGTCATGACCCTGTCCCTGTGTGGGAGGGGCCTCTTCCATTCCCTGACTAGGAAACCACACTCCATTTAGAAAAGAATCGAGAGACTAACTCAGCACTGGTAACGTTTTGACTCCATTCACTGCTTTTTTTTTCTTCTTTCCAGGACTTTTGTGCAGAAATGGATCTTTTCTTGCTGTGTTTGTCCTTATTGGAAGGCAGCTCCAGGAGGCCTGTGAAATGTTGGGGGACTGGACCCCACGGGAGGGAGTCCCAGGCTGTGCGCTTTAGGATTCCTCCTCCAGGGAGAGCAACCTCATCCCCAATCCTGACCGTCCTCCTGGCTCATGCTCTCCTGTTTGGCTTCCACAGCCTGGGACTTCTCTGGCTTCCCTCTGCCCACACTCTCCCTGCACAGGTGGCTTCATTTTTCTCTCAACTCATGGAACTTGCTCAACTTCTGTAAAAGTACCCACTTAGTGGTAGAAGCTTGCTGATGGCATGTTTTAAAACTTTGATTCAAATAACCTTTTAATACTTGAATATTTTAAGTTTTATACATAGTTCCTAATTTTCTTTCTAACAGATTTAGATACATAATAAGATCCTAGAATGGCACCATTTTGTCTTTCTCTAAGTGCCTGGCTCCACTCTCTCAGGAGTGGGTTCTGAGGTCTCTGGACTACAGGATATTCAGAAGGTCAGGAAGAAGCCCGGCCTAGGGACGAGGGGCAGGGGGATGGCCTCCTTCCTCGAGCAGACAGAGGCACAGCACCACCTGCCACCCTCTCTGCCAGCACCTGTGTGGGAGCCCAGGCATCCTTTGTAACCCTGCATTACCAGCAGGCTGAAAGAAAACAGAAGCGTGGAGGCCACCACTTATTTTCAACAAATTAACCTGTAAACAATTCCCTCACTTTTTCAGAAAAAGGAGGTTGGGGCAAGGAGAGGGGAGAAGGGAGACAAAACCCAGAGCTGAGTTTCCAGAAAATCCTGCAGGAGAAAAGGATGCAGCTGCCCAGAGGAGGGAAGCAGGATCACACTCAGGAAAGTGTGTGGGGTCCTGGATGACACCAACACCCAGTACAGTTCTGTCCGGTGACCTCTCCTAAGGTGGGGAAGGTGAGTATTCCCTGGATGTCCGTCAGAAGATCCTGCTGAGCATGCAGCATGTTGGGGAGTCTGACACTGGAGCCATTCTCCTCCACTCCAGGCAATTCCAGGCAAGGCAAGACAAGGCAAGAAAAAACAATTCCAGAAAAGGCAATCCCAAACAAGGCAAGGCAAGGCAATTCCAGGCAATGCAATTCCAAGAAACGCAAGGCAAGGCAAGGCAACACAAGGCAATTCTAAGCAAGGCAAGGCAACACAAGGCAATTCTAGGCAAGGCAAGGCAACACAAGGCAATTCTAGGCAAGGCAAGGCAAGGGAAGGCAATCAAGGCAATTCCAGGAAAGGAAATTCGAGGCAAGGCAATTCCAGGTAAGCCAAGGCAAGGAAATTCCAGGGAAGGTAACTCCAGGCAAGGTAAAGTGAGGCAAGGCAATTCCAGGGAAAGCAAATCCAGGCAAGGCAATTCCAGGCAAGGCAAGGCAATTCCAGGCAAGGCAAGGCAATTCCAGGCAAGGCAAGGCAATGCAGGGCAAGGCAATGCAGGGCAAGGCAATTCGAGGCAAAGGAATTCAAGGCAAGGCAAGGCTATTCCAGGCAAGGCAATTCCAGTCAATGCAAGGTAAGACAAGGCAAAAAATTCCAGGCAAGGAAATTCCAGCAAGGCAAGGCAAGGCAAGGCAAGACCAATCCAGGCAAGTCAATTTCAGGCAAGGCAAGGCAATTCCAGGGAAGGCAATTCAAGGCAAGGCAAGGGAATGCAATTCCAGGCAAGGCAACTCTAGGCAAGGCAAGGAAAAGCAACTCCAGGCAAGAGAAGGCAAAGCAAGGCAATTCGAGGCGAGGCAAGGAAAGGAAACTCAAGGCAATTCCATACAAGGCAAGGCAAGGCAATTCCAGGCAAGGCAAGCCAAGGCAAGGCAATGCCTAGCAATTCCAGGCAAGGCAAGAAAAAGCAAGGCAAGGCAAGGCAATTCCAGGCAAGGCAAGGCAAGGCAATTCCAGGCAAGGCAAGGCAAGGCAATTCCAGGCAAGGCAAGGCAGGGCAATTCCAGTAAAGATGATTCCATGCAAGGCAAGGCAAGGAAAGGCAAGGCAATTCCAGGCAAGGCAAGGCAAGACAATTTCAGGCTAGGAAATTCCAGGCAATGGAATTCCAGGCAATGCAAGGCAATTCCAGATAAGGCAAGGCAAGGGAAGGCAAGCAAGGCAATTCCAGAAAAGGCAATTCCAAGCAAGGCAAGGCAAGACAAGGCAGGAAAAGGGAATTCCAGGCAAGGCAATTCCAGGTAAGGTGAGGCAAGGCAACTCCAGGGAAGGCAAATCCAGGCAAGGCCAGGCAAGGCAATATCAGGCAAGGCAATTCCAGGCAAGGCAATGCAAGACAAGGCAGGGAAAGGCAATTCCAGGCAAGGCAATTCCAGGGAAAGCAAATCCAGGCAAGGCAATATCAGGCAAGGCAATTCCAGGCAATTCCTGGCAAGGCAAGGCAATGCAGGGTAAGGCAATTCCAGGCAAGGGAAGGCAAGGCAATTCCAGGCAAGGCAAGGCACGGCAAACAAATTCCAGCAAGGAAATTCCAGGCAAGGCAAGGAGAGGCAAGGTCATTCCAGGCAAGGCAATTTCAGACAAGGCAAGGCAATGCAATGCAAGGCAATTCCAAGCAAGGAAATTCCAGGCAAGACAAGGAAAGGCAAGGAAAGGCAAGGCAAAACAATTTCAGACAAGGTAATTCCAGGAAAGGAAAGGCAATTCACCTGAAATTGCCTTGCCTAGAATTGCCTTGCCTTGCCTTGACTGGAATTGGGTTGCCTGAAATTGCCTTGACCTGCCTTAGTGGGAATTGCCTTGCCTGGAATTGCCTTTGCCTGCCTTTTCTTGCCTTGCCTGGCCTGGAATGCCATTCTGGCAATTGCCTTGCCTGGAATTGCCTTGCCTTTCATTGCCTGGAGTTGCCTTGCCTGGAATTGCATTGCCTTGCTTTATCTTGCCTTGTTTTGCCTGGAATTGCCTGTTCTAGAATTGCATTGTCTTGCCTTATCTTGCCTTGCCTGGAATTGCCTTTCCTGGAATTACCTTGTCTGAAATTACCTTTTCTGGAATTGCCTTGCCTTGTCTTGCCTGGAATTTCCTTGCTTGGAATTGTGTTGCATTGCATTGCCTCGCCTGGAATGACCTTGACTGTCCTTGATTTTCCTTGCCTTGCCTGGAATTTCCTTGCTGGAATTTGTTTGCCTTACCTTGCTTTGTATTGCCTGGAATAGCCTTGCCCAGAATAGCCTTGCCTTCCCTTGCCTGGAATTGCCTTACCCTGTGTTGCCTTGCCTTGCCTGAAATTGTCTTGCCTGAAATTTTCTTGCCTGATATTGCCTTGCCTTGCCTTGCCTTGCCTGAAGTTGCCTTCCCTGGAATTGCCTTGCCTTGCCGTTCCTGGAATTGCCTTGCTTGACATTGACTTTCCCTGCCTTGTCTTGCCTTGCCTAGCCTGGAATTGCCTTTCCTGCAATTGCCTAGCCTGGAATTGCATTGCCTTGCTTTGCTTTCTGTTGCCTTGCCTGGAATTACTTTGACTTGCATTGCCTTGCCTAGAATTACCTTGCCTGGAATTGACATGCCTGGAATTGCCTTGAATTGTCTTACCTGGAATTGCCTTGAATTGTCTTACCTGGAATTGCCTTGCCTGGAATTGCATTGCATTACCTTGCTTCTTTTTGCATGGAATTGCCCTGACTTGCCTTCCCTGGAATAGCCTTGCCTGGAATTGCCTTGTCTTGCCTTGCCTTGACTGGAATTGCCTTGTTTTAAATTGCCTTGCCTTGCCTTTCCTCACCTGGAAGTGCCTTGCCTAGAATTTCCTTGTCTTGCATTGCCTTGCCTTGCCTTGACTGGAATTGCCTTGCCTTGTTTTAGCTAGAATTGCCTTGCCTGGAATTGTTTTTCCCTGCTTTTTCTTGCCTTGCTTGGCCTGGAATTGCCTTTTGGGCAATTGCTTTGCCTGAAAACGCCTTACCTTGCATTGCCTGGAATTGCCTTGCCTTGCATTGCCTTGCCTTGCATTGCCTTGCCTTGCCTGGAATTGCCTGGCCTAGAATTGCATTGCTTTGCCTTACTTTGCCTTGCCTGGAATTGTTTTTCCTTGTCTTTCCTGGGGTTGCTTTGTCTGGAATTACCTTGCCTTGCCTTGCTTGAAAATGCCTTGGCTGGAATTGCCCTTTTTGCCTTGCCTCACCTTGCCTCGAATTGCCTTGCTTGGAATTTCCCTGCCTTGCCTTCCCTCAAGTTGCCTTGCCTGGAATTACCCTGCTTTGCCTTGCCTTTTCTTACCTCAAATTACCTTGCCTGGAATTGGCCTGTCTTGCTTTGTTTTGCCTTGCCTGAAATTGCCTTGCCTGAAATATTCTTGCACTGCCGGGAATTTTCTTGCATTGCCTTGCCTTGCCTAGCCTGGAATTGCCTTGCTTTGGCTTGCCTTGGCTTGCCTTGCCTTCCCTGGAATTGCCATGCCTAGAATTGCCTTTCCTTGCCTGCCATGCCTAGATTTACTTTGCTTGCAATTGCCTTGCTTGCAATTTCAGGCAAAGTGCTAGCTTTGCCTGAAATTTACTTGCCTCAAATCGTCTTGCATTGACTTGCCTTGCCTTTGCTTGCCTTCCCTTGCCTTGCCTAGAATTGCCTTCCTTTGCCTTGCCTTGCCTTGCTTGGAATTGCCTTTCCTGAAATTGCCTTTCCTTGACTTGCCTTGCCTGGAATTGCCTTGCCTTGCCTTGCCTTGCCTGGAATTGCCTTGCCTTGTCTTGCCTGAAATTGCCTTGCCTTGCCTTACCTTGCTTTGCCTTGCCTGGAATGGTCTTTACTGGAATTGCCCTGCCTTACCCTTCCTGGAATTGCCTTTCCTGGGAATACCTTGTCTTGTCTTGCTTGACAGGAATTTTCTTGCCTTGAATATGCCTTGGCTTGGCTTGCTTTGCCTGGAATTGACTTGCCTCGCCTTGCCTTTCCTTGCATGGAATTGCCTTGAGTTGCCTTTCCTTGCCTTGCCTGGAATTTCCTTGCCTGGAATTTTGTTGCCTTGCCTTGCCTTGCCTTGCCTTGCCTGGCATTACCTTTCCTAGAATTGCCTTGCCTTGCACTCCTCTCTGCTTGTGGACCTGGTGAGGCAGGGAGCAGAAAATGTAAAAATTAGAAGATGAGGTGGCACTTGCCTTTATACCCAGGTACTGTTGACACTGAGGCAGGAGAATCGCTTGAACCCGGGAGGCAGAGGTGCAGTGAGCCAAGTTTGGGCCACTGCACTCGAGCTAGAATGACTGCTCAACACTCTAGCTCAAATAAATAAGAAATAAATAAATGTAAGCCTGTAATCCTATCACTTTGGGAGGCTCTGGTAGGTAGTTCACCTGAAGTCAGGAGTTCGAGATCAGCCTCGCCAATATGGAGAAACCCCGTCTCTACCAAAAATATAAATACTAGCTGGGTGTTGTGGCATGTGACTGTAGTCTCAGCTGCTCAGGAAGCTGAGACAGGAGAATTACTTGAACCCAGGAGGCGGAGGTTGCAGTAAGCCAAGATCACACCACTGCACTTCAGCCTGGGCAACAGAGCCAGACTCCATCTCAAAATAAATAAATAAATAAAATTAAAAATTAAAGAAAAATGTGTAGTAAGATTGCAATTGTGCAGCGGAGGCATGCTAGTCCTATCCAGGTAGTGAAGGCAGACTTCATACACAAATCTCACAAGAACTTTTATACCTGCCCCTGAAAGAAAGCCCTGATTGCCTTCCAAAGAAGCAGTACATGGACAAATGCATGGGCTGTCCCAAAGAGCGCTGGAAAGATCAACAGAAAACAGGGAGTGACATGCTCAGCCCTTGAGGCCAAAATGCCCTTTTTCAGAGCAGCTTCCAGAAGACAGTGAGCAGAATCAGGTTGGAGGTCACCTGTGGGTGAAGGGGAGAATGGTCAAATCTGGGCAGGGGTGTAGGAGCCTGGGCATCCTCACTGGAACAGAAGAGAGCTGCTCTGTGATGCTCAGCTGACAGGCAGAGCCTTGCAAATCCAAGTTCTAATGGTACAGAGAGGCCAGGCAAGGTGAGGACAAAGACAGGCAAGCACATGAATGGTTTCCTGGAGGACAGGGCCCAGTTACATCTCTCAAATGGGACCAGATTGGTAGGAAGATCAGCTGCTTTGGGCAACCAAGGTACCTTCTGGGTGAGCTCCCAAACTAGATGGTGCTAGGGGCCCTGGACCAGGCAGCTGGACTGGACATCTCATGGTCCTGTATTCCAGGAAACAGCATCTAACACTTGTCTGGCCAGTTCTCCAAAAGAACCATCCACATGCCATCTTTCCATTTCCCCACTGTTCACAGACTGGGCAGGGCCTGACCAGAAACTCTCCTTTAAGGTTTTCAGTCACTGCCAAAATCAGAGCCCTGCAGTGAGGAGGTGATGTTAACATGTGACTCTGGGCCAGGCGCTGCCTCATGCTGTAAACTTAGTGCTTTTGGGAAGCTGAGCTGGGAGGATCACTTGACATCAGCAGTTCAAGACCAACCTAAGGAACATAGATCTCTACAACAATATAAAAATAAAAATTACCCAGCTCTGGTGACATGCACCCAGAGTCCCAGCTACTCAGGAGGCTGAGGTGGCTGGAGCTCAGGAGTTCAAAGCTGTAGCTCTGATGTTGCCGCTGCACTCCAACATGAAAGACAGAGTGAGGCCATGTCCTGAAAAAGGAACAAACACGCTACGCATATAAGAAACATGCCTGAAAATGGCCAGGCACGTGGCTCACGCCTGTAATCCCAGAATTTTGAGAGGCTGAGGTGAGTGGGTCACCTGATGTCAGGAATTCAAGAGCAGCCTGGTCAACATGGTGAAACCCCATCTCTACTAAAAGTACAAAAATTAGCCGGGCATGGTGGTGGGCACCTCTAATCCCAGCTCCTCAGGACTGTGAGGCAGGAAATTGCTGGAACCTGGGAGACAGAGGTTGCAGTGAGCTGAGATCCCACCATTGCACTGCAGCCTGAGTGAAAAGAGCAAGACTTCATCTAAAAAACAAACAAACAAACAACATACCTGAAAATAATGAAAGCTGTTTATGATCAAGCCATGCCTAACCTACTACATAATGAGGAAACATTGAAAGCATTTCCTCTGTAAACAGGAACAACACAAGGATGCCCATTCTCACCACTGCTATTCAACATCACATAACCAGGCAAGAGGAAAAAATAAAAGGCATCCACATTGGAAAAGAGGACATCAAATTATCCTTATCTGATGAAGATATGATCTTGGATTTAGAAACATGTAAAGGTTCCACCAGAAAACCCCTAGAGTTGATCAATAAATAAAAACAGTTATTGCAGGGTACAGAATGAATGTACCAAAATCAGCAGCATTTCCATACACCAATAATGGTCTAGTTGGGAAGGAAATTAAGAAGGCAGTCCCATTTACAGTAGCAACAAAATGAAAAAAGATATGCCACAGAATAAATTTGCCAAGGAGTTTGAAGATTTCTACAAGGAAAATTGCAAAACACTGATGAAAATTTTTAATAAGAGAAAGAAATGGACAATCATCCCATGCTAATGGATGGAAGAAACTCGTAGCATTAAAATGACTGTACTGCCCAAAGAAGCCTAGAGATTCAATACAACCCCTGCCAAAATACCAGTGTCATCACTCACAGAATTTGAAAATCATACAATTCATATGGAACCAAAACAGAGCTCAAAGAGTCAAAGCCTTCCTCAGCAAATAGAAAAAAACTGGAGGCATCCCATTTCACTACAAATTAGAAAGACAAAGTTTCTGACAAGTGCATGGTAACTAAAACAACATGGTGCTAGGAGGAAAATAGACACATAGATCAATGGGACACATGACGGAGCCCAGAAAGACAGCCACATATTCACAGCCAATTGATCTTCGACACAGCTGACAGAAACACACACTGGGGAAAGGACACCGTCTTTAGTGAATGGTACTGGGAGGGCTGGATAACCACATGCAGAAGAATGAAAGTGGACACTTTTTATCTCACCGTATACAAACATGACCTCCAGATAGATCTGAGACTTGAACGCAAGATACGAAACTAGAAAAATATTAGAAGGAAATCTAGAGAACGCTCTTCTGGATCTTGTTTAGTGGAGCCGTCTAACTTTGGCAGGTGTACAGTCTGAGGAGGCAGCATGTGCATCACGGCAAGAGGAAGAAGATGGGTTAGAAAGGGTCCCAGCCTGGCTCAAGGTGGAAGTGGTGGGTAAGGAAACACCTGTGGCTGAGTGTGCTGTTGTGCCCTGGGCTGGCTGGCTATCTTGGAGCAGATGAGGCTTGGGCTGCAGTTGAAGCAGCTGGACGGGAATATGGACGAACCCGCCTCAAGGTGCGGGTTCCCTGCTGCTGTCCATGAAGGACCACAGGTTTGGGCTGAGTGATGGCTGCAGCCGTAACGGCAAGTTTCCATAATGAGGTGCGACCACTGACCCTAGGTCTGGCCGGGGGATGATGAGAGAGGCAGAAGATGGGTTAGAAAGGGTCCCAGCCAGGCTTCAGGTGGAAGTGGTGGGTAAGGAAACCCCTGCGGCTGAGTGTGCTGTGGTGCCCTGGGCTGGCTGTGTTGGAGCAGAAGATGAGGCCTGGGCTGCAGCTGAAGCAGCTGGACGGGAATATGGATGAGCCCGCTTCAAAATGTGGGTTTCCTGCTGCTGTCCATGAAGGACCACCAGTTTGGGCTAGGTGATGGCTGCAGCAATAGCGTCAAGTTTCTGTAGTGAGGCAAAATCACTGACCCTCTGTCTGGCCAGGGTGGTGAGAGGCAGAAGATGGGTTAGAAAGGGTGCCAGCCAGGCTTGAGGTGGAAGTGGTGGGTAAGGAAACCCCTGCAGCTGAAGGACCACAGGTTTGGGCTGGGTGGTGGCTGCAGTGGTCACGGGAAGTTTCAGTAGTGAGGTGGGACCACTGACCCTCTGTCTGGCCAGAGTGGTGGTGGGAGAGGCAGAAGATGGGTCAGGAAGGCTCCCAGCCAGGTCTGCAGCCCAGGTTGACTTTCTTTTGGTGCGGGGGCTCGAGGTGGAAGTGGTTGGTAAGGAAGCCCCTGCGGCTGAGTGTGCTGTGGCGCCCTGGTCTGGTTGTGTTGGAGCAGACGATGAGGCCTGGGCTGAGTCCCGGAAATATGCAGAGGTGGCAGAAAGGGTGTCTGAGGAGGAGAACAGGGGGCCTGCTGACCTGCACTTCCTCCCAGACACAGGAGGTCTAGAGGGGGACCCTGCAGCAGATGCTTGGAGAGCCATGGGGTCCAGGACATCTTGGGACTTGCGTCTCTCCTGCTGTGCCTCTGTGCTGGATGCTTTAGGGACAGCAGGCAGAGAAGACGTCCCTGTTGCCGGTGAGGACAAAGCATGGGACAGCAGTGAGGCTCTGCACTCCCAGAGGGACTTTTCCTCACCCTGCAGTGCACTATTAAGGCACATGATTTTGGCCTTTTTCTCCAGGTCCAGGTCTTCAGCGGTGACCCGGAACCCAAGCTGTAAGGGAGATGGCAGCCTCAGAGGCTCCCCTCATCTGCATGGCAGCAGACAGAACTTTCGTCTATGAGGCCTAGAGGCCTGAGATGTCGGGGAGCCACTCCTGGGGGCCGGTTTCTCCCCAGGTGCTGAATCTGCTGCCTTTTCACACTGGGCCTGACCCTGAGAGACAGCCTGAGGGCTGACCTCACTCACTGTCTTTGAAGAAGTGAGGGGCAGCTGGCAGTGGGATGAGGCTGGCCCATTCCTCCTCTTTAGCCACGGGAAGCCTCCCATGGAGCTGTAGGAGCTGTGGATGGCATTGTGCTTGGAGATCCCGGAGGGCTGGGATGTCTGGTCAGATGGGATTTCTGACCTCTGGGTATGGAGGGCTCTCTGCAGGGGCCCGGGCCCGGGCGTGGGTATGAAGGGAGAGGGGCCTCCACTGTCCTGCAGGGGTGTACATGCAGACCGTGCATTGCTGGTGCCCTCAGGGCCCCCTTTCTGATCATCGGGCTTCTCTTTGACTCTGGGGTCCTTGTCCTGCTCAGGCATCCCTGCCCCACTCTCCATGAGGGCCCTCTACATGATCTCTGGATGGGAGTGTGGGGTAAAGCTGGGTGTTCTGGGCCACAAAAAGGTGATTACCTCCTCCAGGGCCTCTCTGAGAGTCCTTAGGGCACTGGCTTGCTGCGGTACCTGTGCCTCAAATTGAAGGTAGGATCGCCGGACAGAACACAGGGCTTGAAGGATAAATCCTTGGAGTTGTTTCGACACCAGGCTGATTTTAAGTGTCTGGGTACTTGTAGGAAGGCTTGCCACTCCGTCCAAGGGCAGGAGCAACAGAGAGATCCCACAAGCAAAATGAAGTGAGGGATGCGGGCAGCAGGCTCAAGGAAACTGAGTCCTACTGCTGGGGTCCTCAACCCCAGGAAGGGACCGGGACAGGGATAAAGGGCACAGAGTGCCCAGGTAACCGCTCCTGGGAGCAGTGGGGTATTTTCGGATCGTTGAACTCTGGAGAGCTGGACTCTGAGCGTCCTGCGAGCAATGGCGGCGGGAAAGGGCGCGGGGTTGAAGGGGCGCCTGATAGGTACTGGAAGGAGAGGCGCACGCACAAAAGACGCCAGACGTTAACGGTTTGGCCGGCAAGGTTCGCGCACAAGGCACCTGTTGGCAACGGAAGGGGCGGCGCGCGCGCGTGGTGTACCGTAGGGAGAGGCGCACGCACTAAGGACCTGGGACCTTAACGGATTGGCGCGGCAAGGTACGGGCACAAGGCAGCTACTGGCAACCGTGGGATTGGGGGCGGGTAGGAAGCAGCGCGCGCACTAGGTACTGGAGGGAGAGGCGAGCACAAAGGGCTCGGAATCTTAAGGGATTGGCGTGACAAGGCACGCACACAAGGCCATGATTATCAGTCCACGATTATTAATATCTCTAAGGTTTTGCTCATGCTATCCTCTCCCTTCCTGGAAAACCCTCCCCACCTCAAGGGTTACTTCCTCCAAGAAGCATTCCTGGTGGTCTTCCGGCTGCCGGTTTCCTAGGCACCGCTCTCGCCACAGCCGGGGGCCAAGGAACCTCTTCAGCACCACGGATAGCGCTCGTTCACCCAGTCACAGCCCGCGCCTCAGCCGGCATTGTTTCAGGACCACGGACAGCTCCTGGCGCAGCCCCACCCGGGGCCTGGCGGCAGGGCTCACACACCCCACGCCCTCCATCAGCACCTGGGCACACTTGGGGCCAAGGCCAACAATGAGAAGAAAGGTCCCCCGGATTGCCTTGCTGTCCCCGGAGCCCCTCTTCAGCAAGAATCTCCCTCGCCGTCGCCAAAGACGTCCTGAGCAACAGACCTGAGTGAGCGGGGAGGAGCAGATGGGCACTGCCATGGTGGGAGCAAGGGAAGCAAGCGGGTGTGAGGGGACAGAGAATTCGGCTGCGTAGGAATCTAAAGGACCTGGGTGATGTGGTGTTAAGGGGTGAGAAGGTGTTTGGGGCAGAAGACTGACAGATTTGTGGGGGAAGAGGGGAAAACATCAGTATTTGAGAAGGTTTGGGGGAATGTTGGAGCAAAAAGGAGTAACCTTCCCAGTATCGCTGCTTTCTTTTTACTCACTCACTCACTCTCACTCACTCACTTTTGCGTCTTGCCAGTCAGATTCACCATCCTTCTACAGACCCCTGCATTTATACTGCTTCCCTCCCACATCCGAACGTCTTGCTCGCTTTCTCCCTCTTCTCTCTATCCGGCGAGTAAGAGCCTCCTCTGGACGCCAAGACAGGAGGGGCTGCCCTGGGGCTTGGCACCGCCCCGCGGTGGGTGTGTGAAGGCCAGGGTGGCGGTGACACGGCGCCAGCGGCGAGAGGGAAGTAAGGTCCGGGGGAGAAGGAAGCAAGCCCAACGCTGGGCTGCTAGGATCCGGCTCCCTCTCGCTGCCCACCACCCGCCCAGGCGCGGGCAGGGCACGGGCGGCGGGTGGGCGGCTTGGAGAGGCTGCCGGAGAATCTGGTGCGCCGGGCTCTACCTCAAGGAGCTCAGGGCCATCATGCAGAACCAGCAGAACCTCGCAGGGCGCGGAGACTCAGGCCTGTAATCCCAACACTTTGGGAGACCTAAGTGGGTGGATCACGAGGTCGAGGGATCGAGACCATCCTGGCCAACACGGTGAAACCCCGTCTCTACTAAAAATACGAAAATTAGCTGGTAGTGGTGGCACGCTCCTGTAGTCTCAGCTATTCGGGAGGCTGGGGCAGAAGATTCGCTTGAACCTGGGACGCAGAGGTTACAGTGAGCTGAGGTCGTGCCACTGCACTCCAGCCTGGCAACAGAATGAGATTCTGTCAAAAGAAAAAAGAAAAAGAACCAGCAGAGCCTTGTCCACACCCAGCGCCAGAGCATCGACGAGCTGGAGCGGCGGCTGGACGGAGCTGAGCGCGGAGAATCGCTGCTTGTGGGAGTATCAGCAGCTGCTGCAAGCTTAGCCTCCGCCAGGATTCTTTACCTGGTGGTCTTCCGGCTGCCGGCCTCCTAGGCACTGCTGCCGCCACTGCCGGAGTCCAGGAACCTCTTCAGCACCACGGACAACGCTCGTTCGAACAATCACAACCGGCATCGTTTCAGGACCATGGACAGCTCCTGGCACAACGCCAGCCAGGCCCTGGCGGCAGGGCTCACACACCCCACGCCCTCCATCAGCACCTGGGGACACTTGGGGCCAAGGCCAACAATGAGAAGAAAGGTCCCCCGGATTGCCATGCTGCCCCCGGAGCCCCTCTTCAGCAAGCATCTCCCTCGCCGTCGCCAAAGACGTCCTGAGCAACAGACCTGAGAGAGCGGGGAGGAGCAGATGGGCACTGCCATGGTGGGAGCAAGGGAAGCAAGCGGGTGTGAGGGGACAGAGAAATCGGCTGCATAGGAATCTAAAGGACCTGGGTGATGTGGTGTGAAGGGGTGAGAAGATGTTTGGGGGCAGAAGCCTGACAGGGAGATTTGTGGGGAAAGAGGGGAAATATCAGTGTTTGAGAAGGTTCGGGGGAATGTTGAAGCAAAAAGGAGTAACCAGATCATCGGTAGGGGCAAAGGAGGAAAGAAATTGGACATTTAATCCATTGGGGATATTGAAACCTGGCAGCATTTAAAGGGGCTAGACTGGGAGGAGGTTGGAGTGAAAATCAAACTGAAGAAAATAGAACCGTTGAAAATTGTTTTTAAGTTAGAAAAATTTGGAAGAGAGTTTGAGTAGTAAAAGTTTTTGAATGGAGACTGGGATATTAAAAAATCAGAAGCTTGGAGGCATGTGAAGAGCGCTAAAAGGGCTGTAGCCAAAAAAGGGTACTGGGTAGAGGGAAATTCAGAAAGTGGGGGGCAAAGCTGAAAAGCAGGAGTGATATGAGAAGGCAGGGGAGCTGGAAGCAGAGGAAGGGAAAACATGGCTCTGTGCAGTGGTAGTCACAGCCAAGAGTGGCTCATTTTGGGAAGCTCTCTCTGCTCTGACCCAAGTGAGCACCTTTCTTCTGAGCACCACCCAAAGTGGGGTGCTCACTTCGAAGTGAGCTGAAGGGGTTAAAAAGACTCAGTGAGACATAGATTTGACACATTCCCATCATGCATAGACACACCCCATGGAATGAAACCTCATGTCCTGTACCCACCTTAGGGGCATTTATTGCACCCTGCTGAGTCCTACTCTACTTCAATCTGTGTATTTTATTTAAAAATCAATTCACAATCCCTACTGGGTCAGCCTGCAGTCCAAGAAGCACTGTTGCATTCCAACCCCATTTGCCAGACAAGACCACAGACTCACTGGTCCATAGGGCCAACCCACACCTCAGAAGCATGAGGGTGACCTCACACCTCTTCCCAGCACAGGACAGAGCCTTGAAGTACTTTTAGCTGTGCAAGAACTCTGGTTGAGCAAAAACCACACATGCTTATGCCTGCAAGCCTTATTCTCATTCTCAGCCAGGTAAGCCTCCCTATCATATTTTTTTCTTTTGCATATCACCCCCACTCTTGCAGCACACTTCTGTTTGCTTGATCTTGTGCATGGTTCCCATTAAAGTCACCCTGCTCTCAACCTTCTCTGCAGCCTGTACCTCTCAGGGTTGTACCACTCTGGGGCAATTAGTGAGAAACTGTCTGTATTATCTTCCTCTTCTGAGACCCTCCTAGCTTCCTAGTTTGTAGAATGTCTTTGAGGATAGAGACTAGCTTCTTCATGTAGAGTAGAGTGCCTGAGTGTACCAAGAACTCTAGAAGGACGAAAATATGTTAAAATATAGGCTTTCTTATTTCTAAGGTAGATGGTCATGTATTAATTTGTATTCCCTAAAAATCAATTTAGAGAATATCATCTCATAAGGAACATCAAATATTTCTCTTGGTTTTATAATGGCTATGTTTCATTGAGTCAAAAAAGTAGTTCTGCCACTCCCATCGCCCCATTTTCTGTCAGGGACACAGAGGCACAGGACAGTTGAATAATCTGTCAAGCGTCACTGGTTGGGACTATTTCCAAGTTTTTTCTTACTCAGTAGATTCTTCTTTCTATGCCAGAGGAAAAGGAGGCATCTCTGCTAATCCTCCCACCCAGTTCCTGAGAAGAAAGCACCAGGACCCCTGGAAGCCACATGCTGTGGCCTGGTTGCTGCTCCCCAATACTCCTCGGGGTTAAAGGCCTGGTGCCCCCTCCCATCACCTCCAGCCACACCTGTCCTGTCTTCAAAAGCCTAGAAGGCTAGTCCTTCCTCACTCTAAAGTCCTTTCAGAAAAACTTCTGAAACAGTGTGTCTCAAACTGCTATAAAGTCATAAAGATTTTTCACAAGAGATCCCCTAGATATATACAGATATTGGCAATTAAGCAAGTGCTGCACAACATACTACTTACCTTTGTGAAATATGATGCACTCCGATAGTTTCTATTGTGATTGCTATGCTATGCTATGCTATTCTTTTAAGAGCTCATTATAACTGACCAAGTGGATGTCACAACTTTCTAATGAATCTAAGTCTGCAGCTAAAGTACTCCAAAAATTCCAGCAAAGACAAAAACTCAGGCCTAGATTTGCCACCAGTGCCCTCTTCTGGGCAGCTTTATTATAAGTCGTGTCTCATAACATTGTTTAATTGTCAACATCTGTGTGTGTGCACTGAGTCTCGCCAGGAAATAGATGATTTATGTCGGTTACAACTTAAAAGATTTAAGAAGCAATGTTTAGAAATGTTCTGATGAATAAAGGTTGAGCTAAAAGGGCATTGTGTATATGTGTGTGTGTGTAAGAGAGAGAAAGGCTCTCATCAGAGGTTGTACAGATTTTTCTCTGCGATCCCCTCTCTTCCTGCAAATCAGCCAGAGGTGAGATCTCAGGGACCTATCCCTGCCTCCCCAAAGCCATCCTCACATGAGGCCAGCCTGGGAAGAGGACAGCAGAGCTCACATCTCTGTGGAGAGGAGGCTGGGCTCAATGCAGGCCTCTGCGTCTTTGTTCATCTTCACTTCATAGGTCTCGTCCTGAGACCCTCCTGCTGACACACCATGGTTTCATGGCTCTCCCAGGAAAGAACCTGCAATGTTCAAGATGGAGAAAATCATTAGGCACTGCCAACCCCACACCCCCACGCTTTGCTCAGCACACATGCACGCATTACTCATGTACACACACGTATATGTGTGCATAAACATGCACACATACACACATGTATACACATGTGAACATGCATGCAGTTTCTGTGGCCTCATTATCCTGTGATGGGCTATGAAGCCATGGAGCCATGGAAGTGTTTAGATTAGGGAGAGGGTTCCATGTGGGAGAACATGTGGTGCTGGATCCAAGGAGATCTGAGTCCTAACCCCAAGTCACTTACCCTCTGGCCTAAGTCACTTAGCCCACTCCATTCCTCAGTTTCCCTTTCTATGAAATTGGAATAATATAGGCCCTGCCTAACTCAGAAGCCTGTTGTGAGTCACAAATAAAGCACAAATGAGACGTTGCTCTGAGGGTGGAAAAAGCCAGCCTTGGCCGAAGGGTCCTGGGTTGTGCCATAAAGAACAGGGTTGGCCCGTGAGAAGACTGTCCCCCACCCGCCCCCAGCTGTGATAGCTAGGCCTTTGGGAATTTGTTTGACACATGTCAGTTATCCCTGGCATTCTATTTTGATGGTGCCCTTGATTCTGACACCTGCTTCTTGGAGTAAAGACACAGAGAGGAAACCTCACGTAGAGGGTTTTGCTCTCCTGAGCAGAGGTTAGTGAGGCTGAGCCCTTGCTGAGTCTGAATCCCTCCTGAGCTCCAGACCCTTCCACACTGAGATGTGCCTTTCCTGCTGGGACAGAGTCTTCTGGTCACGAGGCCATGTCTTCTTTAGCTCTGAGCCACATGCTCTTCTTTTCCTGTCTGTGCTCAGCTCACTGCCTCCGTCTTACTGCCTATAGACCCTGCATGCTCTGCCTGCTCTATCCTCAGACCCCCGAGGGCATCAGTGAAAAATCCCAGTCCATCCTTTCTGTACTGAGTGCTGGATCAGTGTCCCTGGCTTTCAACATCTCAGACAGGGTAGGGGAAGTTCTTTCAGGGAGGTCTGCAGATAGCTACCCACCATCCAGAGGGGAAAGAAAGATGAGAGGTGGGAACTCCAAGTGGATTGGGAGGGGAGGGCTTTGGAGAGGCCTGGGGGGATGAACTGGAGATGCAGAGTGTCAGCAGGCAGGCAACAGCATTTCTGGGGACTACTGGGCACAGGACGTGCTGGCTTATCCTCAGCACAAGCAATGCCAGTGTCTGACCTGCCTTTAACTTTGAGCTGCAACAAAGAGGACAAGGCCCAGGAACAGGAATGCGGGCTACACTTGTCTTCACCAAGCTGAATCTTGGCACCCTGTGTGTTGTTTGTCCCAACTGCAGCAGGCAGAGGGAATCAACGCTTTGTGAGCACTGACTGTGTGCTGGGCACTGTGCTGGGTGCTTTGTGTGTTTTGCCTCACACAGAGATGAATCTGTGGAGACAAGGAAATCCCCTGGGGATTTAAACAGGTCCTCTAAACATCCCTCTCCTCTTATGTCATAGAGAACAAAGCTTCACAGGAAAATGCCCTTAGAGGGTGAGGAATCAATTCACCATGAGCGGCTAAAGATGGACTTGGAGTCCTCCTTAAGCAGAGGCTTTGATGAGGCCAGCATGGGAGAGGGCGATATGGGGACCAAGTCAGGACTTCTCTGGAATGAGGGTCTCCTGACCTACTTTCAGGCAAGGCAAGTCAAGAATTCCTTTCTGACCATGCTTCAGGGGAGAAAGTGTCAGATAGTGACCTTCCTGCTGCTGCCATTTTCTCCATTTCCTTCCATAAAATACTCAGCAGGCCAAGGGGCCACATGTTGGGGTAATGTGTTCCAGGACCTGGCACTATTCTTCTACCTCTCTGACATTTCCTCTCTCTTCCTTTGTGGACTTCTCTCCCAGGCACCCATCGCTCTCCATCATGGGGATCCTGCCAAGGAAGCTGGGAGGAGGAAACCA
Source organism: Callithrix jacchus (assembly GCF_049354715.1). Taxonomy (NCBI): domain Eukaryota; kingdom Metazoa; phylum Chordata; class Mammalia; order Primates; family Cebidae; genus Callithrix; species Callithrix jacchus. The sequence goes on from NC_133515.1 coordinate 9,035,618, forward strand.
GGGATCTAAGGTGGTCTGAGGGCAGCCTGTGTGGACTGAATGAAAGGCAGTGGGGCAGGTTTAAAAGGACAACTCCAATAGGATGATTCACATGAAATTGCTGATATTTGGTCATTTTTTACCTACAAAAATCATAAGTTCTTTTGGTTCAACTAAAACTTCCAAACTTGCTTCAGTCAGGCTCATGTCCATCTGGACTTGTAGCCAGACAGTTGGGAATGCAAGGCACTTACAGGAAGGTGACTGGAAACCTTGCAGCAAGGCTCCTCTGTGCAGCTGGAGTTACAGACTGAAGTGTTTTAGTCCATCTTTGAATGAATTCACATAATAAATGATTTTAAATTAACTAACTAGATCTTATGGTAAAATATGCGCTCCACAATTTCTGATGTGTCTCTGTTATAACTGCTTTTGGGAAAGACCCTGCCTTCTCTTCAACCCCTCATAGCGGCAACTGGTAAAACTCCTGACTTGATAAGGAATTTTAATTACAATATAGCATATCTAATGCTAAGGACAGATTTTCAAAAAGGTACAGACCTAATTTCACAGGTAGTAATCCATAAGATTTCAACTTAGAGCATAATATAAGAATAGTTTCTCTAACTAAAGCAAAATATTCCATAAAAATTTCTGAAAGTGAAACATTATGCAACAGCAATAGATTCCGTTGCATATAACTGAAAACATGTACAGGACGCGGTATGTATTTTTTTGTGTGAGTTAAAAAGAACATGGCCACACATAGGCTAAATTAAAGAAAATTAGACTTATTTCATGAAAGACGCAAAGAGAAACAGAGATGCATAGCAACAAGGGAAACCATATTTACCCATATAAAAATGGCGAACTCCTTCTTCCAAGCATTTTCTAAAGTGGACTAAAGTAATCCAATCTTTACACTTATCGGGTTCCTATCATAATCACCTATTTTGCATATAAACATAAAGCTAAAGTTTGTGCTTGTTAGACATCACCCTTGAATAACACTTGATCTTGTTGCTTAGTGAGGGCAAGTCACACTCTTGAAGATTCATCTCCAACATGAGCACTTTCCCACTGGAATTGCTCTGCTATTATGGTATTTCCAATTACTCTGGAAACCTCACCCAATAAAACCTCACCCTGAATGTTCAGTCAAAAAATATTAAGAGCCATGATTTACCTAGCACTGTTTTAAGATTATACATGTATTTATTCAATTTATATAGTTTTTCCTTGTTTTAGGAACATGTGTATGTTGAACCAGAATTATCTTTTTAAGAGTAAGAACCAGTTTTGAAAGTTATATCCGTTTTAATTTTTTTTTGTCCACATAATAAAATTGTTTAGCAAACGGAGGAAAGTAAAGCACTGTGGTTAACAGCAAGCTTCTTCTCATTTACATGGTAGTTGAATTAATTTTGAGAATTACTTTTCTTTATTTCCCTCCCAATGATACAAAATATAAGATGAACCTTGACAGCTGGCTTTACTTATTTTTGATGTCTAATTCTACAGATTACTTCACCATTCTTGAAGTCATTCCACTGATTTTTCTCTTACCTTGCAGTACCTTCTTAGCCTTTTGGGGGATACTCTACTAAATGTTGCTTCAATATTGTTTTTATCCATTTTCTACTTTTTTCTTCCTCCCTCCAGCTTCTCCCTAGATGGCCAAAACCACACCAAATATTTATCTTTAGATACATTCTAAAGTCCAGACTCACTTTTTTTGTTTTGTTTTGTTTTTGTCTACAGAAGGAAGATCATACAAAGCCTTCTCCAACTAAAGGATGTGCTTAATGAAGTCATTATTTGTCTTTCTCTTCCTCAAAACGTGCTGTTTTATCAACATTTCAATGTATCAAATGTCTACAGTGATGGTACCAATGTTCATCTTGTTGCCTAAAACAAAACTTTTGAAGATTTCCCCTCCCGTGTGATGTTCCTCTTAAACATTTTGGAAAGAAATTTTCCCTCTTCTTCCCCTTAACCTGTTCTACCCTAACTGAGAAGCCAGCCACCTCTAAATACTAATGAAAACACAAAATTTAAAGATCAGTTAAGTAACTTAACTATGAGATTTTTGTTTGGTTGGTTGGTTTTTGGCAGCCATTAAAGATTAGTGGATTAAGAAAGCAAAATTGTTCAACACAGTATCTAAGAAGACAAATAGTAAAAATAGAAGATTTACACTATATTTGAATCTCTCACAAAGATTTAAATTAATCTGTTACAAAATGATCTCATATTTTGCAATAATAATCATTCATCTTACAAAATAAATAAATGCCACTTGTGATAATAACTATCCATTGAAAAAAATGTTTATAGCTCATTTTAAACCTTTTATCAACATGGGGCCAGAGGTAAAAGCATATCCCATTAAAGATGGATCAAGGAGATCATATACTTAGAAACACGCATGTGCCTATATATACAAATACACAACAGTCCTACATAAACAATATGTACAGTTAAAATACACCTTAAAAACAAAAGATGTGTATTAGAGCTAAGTGGCAAAAAGTTCTGACCTCTACCTTGTGCTTATTATATTTTATTATTTTCCCACTTAACCAAAGCCCTGACAAGGAAACGGAACTAACAAGTGTTAATTGAACAAAAGCTCACTATAGCAGGAAAAAGTGGGAAATACAATGTTCTAAAAGGCACTGGTAGTTTCCTATAAATGCGGAGGGGATTATTTTAGTTCTTATTTTTTAAAAATTACAAGAGCTACATGTTACCTTAGTGGGTAAGCTAAATGAAAGTGATAAAAGAGGCATTAAATGGTAAGATGTTTCTTACCAAATTAAAGTTAGAAATATCACTGATGTATGTTGCTACCACCAATAGCAATGACACCACCTTGCAGACTCTCCATACTCAATGAAGTTACACTAGATATTATGTGCTATGCACATTTATTGCCAGAGCTCACATGAGATAAAGTATTAAAGCCCAATAGGAGTGTCACATGTTTGACTGGACAAATATCTTATTCGAGTTGACCTTAAGTATTTTATGCAATACCAACTGTCAAACACTTTGGTAGTTTAAATGGATTTTTAAAGAGATTAAGTACAGCATAATCATGGAAAAATCATGATGAAATGATTATTGTAGACACAGTTTTCATTTTTGTTAAAACCTGTTTTATAAAATTATGGTCAATAATGGTAAATGAGAAGGTAAATTTAGAACTTCTGCCAACCTCCAACCTGCAAGAAATCATCTTGATTAATCAACATCTAATCAACGTTATTAGAATGGTTGGCCGAGCAGTGATCAATTCCTATATAAGTATCATCCTTGCTAGCACCAAAAACATAACACAGAACACCCTTCAAACTGTAAAATAAGCACCAAAATAAATCATCAAAATGCCACACTACTACTCTAGGAATCACAAATGCCCATACATGTGAGTACTCAAGAAGCTAACTTCAGAAGTGCAACTGCAATTTCAGTGTCTTTGGGCAAGTCACACCTGCAGCTTTCACAGCTCTAAAATAACTGAAGTACATGTTCTTAAACATCCCTTTAAAGTCTTACATTCTTTTAATGCAAATAAAAAGTCTTACATCCTTTTATTATGTGGATTATGCACAATGTACATAGATGATGTTTAAATTGCCAATACTTCCTTGATCGACTGCATGCGAAGCAGTGGCTGGAGGTCACGAGGAGCATCGAGGTAAGTTAGTTACCCCCATCATCAAAAAAGACAGGCACCTGAACAAGCAGTGGTGATATAATTGTTACAGCTGTAACAATTTTAATTTTTTTTTTTTGTAACAGTTTTGCTGGGGGAGAGCAAAATCCCACTGTGGGCAGCTCAGAAGTGCACATGTGAGATATTTCCACTGATAGAAAAGAAAGGTAAAGGCATTCCAAACAGCAAAAATATCATTAACCAAAATTTGAAGACAGGATTGGGAATGGAAAAGAGTAGTTTTTCAGGATAAAACAAGTGGAATGGAAAACTTTGGAAATAAAATTTTTTAATTAGTACAAATATACATTTATTGCAAACAAAAATTAAGCAACAAAACAATAAATGATCAGTGCTGATATGGTTTGGACTTGTGTCCCCAGCAAATCTCTTGTTGAAAAGTAATCCCCAGTGTTGGAGGTGGGATCTGGTGGGAGGTGATTGGATCATGGGGGCAGACCCTCATGCCTTCAACCTGTCCTCAAGACAGTGAGTTCTCCCAAGATCTGGTTGTTTAAACATGTGTGATGTCTCTCCCTCTACTCTCTCATGCTTGCTCCTGCTTTCTCCATGTGAGATGTCTGCTCCTCCTTCACCTTCTGCCGCAACTGGAAGATTCCTGGGGCCTCCCCAGAAGCTGAGCAGATGCCAGCACATTTCCTGTACAGCCTGCAGAGCTGTGGGCCAATTACATGCCTTTTCTTTATGATTTACCTGGTCCCAGGTGTTTCTTTACAGCAATGCCAGAATGGCCTAACACAAGTGCTTTGCATGTGTTCATTTTACAAAATTGAAGAGTGGGAATAAGAAAAGATGCATTGCTCTGAATACATCATGTATTTTGAAATACGTAAAATAAGCTACATTTATTCCTATTAGATAACCAGAAAAAAAAAGATAGTCTAGATTTGGGCCTCTTAAATATTAAATGATATGAAGAAGGAGGAGACATGTCAAATGGAAGCAAAACATATCAAGCCAACATTAGAGTAATTCAGAAAAAATTTGTATAATAAGTAATAACTAAAAATTTACCACACTACCCAAAGATATCTAGAAAAGTAATCATGTATAATTTCTGTTAATAACACTGATGACTAAAATTAAAACACATTACTTTAAGTTAAATGAATGGTTCTAGGAAAATATGGTGAGACAAAGATGACAAAATGTCCCTCCTTCAAGATCTACTGGAATTTATACATTGTCCCCCAAATAAATGCATTTCATTAGAACAAGAATTGTATTCCCCAAAAAATTAAGCATTTATTCTGACTTCCTTAACTATACTAAAGGATACTCAAATAGCTGTAGCAGTAGAGAAAATCTTTCTTTATAGAATAATTCTGTAGAAGTTTTTTTACACAAGAATTTTAGCTAACACATGTTAAAAGAGTAAAGGAAAAGAATGGCATTAGCAAAATCACTGTTTTGCAATGACAGGACATTTACAAAGAAAGGATGTGGCTGCCACCACTTGATACACTGATCAGTCACTCGTGTGGCCGTTAAAGTGGCAGGTCCAGGCACATGTGCCTCCAGATCCCATGCAAGCTGAAGTAGACAGCAAGCCTGACCAAGTGTCTTAGCAACGACATCAAAATCAAGCTGAATTTAATCAAACCTAGATGTAAATTCCAACTAATTGGAAATACATGGAAGACATGTTTAAAAACTTTCACAATGCAAAGTTCTTTAAAGAACACACAATTGCTTGAAGAACTGCTATTGTTGTATCTCGGCTGGATTATGAAATTTGAGAGAGATAATGGAGGCAAAACATGAAAGTTGTGGGAAGTTCATGGCATTCCTTAAAAGTTATGTCAAGGAATTTAAATCCTATTCTCAGGCCACCATTTCCCCAAGTGTTCTGAGATATTGATATTTGTTTTTCAGTCTTTAAAAGGTGAGTTGGGTGTTCCCTTTTTTAATAAGTTTAGAAAACATATTCCTTTCCATTAATAATGTTCATGGCCTGGCATGGTGGTTCAAGTCCCTCTAACAATCCTGTTGACATTTTGGCTGTGATTGGTTTTATCGAATCTAAGGTCAGTGTAGGGACAGTTAACATCTTTACCATATTAAATTCTCCAATCTAGGAACATGATACATCTTGTTCATTTAGGTGTTGTGGTTTCTGTGCAGACCTCCAGCACACATTTTATTAGATTTATTCCTTGGTATTTGATTTCTGCTTTTGATGGTTTTGCATATGGTATCACTTTAAATTTTTAAATATATGTTTGTTGCAACTGTATAACAATGCAATTATTATTTCTATGTTAATCTTATATCCAGTAACTTTGCTAAAATTATTAATTCTAAAAACTTGTTTTTTGGGTTTTCTGTGTACACCATCAGCATCTACAAATAAGGGGAGTTTTAGTTCTTTGTATTTTAACTTGCTGGTTAAAAAGACTGAATTAATGAACATAGCAACTTTCTCTCAATTAATACAAGGACTTGACATCACTCCCCCACATGCCTTTTTACTGTTATTCTCATGTAATATTTTATTTTCACTTGTTTTATAGAGCAAGAGGTTTTTAATTTTAATGAAGTTCAACTTAAACCAATTTTTGCCTTTATGGATTGTACTTTCCTGTTAGGTCTAACTAAAAACTCATTACCCTGCCCTAGGCCCCAGATATTCTTCAATGGTTTTTTCCTAAAATGTTTATAGTTTTACATTTTACATTTGAGTCTCTGACCCACCTCGAGTTAATTTTATATTTTGCCATGAGGACCCAGGCATCCTAAGGTTTCTGTATGGTTTGGGAGGTGGGTAGAGCCATGTATTCTCTCCCCCTCCTCTCTCCATGAGTGGAGTCTGCAAAAGATGAAGATGCTTCAAGTCAGAACCAACTTCACATCAGCAGGATGATTTCTTATTTTGGGGCTGGTGGCTCCTCCAGAAACCTCTGGTGAGTGAGTCAGTGGAGGAGTGTGTGCCTCATCTACTTTGAGTAGGGAATGCATTTGGGACATGTTGGATGCACAGCTTCAAGGAGACAAGTCCCCTTTCTTCTGCCACTTCTTGGCCTCAGCCTCACACTTTACCAATCACATAAACAGTCAATTAACATGTTTTGTATGTTATATGTTTCACACACTGTATTCTTACAATAAAATAAGCTAGAGAAGAGAAAATGTGATTAAGAAAACCACAAGGAAGATGACATAGTTTCACTGTTTTTTAAGTGGTAGTGGATCATCATAATGGTCCTCATTTTTGTCTTCATGTTGAGTAAGCTGAGAGGGAGGAAGGAGAGGGGGTTGGTCTTGCTGTCTCTGGTGGCAGAGGTGGAAGAAATTCTTAAGTGGACACATGCAGTTCAAGTCCATGTTGTTGAAGGATCAATTGTAGTTGTTGTTTTTGTTTTAACATATTTAATTGTGAAATAAAACATTGCTCCTGAAAAGTACACATAATATAGAAGAAAAGTTTAACAAATTTTTGGGAAGCAACCAGATGGAGAATCAGGACGCTGCTGGCACCCAGAGGCTTCCTGTGTGCTTCTTCCTGATTGGCTCCCCCGCCTTCCCCATCCAGCCCCCGACCTTTCTTAGAGTAACCACGTTTGCATTTTATGATAGTAACTAATATCTTTTTTATTTTTGCTTTGCTTTGTAGATTTGGTGTCTGAGAGTGCTTCCCTTAAAAGTGTCTGTGGACTTTCTTTATGTAGAAATGGAGTTATTCTCAGTGTATACTTTTATATCGGGCTTTGTGTGTGTGTGTGTGTGTCTGTGTGTGTGTGTGTGTGAGAGCGAGAGAGAGAGAGATAGGCTTTCACTGTGTCGCCCAGGCTGGAGTGCAGTGTTGCAGTCACAGCTCACTGCAGCCTCAACCTCCCCAGGTTCAGGTGATCTCCCTCCTAAGCCTCCTGAATACCTGGGACTATGGGTGCGTGCCACCACACCTGTCTAATTTTTGTACAGATGGGGTTGTGCCATGTTGCCCAGGCTGGTCTCAAACTCCTGGGCTCAAGCAATCCACCCATCTTGATCTTTCCAAAGTGCTGGAATTATAGGCATGAGCCGCTATGGCTGGCCTATATCTGGCCTCCTTTAGTTAAAAAAAAAAAAGTATATATTTTGGCCGGGTGCAGTGACTCACATCCTGTAATCCCAGCACTTTGGGAGGCTGAGGCAGGCAGATCACCTGAGGTCGGGAGTTCAAGACCAGCCTGGAGAAACCCCGTCTCTACTAAAAATACAAAAAAATTTAGCCTGGTGTGGCGGTATACGCATGTAATCCCAGTACTCGGGAGGATGAGGCAGGAGAATTTCTTGAACCCAGGAGTCGGAGGTTGCAATGAGCTGAGATTGCACCATTGCACTCCAGCCTGGGCAAAAAGAGTAAAACTGTTTTCAATAAAAAAAGTATATAATTTTAAGATTTCTATTCCATTATATGAGTATATCACAGCATATCTGTTCTGTTGATGGAAAAATAAAGGTGATCTCCAGTTGTTTTTTTTTTTGAGACGGAGTCTCACTCTGTCATCTAGGCTGGGATTACAGGTGTGTGCCACCACACTTGGCTGATTTTTTATATTTTTAGTAGAGACAAGACTTTGCCATGTTGACCAGGCTAGTCTGAAACTCCTGACCTCAGCCTTTCAAAGTGTTGGGATTATAGGCGTGAGCCACCATGCTCAGCCCAGTTTTTCAGTTTTGTTCTTGCTAATGATGCTGCTGCTGTGACCTTTTGTGTATATCTCTTGGTGTGTTTGTGCCAGTGTCCCAGGGTGTGTGTACCTAGAAGTGAAGGCCACACTTATCTACAGTGGGTATAACAAATTAGATATTCAGTTGCAGTATTTCAGTTTCGTTGTTTTACATCTTCATCACTTTTTTTGCCATTCTGGTAAGTGTGTATGTAGCTCATTGCCAGTTCAGTGTGCATTTGCTTACTTGTTAACCCAGTTGGTCATTTAGAAATGTTTATTAGCCATTTATTTCCTCCTTCATGAAATGTACATTTTTCTTCTCCATTATCTATCTTATACATGTATATGTGCTTATATATTTACAATACAGGTCTATTGGTATGTTTTGCAGTATCTTCTACTCTGTGACTCTTTTTTCACTGTGGTATTTTGAGAAATTGAAATATTTAATTTTAATGTAAAATTTATCAATCTTTTATGTTGTGGTTATTGCTTCTTGTGCCTAGTTTAAGAAACTTTACTCCAAGGTCATGATGAGATTCTCTTATACCATCTCCTACTGCTAACCACTTATCAAATACATTTGGTAGCAAATGTTTTTTATCTCTACAGAACCAGTATGAAAAGAAGTAGAAGCAGCTTAGGGGGTAAAGATTCTTGGAAAAGACCTGGAGAAAACCTTGGCTGGTTTACCCCTCCTCGTGGCTTATAAAGAAGATGAAATCCCTGTTCTTAAAATAAGTTCATTTAATATTTTTATTCCTCAAAAGCTATTTGAGTTCTGGCAAGTGTCAGCAGTACACATGCTAGGGATGGTGACCAAAACTGCTCTTTGTCTTTGTGAAGCCTGCCATCACTTGGCTTCTTAGCAAACTTGGTGCTTTTAAATTATTTCAGTTTGCACAATCCTAGGAGTTTGTATCATTTTTATGTGTACTGGAATTCTAAAAATAATGCATTTTATTCAAATAAAAAAGAGAGTCAAAAGCTAGAAGTCAGCTTGACATAGTGACGCATGTGTTTAATGCCAGCTACTTGGGAGGCTGAGACAGGAGAATCACTTGAACCCGGGAGAAAGAGGCTGCAGTGAGCCGAGATCATGCCACTGCACTCCAGCCTGGGTGAAAGCGAGACCCTATCTCAAAAAGAAGCTAGAAGCTGTATATTCTTTATAGTTACTAGTAGTCATCTTAAAGCCTGTTTGCCTGTTTAAACGAGCAGTTGGCCCATGTCCATTGTAGTTTCATGAAAGTAGACTTTGAGCCATAGTTTGTTCACTTGCCAAAGAGAAAACAACTGTTCCCAGCTCATGGCTCTTGTGTTCTGGGGCCGTGTTTATTTAGGCAGCATCGAGCCATGCCGCTGGGAATAAGCTCTCTCAGGGCCTGTGACAGAATAGGGCAGGCCTGCCTCTTCGCCTAGTCCTGAGTATGGAGTAGACTTATGTCCCTTCAATGGCATTGATAAACTTGTCCTGGTTAAAAATCTCTTCTCCATTTCCAGAGGAGCAGTGATGAGGAAGGAACTGCTGAGATCGTGAGATTATGATAGTTCCTACCATTATAAGTCGTACTGAGCTTTCGGGCTACCATAACACATTACATTTATGTGGTGCTTTTTTAACTTTAAAAAAATTTTTCATCTCTACTATTTAATTCTGCCCACCCACCTACTGTATTTGCCAAGTGGAGCAGAGATTAAATGTATTTCAAAGTTGGTAAACCTAAGACAAAGGTGAATCAGCATACAGCTCGTGTATGGCCCCCAGAATCTCCTCCATTCCAGCACAGGTTCTATTATGCCTTGCTCTCTCTAAGCCTTGGTTTCATATTTGCAGATGAGTACTGAACCAAAGAGAGAAACACAATTTTTAGACTGCTGATGATAGAAGTGTGTTGACAGCCTTATCAAATCTGATTTCCTTTCAAGGATGAATTGATCCATGAATTAAAGCAGACACTAAATGCTATCAAGTTAGAAGAAAAAGGAGTCTATGTCCAGGCATCTACACTGGGTTCTTTGGAAGCTCTACTTGAATTTCTGAAAACATCAGAAGTGCCCGTAAGTAACTACACCTAGCTCCACAAGTGGGTGGTGGTTGGTCGTGGTTTTTTGGTGCCATCACATTACCTGATACATAGAGATAAACCTGGAAACTCCCATTTTTGCAGTATGCAGGAATTAACATTGGCCCAGTGCATAAAAAAGATGTTATGAAGGCTTCGGTGATGTTGGAACATGACCCTCAGTAAGTAATTTCTCTTGCTATGAAGGCTTTCATGTTACCTACCTGTCTTAAAACTGTTCTATCTTAAAAAACTGTCCTCTGTGACTTACTCTGGTTTTGATTGAAGGGTCTTTGATGTGTTTAAACCTTTTAGGTATGCAGTAATTTTGGCCTTAGATGTGAGAATTGAACGAGATGCCCAAGAAATGGCTGATAGTTTAGGAGTTAGAATTTTTAGTGCAGAAATTATTTATCACTTATTTGATGCCTTTACAAAATATAGACAAGACTACAAGAAACAGAAACAAGAAGAATTTAAGTAAGTTACTGTTTTTATTTACTTTAAGTCTTTGTGAATGAACATGGTTGAGAATTACTGAATTCTAGAAAGGGCTGTCAACAGCAAGAGCATGGCATTTACTCATCTACCAGAGGCTGCATCCTGAAGTGGTGTGTTACAAACCAGCCCAGCATCCTGGGGACATTCCAGCAGTGTGCAAACAAGTCTTGTCTGTGACCTTTCAGTTTAATGATCTTGGCAGTCTTGGGTGTCTTTAACGGGTTAGTAGTTAATTAAATTTGGGGACTTTATCTTGTATGGGTTCTTTATCTGGGATTGCATAGAAGTAACAAAATTTGAGTGAGGAAAACTGGTAAATAAGGTAAGAGATTCTGTGGGAGAGAAATCCATTCCTGTACCAAACTTTGCTAGTACTCACAGTGCATACACTGCTGTAGTGGTAGAGGAGGGATCAGCAGAGAACCAGGTCAGGCTCCCCCCTCTTGGAGGTGAGAGGACACTTTTTTTTTTTTTTCTTTTTTTTCCATTAAGACAGGTCTTTCTCTGTCACCCAGACTGTAGTGCAATGGCGTGATCATGGCTCACCCCAATCTCTGCTTACTGGGCTAAAGTGATCCTCCGCCTCAACCTCCCGAGTAGTTGGGACTACAGGCTCACACCATTATGCCTGGCTGATTTTATGTATTTTTGGTGGAGACGGGGTTTTGCCATGTTGGCCGGGCTGGTCTTGAACTCCTGAACCCAAGTGATCCTCCTGCCTTTGCCTCCCAGAGTGCTGAGATTATAGGTTTGAGCCCCTGCACCTGGCCTGGGACATGGTCTTATGTGAGACAATCAACACATGTATGAGAAGTTCTAAAAACCAAATAAAGCAGGGAAGGGCCTAGATAAAGAGAGGAGGGGCTGTGATTAATGATGTGGTTGGGGAAGGCATCTCATCTCTTCAGACAGTAAGCTGCACAGGTACGTGGTGAGTGTCCAGATAGAATGGCAGTGCAAGGCAGAGTGACCAGAGGGGACAGTGATAGATGAGGTCAGAGAGGGTGGCGGGACCTGTATTGTCAAGGATCTTACAGGCCATGGGAAGCATTTAGCTTCTCTGAGTTGTGCAAGAAAGCACTGCCAAGGCTGTTGATTCACAATCAGAATGGTTAACTGGGTTGTTATGTGGACCTTGGGTTGTTAGGAAGTCAGTGACGAAAGCCTCTCAGGACGCTTCCATAGTCCAAGCAAGACGCTCAGGTGATTCACACCACACTGACGGTAGTGACGGCAGAGTTTGGGATACATTTTTAAGTGGAGCTTACTAGTAAATATTAGGGTTTAGACCGGTATATGCTCACTTTAGATCATGAAACCTCAAGAAGATTCTACTTGATTAGGAAGACTGCTGGAAACTTTTAAAGCACTTTAAGCATGTGCTCAATAAGCAGGCTAATTATGTAGTGACCTTTTTGGATCAAATGGTTTGGGAACGTGGTGGAGAAAAGGAGGGCGATAATATGGTTTGATGTCTATTTGGTCCCCCAGTAGCCTACACATGTGCCAAACAAAGACCTGTCACCAGGTACGACCTAGATTCTAAGCCCTAGAGTGTGGCTGACATCTTCAGCAGCCATGCTCAGAGTTTTAAACTAGGAACAGAACCTGTGATACAGCTTCTTTTGGGGTTAGGGTTTTAAAAGAGAAGAAAGCAAGGACTTGGGAAGCAATAGAATGGGAAGAGGTTAAGAAAAGGATGCTGTGCGCGGTGGCTCAAGCCTGTAATCCCAGCACTTTGGGAGGCCGAGGCGGGTGGATCACGAGGTCAAGAGATCGAGACCATCCTGGTCAAAATGGTGAAACCCCGTCTCTACTAAAGATACAAAAAATAAGCTGGGCATGGTGGCGCGTGCCTGTAATCCCAGCTACTCAGGACGCTGAGGTAGGAGAATTGCCTGAACCCAGGAGGCAGAGGTTGCGGTGAGCCGAGATCACGCCGTTGCACTCCAGCCTGGGTAACAAGAGCGAAACTCCGTCTCAAAAAAAAGAAAAAAAAGGAAGAAGTGCCTTGGGTATGGGATAGCTCTGGGCTGCAGCACCCTGCCTGCCCCTCTCCTGTGGCCGCTGAGGAAAGCTGCTTTCCTCTAAAGACAGAAGCTTCATGTTCAGCTGCACTTTTTCTTTCCATGTTTAGGTGATTCTGTAAGCTTAAAAATTCTTTTTTCTTTCAGGCACATAGCAGTATTTCCCTGCAAGATGAAAATACTCCCTCAGTACATTTTTAATCCTCGAGATCCGATAGTGATGGGGGTGACGGTGGAAGCAGGTCAGGTGAAACGGGGGACACCCATGTGCGTCCCAAGCAAAAATATAAGTTTCAGTTGCACATTTCGTTTCCCTCCTTCCCTACTAGACACAGGTTAGAATTATTGGAAAGACACCCATACAGGTGCCTGCCTCTTGCATGACCCAGGCTGCATCACTGCTGCCGATGCTCTGATTCCTTGGGGAAAGTGCTCGCTGCCAACCATCTCCATTAGAAACTTGCCCCTTGGTAATTACTCCGTAATCTGTCTGGTACCTAGAGTTCCTGATGGACATCCTGTTTCTTGACAGCCTTTATCGCAGTGGTTTTAGTACCCACTGGCAAGCCTTGCTTAAGTCAGCTATCAAATAGACAGTTAGAAAATTGTGGGTAACCCATCCCCCCCATCTCTTAGAAACAACCTCCTTCCCACTGACTTTTTTATCCAGTTATCCCATAGACTCAGCGGTTTTTTTGATGTGTTACAATCCATTACCTTTATTCTTTGGATACTCAGATTATCCAGTGTGTTCAGAGGATTTAAACTGGTTCCTGTATCCCCTGTATCCTTGACACACAACACGCTGGAGCATCTTCTTTCTTTCTGGTGCAGTGAAATGTTTCAGCCTCATCTAGTACTTTCCCTGCCCCAAACTGGTTCCTGTAATGGGCAATGGCACTTAGAAGTTGTCATAGCTTCTCTACCATTTCACTGGACTAAGCCAGGGCATTTATTTGTGGTAATTATTTTCTATGTGGCTTTGGCCTCCTAAACCAAAGCTCTCCCTGTTTTCCCTCTTAGTCTCTTGAATGTTTTTCTCCACAAGGTAGTCAGGGTTTTTTCCCCAAAACTCTGAGATCACGTCAGTCATCTGCTCACAGGCCATCATTCTTTAATTTCAGGATGAGGTCCTCAATATGACTTCATTCCCACCAGTCACCTCAAGCTCATTCCTGACTCAGACCCTCTGTCCCTGTTGATCCCTCCTGTTAGGACACCTGTCACGTAAAACAGTACAACAAAAATAGAAAATGACATTGGGTCAACAGGGCACTTGTAATGTTTTGCAGAGCGCATTATCTCCTGTCACTCTTACAACATGTGAAGGGAATAGGCTGTGTGGTGGTGCAAGCCTAATTTACCAGATGAGAATGCTACACTGTGAGACATTAAGTGATGAGTGAAGGATCGCACTGCCATGACTTTGAAAACAGTCTCTTGTGCTCCAGTTCTTACTTCAGCTATCCAGTCATGGATCCTGTGATGGGCATGAATTCTCCTGCATGCCCCTGTAATTTGTTCTTATTTTACAGTTTGTTGACATCGGAATAGTAACAAGTATTGAAATAAACCATAAACAAGTGGATGTTGCCACAAAAGGACAAGAAGTCTGTGTAAAAATAGAACCTATCCCTGGTGAGTCACCCAAAATGTTTGGAAGACATTTTGAAGCTACAGACATTCTTGTCAGTAAGGTAAGTATTTCAGGAAACATGGCAGAAGCTCCTTGGGCTTCAGGTTGATTGTAGAATCTGATGGGGCTGGATCCCCCATTAGGGCTTGATCTCTAGCTGGGCCTTGGCTGATGAGGAAGTTGCCCCATCAGGAAAGCAGCACCAACAGAGAAGCAGCTAGGACTTTTAGGTCCCCTTGTGCCTGACATGCCAACCAGATGTGATTTTGGAATTCTAGTCCCCTAGGCAGGCAAGCCCTGTTTTTATTTCTGCTTAAGCTTGATTACAGTGACAGCAGGCATCTGGGGCCACAGATTTTTTTTTTACCTGTTTGTGTTTACCCTGTTTGTGCCTCGGGCATTGAAGAACAGCTGGCAGTCCATTGATGCACTCAAAGACTGGTTCAGAGATGAAATGCAGAAGAGTGATTGGCAGCTTATTGTGGAGCTGAAGAAAGTATCTGAAATCATCTAATTTTTCCACGTGGAACGGGAACTGGAGAAAATGCAATACTGTGTTGTAACATCCCAACAAAACAAGACAAAAAATGGAACAGATATATCTGGACACTAATGGACTTAAATATGGAAGGAAGAAAAATAGGTGTATAAAATGTTTTCCATGAGAAACCAAGAAACTTACACTGGTTTGACAGTGGTCAGTTACATGTCCCCACAGTTCCAATGTGCCTGTTCACTCACCCCTCCTTTCCCCAACCCTTCTCTACTTGGCTGCTGTTTTAAAGTTTGCCCTTCCCCAAATTTGGATTTTTATTACAGATCTAAAGCTCTTTCAATTTTATACTGATTAAATCAGTACTGCAGTATTTGATTAACCAAGCTTCCGCAGATTTTGTGATTCTTGGGACTTTTTTGATGTCAGAAATACTTCTTTATTTATGCATATTCTTCCCAGCATTCTTCTGCCATATGCCTTTAGGGCTTTTATAAAATAGAAAATTAGGTATTCTGACATTTATCTGCTTCATGTGAAACCATGGTGTAAAAGCACAGCTGGCTGCTTTTTACTGCTTGTGTAGTCGTGAGTCCATTGTAATCATCCCAATTCCAAACCAAACTACCAATAAAGAAAAGAGACATCGATCAGTAAGCTCTGTTAGGCTTCCTTGTTAGTGTAGCTTCTCTCCCAAAAGTTGTCCTCCTAGGACAAGAATCATCTTACCAACAATGGTCACACTACCTTGAATGCCAGCACCTGGTAACAGTAGAGATTTTTATACATTAATCTCGGTATGTTTTGTCCTAGAAAATTCCATCATGCATACATTTCCTGATATTTGGGCTTAGTGCTTCTAAATTGTAGCAGGCAAACCTTAATGATTCATTCATGTAGTAATCTGTAGCTAGTTTTGTGGCTGTTTTGAAGTCAGTGTGGGGTGTCTGAGGAAAAAGTTCCAAATACCCACTAGCATAGACTTTTAAACTATTTTTTTATTTTAAAGTCACGGCAAAACATATAGCATAAAAATACTTTATATACGCTTGAAAATCTATACCGTTCCTTTTTATCATCAAAGTTTCTCAATGGCCAGTAGAGGCAAAGACAATACCACCTCTGATCTGTGGGACAATAATGTTCCCAGGAAAAAATCTTCAAGTGGGTGTGAGGGTGTTTCTAATTCAAAATATGTAGATTTCTCCGCATGGAAGAAGTAAAGATTTTCTTAACATGCTCCTGTGTTCGTGCTTGGAGACAAGAATAAGATGGTTTAGAAGCTTTACCCTTTCTTGGAACAAGTAGAATCCCGGTCTGAGACCTCTCAGGAATTTCAGAGCTTAGCAGTCTGGCCTGGAGGTTTTTCAGCCTTTTAGTATAATAAACAGTAGTTGCTTCCTAGAGTTGAGTTTTTAAGGATTCACAAAAAGGAGCCTGTACAAAATATACATACAGTTCTTTATTAAACAACTGTAAACACTTCACTGTAAAAATCCATAAAACTTTATAAACAAACATTTTGTAAATAGAATCTATGCTACAGTAAAAGAATTAACACAACTATTTACATGCAATACTGACAAATTTGGCACTTTTTGAAAAGAAATATACAAAACAGTTGCTTTAAAAGAAATTTAAAATTATAAAAACTCCGAGCATTACTATCATGCACTTTGCAAATACCTCACAAGCACTTATGGCACAGCTATCGGAGAGCATCAGGCTCTCTGGGTATATTTATGTAACTTTTAATGTGCTTCCATAAGTCTGTTGTAAAACCACCTGAACATTGTCAAGAATAAAGTCAAATGCCATATTCCAAACCGATTCCACCGATTGCTGCATCAACCTAAAGGTGGGGAGAAAAGAAACATCATTAGGAAAGGTCCTTAAAGACTATTCCTTTTTACATATAAAAATTGACTTTGGCCAACAAACAAACAAAAAAATCCTGGCCGGGTGCAGTGGCTCATGCCTGTAATCCCAACAATTTGGGAGGCCAAGGCGGGCAGATAAGCTGAGGTTGGAAGTTCACGACCAACCTGGTCAACATAGTGAAATCCCATCTCTACAAAAAAATACAGAAATGAGCTGGGCATGGTGACACGCCTGTAATCCCAGCTACCCAGAAGGTTGAGGCAGGAGAATTGCTGGAACCCAGGAGGCAGAGGCTGCAGTGAGCCACTCCAGCCTGGTGACAGAGTGAGACTCTTGTCTCCAAAAAAAAAATTAAAAATCCCAAAACACCCAAGAAACCATTTTCTTTTTTTGAGAGAAGGTCTCTATCAACCCGGATAGAATGCAGTAGTACAACTACTGCTCACTGCAGCCCCCACCTCCCGACTGAGACCACACATGCCACCACGCCCATATTATTTATTTTTTTATTTTTCAGTAGAGATTAAATTATGCCATTTTGGCCAGTCTGGTCTCAAATGATCTACCCACTTCAGCCTCCTGACATGTGAGCCACTGTGCCTAGCCCACTTCCTATGGTATTTTAATCACGTGTAAGAAAGACCTTGAAGACAACACACTTTGATCTTATTTACTACTCAGTCAATATAGCACTTCTTTCTCTGGGATTTCAAAATAAAGGATATCACTTTTTCATTAATCCTAATGAGTAGTCTCCCAGAAAGTTTACAAATTCTCAGTAGTACACCCTCAATTAGTCATTGTGACATGCCATTTTTTCCCCCATTTGATAAAAGTGATGAATTACCTTTTCATGTATTTTATAACTAGATCCAGTTTTTCCAAATCTTTTTCCTCTATTAGATCAGTACAGTATTTCACAACCTGCAAAATGTCTTCTTCCATTGGATCTAGGAAGGGGAAAAACTTCAAATGAGGACCAGTATATCTTTTTGAAGGAGAAAGGCAGAAATCTGCAAGGATAAAGGAAAACTGCATTTCTACAACTATACCACTAACCTACGGCTCTCAAAGGAATGGGCTTTGTTACTTTTCAAAGCAAGCCCCAGAATTTAAAAGATTTGGGGTAGCTCCTTTAAGCTTATTAGAGTTAAAGAAATGGGTTAAATCTCCATAGTTTAGTCTGTTTATGTTCTCAAATCATGAAACCACAACATCTCAGCCTTGGGCCATCTAACACAGGCCAAGCCAACCTGAAATAGTAGTTATCCATTCTTTGAGCAAGGTCTTCACATCATTGAATTCAACAGCTCCAGCTAGATTGGGTGCTGGAGGTCTAACACAGCCAGCTGGGTCAGGCTGCAAACTAGAAAGGCTTCGCACACCTGAAGTAGAAGCAGAGCGTTCTTCCTGTTAAGAAAACAAAGGATAAAATTGCTATATTCACACATTATCCAGGTACATTAAGATCTCATAAAGGTCCACATTAAAGAATTACCAGAGGTTTCTCTGAAGGAGGTCCTTCATGTTTTAGAAATCCATCAATTAACTTCTGGGGACTCCCACAGGCCCCTGGCAGAGTTTTTGCAGGACTACTAAGCAGCTTGTTTTTCAAAGGACTCTGAATCCTTTTTGGGGAACCGATGGGTTTTTTTTTCTTATTTCGTTTCTTTTCTTTCACCACTGCTGGCTTTAGCTGAAGTAAAGGGTTCTTCGGCACTAAAAGAAGATGGATATAAGATCCTCCACAAAATGATAATATGAGTACAGACAGTCTGCATTGGGTTCTCTTTCCTCCTCCAAAATGTAACAGTCTCCCTAGCCCACCCCGCCCCTCCTGCCAGGAGTGAGAGGCAGTGGATGGCCATGGCTGAAAGTGCAGGCTCTCCAATTCTCTCTTCGCTTTGCCACTTACTAATTTGACCTTTGGCATGTTGCTCATCTATGATAAGCAGTAATAAATGTGGGTTTGGTGTTTGTGATGCTTATCCAGAAACTTTCAGATTTTGTTTTGAACCTACATTCTTTGATGTATTCATCTCAAAGGACAACTAGCTCAACAAGTAATTCAAAACACTTCTGGCAATGTCCTATTCCAACTTTTTAAAAAGTAAAAAGTGTATTTAAATCATGAAAATACAGACACAAACCCAATTAGAAATATGGTATTTACTCATATTGTATACTTCAGATATCCCAATACAAAGAGCTCTTAATGCCACTAACAGCTTAGACTCTGGCCATTATACACTGCCAATAATTACACACCAGAGTGACTCCATTACTCTTTATTTTCATTTTTGTTACATGCCACTTCCAAGGCTCACCAGATGTGCTGGCTGACTGCTGGTGAGTGCTGTTCTCGCTCTGCCTTTGTCTTTGATCATATGCTGCTTTCAGCTCCCTTTGAAGTTCAGCAGGAAGGGCAGCAAATACCTCAGGGTCCACCTAGTGGAAAAGACAAGGTCAAACTCGAACCTGAGCTAATTCTAGATGGTAACTGGTTTATGTTTTTCACAAAATAGATTTTGTTTTCAAATAATACTTTTCTGATCTTTACGAATTCTTAACAGGTCCCCAATTATCAAAGCTGGTTAAATCTTCAAAATGGTTAGAGCAAGAATAAGGAATTAAGAATACTAACTTAAGAAAACCCACAACAACAGCAAAACCACCAGGGTAAAATGCACTAGTAGAAAATGGGAAGCAAAACATTAAAACAGAAACTCAGGCTGTTACTGTCCCCCGTGTAGGATTATACATCTCCACTGTGTTGTATGCAAGTGTGGCCACTGATATGTTTGGGCCAGATCCATGTGTTTCTGTCTTACCATGCCTTCCCCCATGTCTTCCCTCTGCTGCTTCAGCAGGAAGCTGCAGATGCAGGAGATGGAGACAAGCCCACCCTCCCCTCCTCTCCCCAGCAGAAGAGGTGTAAGATACAGAGGAGAAAGGCAAGTGACACAGGGCCTGAACTGGAGCAGCGGGTAAGAATACTGAAACTACAGCAGAGGATCCCCCTATTTAACTTACCTGTGAAAATGCTGGAAGGGCTATTACATTTATTCCTGTGTCACTGTTCGATTCTTGAGGTTCTGGTATTTGCAACAAGACTGTCCCAACCGGTTGTGGCAAAATTCCTGAATTACAGCCATTTACTGGTTGTTTCTTTTTGTCGCCACGTGATTCTGCTTGCTGAAAAGCACAGACTTGCTCTACTTGTTCCCGGAGATCAGGTGGAAGTGCTTCTAAAACAGACTGATCCAGCTATAAAATGCCGAACAGAGTCTGAAGTTAAAGCACGCTCAGAGACGAGGTGTTGGGGAGTTGACATGCCACTTTAAATTTCAATTTGAACACTGTGGATAACTAGTGTAAGGTACAGACCATCAAGCTACGAAAGGCACCCCCAAATAAGCACATTTTTGGAATGTCTTGGCCTTTTGTCACTGAAGCCTGAAGTAATACGCATAGTCTGGAGAGAAGTGTATACACTACCGGCCACTACCACGTGACCAGGTAAGGCCAAATATACTCAGGGAATGTCCTGCAGATGGAGCCAACAGAAATGAATAGCCTTGATGAAGCTGAAACCAAATTCCACCCTGAGGAGGGGGGAAGGCCTGAGGCACATGTTAAAAGTCTGGACAGGTAACAATCCTGGGTCAAAGGTTCACTTTTCAGATGAGAGACCCCCCGCCCAAAATACAAATAATTGTACTCTGAGAATGGCACGCTAGAAGAAAGGGTTCTAGAAGCTGACTTTTCTCAACTTGCAGTACAGAATCCACTATCCGTTGGCCAGGACCTCCCTCCACCTGTCCATGCACGTTTGGCCCTTTGGAAACATGCAATCCCATCAGCTGGGTAGGCCAATCTTATCTTGCCAGGAACAACTGCGGGTATCTGTCACCAGCAGCTGGGAACCAATACAACATGCATATCAGAATTGCCCCATCCCCTAGTTTTACAGCAAGTATTTAACATCTCCTTCGACCTCCTTCCATGGAAGGGGAGCAGGGGCACAAATAAACTTCCCAATATGGCTTAAGGTGCTACCACGCCAGCAGTACAGCCATGCCAGCAGTACACATGTACAGCCCATACAAGCTGAATTAAATACCATCCCAGAAACCTGTTTGCAAATACTGCAAAAAAAAAAAAGCTTTGAAGTAAGGCCTCTACTTCCCCACTAATCACTAAAGCTGCCTTGCTGAATACAGTAAGTCTACACAATGACCACTGTCACAGACAATGGCAGTTCCCAGGAGGCCTGCCTTTCAACCATGCTTTATACCTTGCAAGAGCTGCAAATCTTTGCAAAAGCACTTTCACTCAACCCAATTATTGCTTACTTAGAATCAACATCATAACTTACCCTAACAAGTGGCCCTTTCTCCCTTTCTTAGGATGAAGAAATAAAAATACCATTTTCATTTGTAAACGACTTTTGTACTTATATTTAGGACCATAAAAGTGTACCTGGGAAGGTGACGGGACCTCTATACTAAGGTTAAGTCTTGACTGCACACTGACAGGAGAATGCAGACCATTCCATTTCCCTGAAGACTCAGTCTTGTTAGTATCAGGACTGATACTGGTTGGCAGATGTGCAGGAAAATGTGGCAAGAAAGTGCAAGTTCTAGAAGCAGATGATATTTCCAGATCCACAGCAGCCAGAAATACTACAAAGAGAAAATACAGAAAATACCCCCTTCAGATCATCGGGCAGGGCCTTTAATCCCTGATTTCCTCTGTCTATTGCAAATAAAATAACTTTATTATTGATTCATCATAATGAAGAATATAAATATTTTTTAAATCACATAAAGCTGTGTCAATTTTAAAACCAACTTCCACCTTTTCCAAGGACATAAGCAGCACTTAAACAAGAACCACACTGATGACCACCAACCTTCTTTGTGCTCCTCTTCTGTGGATTTCATAGCTTTCTGAACTTGGAAGATATCACGGACAGAGTGTGACCCACGAGGAAAGTGGCTTGACTGAATCGATGGGCGACTGGGACATGTGGAAGTGTTCGGATCAGCTGGAACCAACTGATTAACGTGAATCCCAACCTAGAACCCAGAAAAAAGAGTGCTTCTAGGAAAACTAAAGTGAAAATATGAATTCAACAAAGCAAAATCCTCAGCAAATCCTTTTCACTATCTCCTAGATCCTGTTTATAGAATAAAGGTAAATCAAAGTATTCAGTCTTATATATGACTTATTAAAAAACAATTTCTAGATTTTCATCTCAATCTTGAAAGTATCCAGTTCTCCCAAAATACACCAAAAGGTCTTTAAAATCAGAAAATCCAAACAAGTGGAATACAGTATTCCACTGATGTTCTAGTCAACTGAGTTTTTAAATTAGGATTAAAAAAAAAATTGAGGACAGTCTACTTGGAAACCTCACTATTTTTATCTTTTTAAAAGGAAGTACTTCTCAAAAAATATCGATGGGAGTGAAGAACAGTACATACACCACAGATCCCTCCATAAAGTGCCATTGTAACAGTATTTCAGGTAGAAATTTCACTTATGTCTGGCTTAGCGACTCATACTTCCACAAAGCCCACATCAAGCCAAAACAACCCTTACTTACACATGCACACATAAAACTAAAGCTCTAAAGATTTTTTTATTTTGAGATAGCCTCACTGTGTCACCCAGGCTGGAGTGACTCATGCAAGCTCTGCCTCTCAGGTTCAAGTGATTCTTATGCCTCAGCCTCCCGAGTAGCTGGGACTACAGGCATGCACCACCACACCTGGCTAATTTTTGTATTTTCAGTAGGGATGGTGGCCACTTACAGTGACTCGTACCTGTAATCCCAACACTTTGGGAGGCAGCGGCAGGTGGATCACCTGAGGTCAGGAAGCTCGAGACCAGCCTGGCCAACATGGTGAAACCCTGTCCCTACTAAAAATTAAAAAATTAGCTGGGTGTGATGGTGGGCACCTGTAATCTATGGTTTTGACATTTTGATGCCTCTTGCCTGTTTTAAAGGCATCTTGATGTGCCTGTGGTTTCACTTCCTTCTAGGTCTTCATATAGCAGAGTATGTGTCTGATTAAAAAGGACTTAAAGGTACAAAATTTATGTATTCATACTCCTAACAGTTATATTCACTTCTAAAAAACAAGAACGGGGGAACATGTATATTAGCCCCTGGTTAATTAGGGGTAACTTGGAAAGTACAATAAGAATCTAAGAAAATTATTTGAAAATGAAGGAGATCAAATCGGAGAAAGTCAAGAATTTTTGTTTCTTTTTCTTGTATCATAAAGCAGCTAAAGATACATATAAAGTCTCTACATGCCAGCAATAGCCATTCTGAGGGCAAGCCTCAAATGAGAGAAACATTACAGAAAGTCAGAATTTACAATTTTATCAAACACTTACCCCTCTCATATCCGATATATTTAATTTCATTGTATGAAACATGTTTAGCATCGCCTTTCCAATTATTTTTCCATTATCTGTTGCCTGGTCAAGAGTTACAGTCCTGTAAGTGTTAGAATTAAAAAACAAAAGCTTCATTCCATGTATATTCACTAGTACTTCAGTAGTATGGAACTGTTTAAAGAGTTATAGAAAAGTTGTAAACAGTTACAACAAAGGTTCTAAAAGTGAATGCCATAATCTCCCTTCAAAAAAGACAAAAATACTAGTTACATTGGCAACAAAGGGGAAAGAGAAAAATTATGCTGCACTGGAATTTTAAGGTAAAAACGATAATGGACACGTGAGTCAACTGGAAATAAAGTTGAGAAATTTAGAAAAAGATAAATGTTAGTTAACACATACAAAAATAAATAACATTTTTCAACCAAAGCACAAATGAATGGTAAACACAATGTTCTTGATTCCAAGAGAAGTTTTAGGTTCTAAGATTATGTACAAATAATATATGCTGAGGTACAGCAAATATTCTCTGTATTTTGGTTCTTGACTCTCCTTTCACTGTGTTTATAGAGAAAAACCAATATACAATTCTTAGATCTTTAAGAACTCTTGAAGGAGGACCAAATGATTCATCAGCTCTATTAGGTCCCAAAGATGTGCTGACCTCACGCACCATTTCATCAAAGCCTTCTGAGCTTCTCTGGCATGAGCAGAGTGTCTCATGGCAAATAGAATTTCTAACACAGTAATAGATTAATAAATTACTACCAGTTCTCTTTCCAAAGGAAAGTTATTTTATGTTTTGGATGGTCCTTTCCATGTATAATGAACAAATAAAGTTCCAGACCTTTAAACAGGAAATATTCCCAGAAAAAAATATTATAAATTGAAGCTGATTTTCACTTAGAGACTATTTAAAAAGATAATCGTATTACTTAGTCAACTTATAGAAATAACCCCTAAAGGCTGGGCACAGTGGCTCACACCTGTAATCCCAAAACATTGGGAGGCCAAGGCAAAAGGATTGTTCCAAGACCAGCTTGGGCCTCAGAGCGAGATCCTGTTTCTACAAAAATACATTTTTAAAGTAAATAAACACATGACAATACTACTTACTATTTGAGATACATGTGTAACACTTGGGTAGGTAAATATAAAAATTCAAGATAAGCAACTGATAAAAATGTATTTTATACATTATGTTGTTTAATCGTAACTTGTAATTCCTGCTTTCATGGTGAACAAACGCATTTACGGTGAACTTGGAGTTTCTCTGTTTAAGAGCAGTCAC
Source organism: Callithrix jacchus (assembly GCF_049354715.1). Classification (NCBI taxonomy): domain Eukaryota; kingdom Metazoa; phylum Chordata; class Mammalia; order Primates; family Cebidae; genus Callithrix; species Callithrix jacchus. The sequence continues at coordinate 9,060,303 of NC_133515.1, forward strand.
CTCATAGTCTGGCAGTATCATCATATACACGAATGTACTGTGGACGGTTGGCTTGAGTTAAACGTCAACAAAACTATACTTTATAGTTCCTTATAAGTAGCTTTCACAGTGACAAAAGTCTCAAAATTTTGGTTTAACAGATAAAACACGGTTTTGGTTTGACAGGTAAAATGACATGTAAAACCAAGGATCTTCATAGTGGTCACAAATCTTACATGAAGTTTAATATTAAGCGGCTGGCCTTGACATAAAAAATCAAAATGTCAGAGGCCACTGTGGCTCATGCCTGTAATTCCAACACTGTGGGAGGCTGAGGTGGATGGATCATTTGAAGTCAGGAGTTCAAGACCAGCCTTACCAACATAGTGAAACCCCATCTCTACTGAAAATACAAAAAAAATTATCTGGGTATGCCGGCATACACCTGTAGCCCCAGCTACCTGGAAGGCTGAGATAGGAGGATCGCTTGAATCCAGGAGACAGAGGTTTGCAGTGAGCTGAGATCACGCCACTGCCCTCCAGCCTTGGCGACAGAGCCTGACTCCATCTCAAAAAAAAAAAAAAAAAAAAGTAGGGTTTTTAAGTGCTTTTGCCAGTTTTCAGACATTACAGTGATTCATTCATCTTTTCACCAATTAAATCTATACACCTATGTAAATGAAGTTGCTCTCCTTCACCATCATTTTTATAGCTACTATAGTCTGTCTTTGTGTATCATCGTTATTTTGAGACAGAATCTTGCTCTGTCACCCAGGCTGAAGTGAACTGGCGTGATGTCGGCTCACTGCCACCTCTGCCTCCCAGGTTCAATCAATTCTCCTACCTCAGCCTCCCGAGTACCTGGGACTACAGCCAAGCACCACCATGCTCAACTAACTTCTATATTTTTACTGGAGATGGGGTTTCGCCATGTTGTCTAGGCTGATTTTGAGTTGCTGGCTTCAAGTGGTCCACCCGCCTTGGCCTCCCAAAGTGCTGGGATTACAGGCATGAGCCACCATACCCGGCCTGTATCATTGTTTTTAAGAACTACACTGAAATTTCCCTAAGGAATAAAGTTTCACCAAGTCCAAAAGCTATAGCAGTCCCTTTGGTCTGCAGCCTTGCCCTTTCTGTCCATGCAGTAAAGTTAACAGCCTGAAGACCCCAAGCAAGGGCTGCCAAGGTCAGGAATGCTGTCAAACCAACCTCCATGGGGGTAGACCTGGCTGAAACCAAGTGCATTAACCTAAGTTGAATGCCTTGGACTGATGCCTGCTTCTCCAGAACGCCAGGTAACATGGGTTTACAGCTCTTTATTCAAACTCCTCCTTGGTTTTCTTCATTTTCTATTACTTATAACAACCTGTACTGAAATATAATTACCAATATCATTTTTGAGATGAGCTTACCTGGCAATGTTATCACAAATTCCATGGCCTCCAAATTTTGCAGTTTCTACAGGAGCCCCAGGCTTTCGTACCATGATTTTGAGAGTTAGACGTTTACCCTTCATGCCAGTGGCTTCTAGTCTTCTTTGAATTTCTTCTGAAAGACTCAGAAGAAAAGCTTCTGCCTCTTTTGGCTATAGAAAGGCAAACAGGAAGAAACTTCCATTCCACTTTCCTATGTACCTAATAATTGTTTGTAAGTCTTTTAACTTTGAGTATTAAACATGTTGGTCACTCACTATCATGCTCAGCATCTATTAAAAAGAAATGTGGGCCGGCCACAGTGGCTCACGCCTGTAATTCCAGCACTTTGGGAGGCCAAGGTGGTCAGGAGATCGAGACCATTCTGACCAACATGGTGAAACCCCATCTCTACAAAAATATAAAAATTACCTGGATGTGGTAGGGAACACCTGTAGTCCCAGCTACTCGGGAGGCTAAGGTAGGAGAATCACTTGAATCCAGGAGGCGGAGGTTGCAGTAAGCCGACACAATGCCACTGTACTCCAGCCTGGTGACAGAGTGAAACTCTGTCTCAAAAAAAAAAAGTGACTAGGCATGGTGGCTCAAGCCTGTAATCCCAGCACTTTGAGAGGCCGAGGAGGACGAATTGCCTGAGATCTGGAGTTTGAGACCAGCTTGGCCAATATGATGAAACCCTGTCTCTATTAAAACTGCAAAAACTAGCTGGGCATAGAGGCAGGCACCTGTAATCCCAGCTACTAGGGAGGTAGAAGAATTGCTGGAACCCAGCAGACAGAGGTTGCAGTGAGCTGAGATTGCGCCACTGCACTCCAGACTGGGCGACAGAGGGAGACTCCATCATTTAAAAAAAAAAAAGGAAAAGAAGAGGAAGAAGAAAACGTTTGGAATACCCTCAACTATTAAATAAAAATACCCACCTTCTTAACAAAGTAAAAGTAATGAGTACTTTAAAAGATATTTTTCCTTTCTTTCTTTTCTATGCCATCAATGACTTATTGAAATTATTTTGTAATTATGGTAATAAGCTATGCTAATAAAATATGTGTTCCAACACTGTGCTTATAGCCCAACCATTCTCTATCTCCATGCCCAAGGAAACAAACTCCTGAGGTCCACAGTGTAGGAACGAGAGTATAATTAACTCATCACATTTCAAATCCTTATGATATGGTGTCATTTGTACATACAAATTCAAGACACTTCCAAATCCATAATCTGAAGGAAAATGGAAACGACTCAGCCATCTGTGCTGCAGCTTTCCAAAAGCATGCAAAAGGAGGGGTTCACTGAAACTTAATTTTAACTACAGCTTAAAAAGCATTTCAACATTAAAAATATTTTTCTCATTTTTTTTTTCACTGTAAATGAGAATAATTATAATCTCAAGTTCTCTAAGAACTGGCCCCTAAAGCATAATCTTTTAGTATATTTCCCCAAAAGCTAGGTTTCCTCAGTCTCAATCCTATCTTAGGCTATATCTTACCACACACTGCCTTAAAACACCTTCTGAGGCTCTGGGAATACACAGTTTTAAGACTTAATTTCAAGCATCAAGAGTCTTATGGTTTCATTAGAGAGGTAGGACTGTGTAAAAATATAAAGAACAACAGATGGTAAAATCTGTTCAATGATCAGTACCTGAGTAAATCTGATTCCATAGTTGATCTCAGCTGAAACAGATTTTCTCTCCTTCTCAGTTCGAACTGGTCTATCATCCAAGCCACGGCAGAATCTATAAAGCATCTGACCTGTTTTGGGACCAAATTCTTTCTGGAGTTTTGCCATGGTCATATACTGCAAGTCTCCACACGTTTTAATTCCCAAAGATGCCAACTTAGATTCCATTGAACGTCCAACTCCTAGGAAAGGGAATATATATAGTTCTTTAAGTATGCAGAATAAGCTACTAATAACAACGGTATTAATACAAAATACCCACCAATTACGCACAAAACAACTAATTTAAAATAATTTCTAAAGTCTTTAGGTGACATAACGAAAGCATCCATAGACTGAAGAATTTTTTTGGTGCAAAATCATGCTAATAGGAGTATTTCTAGAATCTACTCCTCAATTTAGACTCCACATATAGATGAACCAGAGACTTTTAAAATATGTGTAACTCAAGTTATCAAAAATGTCACTTTCCTTATTAGTGAATAATATCAAAATATCTATCTTATTTACAAAATCAACTAAGAAATCAACCATCATTTAAACAAGTCTAGAGTGTGACTTACAGATACACTAGCTGACTCACAGAATGTAAGGGACTCTATCATGATTTCGGTCATCATCAAATTTCACAATGGTTTCAGCTGCATTTTTTCAGTGAAAAACAGAACAAGAATTCAAAAAATGGGCCCAAATCCAACAATATTACATGCTATCATCCTGAACAAAAGTAGTACCACTGACCTGAGGATGAAGGATCCTAAGCAAACCAACTGGTGGTTCTCTCTGAGGAGATATTAACCCTCCTACAGCTGGGCCAGCAGGTAGCAGTCCCTGTGTCCTATTCTGCAAGACGTAAGGTTTGAGCCCCACCAGAAGGATACTGATAAACTCTGTTGCTTTAAGTTGGAGTCTTGGTTTTCTTTAATTTGCCCTAAATGCTTTAAAAAGGTATACAAATCTGGGAAAGAGGTTTGGAGTAACCTAAGGAAACTATAATGCTTATTATTAAAATGGTTCCACATCATCAAGTAAAAATTTTGCATCAATGAGGAAAAGACAGTGTTGTGTTTCTGTTCTTCTGTAAGAAATTGTCAAAAGAGAACTCAGGCTGGGTGCAGTGGTCACACCTGCAATCCCAATACTCTGGGAGGCCAAGGCAGGATGACTGCTGGAGGCCAGCAGTCTGAGTTTGAAGACAGCCTGGGAAACTAAGGGAGACCCTGTCCTGTAAAAAAGAAAAAAGAATTAGCCGGGTGTGGTGGTACACTCCTGTAGTCCCAGCTACATGGCCGGCTGAGTCAGAAGGATCCCTTGAGCCCAAGAGTTCGAGGCTGCAGTGAGCTATGAACCTGCCATTTCATTCCAGCCTGGGTGACAGAGCAAGACCCTGTCTTTAAAAAAGAGAACTCAGAGTGAAGTCTGCTAACTTCTGTTCATTGTTATTGTTATTTCTAACTCCTATCCGTCTTAGTGGTCTTCAGTAGCAGAACAACTATCTAGTCCAAGTTCTGCCAGGAAAATCTCTGGAACCAGTATATAACACAAGGTTACGAAGTCGTCAATGTGTGTCACACAAGTTTAAACCCAGATACTTTATTCCTTAATGGAAGTGAGATGAAAAGGTGTTAAGGGTGCTGGTTCACATTTGCGCCATTTTTAAATCCAAGCCAGAACAAAGGCCAAGTAAATACCAAAGACCCTGAGTTAACAAACAAACAAAATCTTCCAGAGAAGTACCATTCACCAAAACGTAACATTTTAAGTGAAACCTAAGTGTTTTCCAAAATGGGGAGGAGAAACACAAGGGAACCGACAAATCACGTACTTGGTTGGTCAAAGGTAGACAGACACTTTGCACAGCTATTTGCTTTTAGGAAAGGCTTTCTGCCTCCCTTTTTGTATATCTGTTTTGTCATAAGACTTCTTAGCATCAGGAAGACTTTCTGTCTCTCTTTTTTCTTTCCCATTATTGCCTCAATTCCCACTCCCATAATCTGACCATGATCTTTCCCTTACAGTTCTGGGGAGCCAATCTGTTCTCAGGAACTTGCAAGATTAGCAAGAGACAATCATCGTTATGGACTGTGTTCGTGTGTGCAGGTGTTGGGGTGGATGGACGTGGGGAGAAACTCATAGTTTTTTGGAGTATCTTTAGTATAATAGAACAAAATTATTATGCAGTACAGGTGTAAAGGAAAGGCTATATTAAACATTGCCAAGTTAAACATAATCAATCTAATCTAAGTGGAATGTCCCTCTAGGAAAGAATCACAGCTCTTCTCTATGCAAGCTCATCTGATGGAATGAAATGACCTGAACTGGAGGTGGGGGAGGGAGGCAGGGGGTGTGGTCTACCTCCAACTCCTATTACTTTTGAGTTGGGGTGTGAAAATTAAGCTTGGAGATAGGACCAAAATCTTGAAGAGGGCTGCCAGTTTTAACTAAATGCCTCAATTAAGCAGGTATTTCTCAGGTAAAGATGGAAACTCTATGGAAAAAGTAAAGAGGGCTCCAGGTCCAAACAGTACAGCCACCTATTAAAAGAAAAGTGAAGAAAAATATGCTCCTTTAGAACTAAACCTCAAAGAAGAGAAGAGAGAGTTAAAGATGCTGCTGGTCAAGCAACTGCAACAAAGATTTGGCATCTGTCCCCGAAGGGGAACTATTACCCTAGGTTAAAAGTGGCCAATAATGTCCCCTCCTTGGCATCCAGAACTTGGCTATCCAATACAGACACAGAGGAGTAAACTTCAAAGAATAAAGTTTTCACCATCTACAGGAGCGCTGTTCAACTGAACTTTCTGCTCTGAGCTCCTGAAATGTAGTCAGGGTAAGTGAGCAATTGAACTGGTAGTTTTATTTAACTTTAAATTGTACTAGCTTCACTTGGCTACATGGCTCCTATACTAGTGCAGATTACATGAACACCTACGTGCTCATGGTGGTTCTCTGAAAATGGGACAGAGAAGGAATCCATACGCTGGATGCACAAACCCAGCAAAGGCTGAATGAGGTGCAGAGGGCCCTTCACTGAAGAGCACATGCATGGGTGAAAAGCCCTGCAAAGATCCAAAGAAAAAGGAGAAATCGCTCTTTATACTGTAACAGTTGTTGGGATCAACGCTTTCTTTCATTAGGTAACCAGATCACATTAGGTAACTTAACTGTTAGTGTAAGACATAGTTATTATTCTGTGGAGTAAAGCAAAAACTTACTATTGTGTTTTCTCTCCCTAGGTAGCTATTCTAATTATTACTGTGCGCAGCACATATGTGGTCAATAAACATTTATGGGTACAAGGGGCTAAAGAGGTTGGAGATGGGGCAAGTTACCACCAAAATTCTCCTGGTTATGGGTTAGAGAAGCAAGTTTCCCCAAAGTATGTTCCACAAGATATAAGTAGGTACTGTATGTTTATCACCAAATATCTTTGAGAAATTACTAGTCTTTAACAAAGATAAACAGCTTTCTTTACTAAAATAATTCTCAGGATGTTCACTGTATAAAGCCCCCCACCACAGATGGTTCCCTCTCGTATATAAAATCTGTTCCTTTTCAAAGGAACAGATTATAATCTGTGCACACTTCAGGATGGGAATAACAATGGAGAAAGTAGATATTTTACATACCTGAAATGCTCTATAACAGATTAAGAATTTGGGGATTTTATAAAAACCACATGAACTACTGTGAGTGATACAGAATCTGGCTCTGAAGAAGAGAAAGCCAACTCTGCTGCCCTATCTTTTAAATATCACTTAGGAAATTCAAGGCTGTGCCTCAGCTTGGCCAGGATATGTAACTTCACACTTGCCCTTCAAGAAATAAAGTCTTTCCAGCCAGGAAGCAAATGAATGTGAATGGTAGGATTACTAGGTCAAGGAGCTAAAACTTCTCTATTTCTATTACACACAGACATGTGCGTGTGCACACACAACACACACACACAGAAAACTACAAAAAAATTTCAATTCAAAGATGGTGTTTTGAACTAAACTATGTCTTCCCAAGATTATATGTTGAAGTCCTAACCCAGTACTACACAGTGTGACGACTATATTTGGTTGGTGTTTTTCTTCAGTTGGTTTTTTCTTTTTCCCAGCACAGTCTCACTCTCACTATGTTGCCCAGGCTGGAGTGCAATGGTGCGATCTTGACTCGCTGCAACCTCTGCCTCTAGGGCAGTGATTCCTGTGCTTCAAGCATGTGCCACCACCCCGGCTAATTTTTTTGTATTTTTAGTAGACACAGGGTTTCATCATGTTGGCCAACCTGGTATTGAACTCCTGGCCTCAAGTGATCCACCTGACTTGGCCTCTCAAATTGCTAGGATTACAGGCATGAGCCATCGTGCCTGGCCACGGTGTGACTGTATTTGGAAACAAAATCTTTTAAAGATGTAAATAAGATAAAACGAGGTCATATGGATGACCCTAATCCAGTATGACTGGTATCCTTAAAAGAAGACATCAGGACAGAGACATGCATATGGGGAAGGCCATGTGAAGACACAGGGAGAAAAGGGTCACCTACAAGCTAAGGAGAGGCCTCAGAAGGAACCGACCCTGCTGACACCTTGGTCTTGAACTTCCAGCCTCCAGAACTGTGAGAACACATTTCTGTTGTTTATGCCCCCCAGTCTGTGGTACTTTGATATGGCACTCCTAGAAAACTAATAGAGATGGCTAGCATAATAAACTTAAAACTCAGATTTTACATGCAGCTTTAAATATACCAGTTCCTTCTTACATAAAACTGCAGTAAGATTTCTTATAAAACTGTTTTGGCCAGGCGCAGTGGCTCACGCCTGTAATCCCAGAACTTTGTGAGGCCGAGGTGGGTGGATCACGAGATCAAGAGATCGAGACCATCCTGGTCAACATGGTGAAACCCCGTCTCTATTAAAAATACAAAAAATTAGCTGGGCATGGTGGTGCGCGCCTGTAATCCCAGCTACTCAGGAGGCTGAGGCAGGAGAATTGCCTGAACTCAGGAGGCGGAGGTTGTGGTGAGCCGAGATCACACCATTGCACTCCAGCCCGGGTAACAATAGCGAAACTCCGTCTCAAAAAAAAAAGTGTTTCAATTGTGTTGTCTACTAAGGTAATTTGCTAGTTTGATTTTATAAGGTTAAGTATTCTCAAATTAAACGTGAAACTAACCATCAAAATGCCATATTACACATTTCTGACACCAATACATTGTTTTAAGTTATATACTAAGGGGGTCAGGAACCTTTAAAACTAACCTACCAGGCCAGGCTCGGTGGCTCACACCTATAATCCCAGCACTTTGGGAGGCTGAGGTGGTGGGGGGGGGGGGGGGGGCGGGGGGGGGCGGGTCACGAGGTCAGGAGATCAAGATCATCCTGGCCAACATGGCGAAACCCCATCTCTACTAAAATACAAAAAAAAGTAACCAGGCTTGGTGGCATGCACCTGTAGCCCCAACTACTCAGGAGATTGAGGCAGGGGAAATCACTTGGGAGATGGAGGTTGCAGTGAGCCAAGATCACAACACTGCATTCCAGCCTGGTGACAGGGTGAGACTCCATCTCAATAAAATAAGTAAACAAATAAAACTAACATACCATAAAATGGCATTTCTGACATTTAATATTTATGGCCTGTAACAGAAACTTCCAAGTTAGTTCAGAATACTTTTACTAGGCTTCAAAACAGGCATTTAAAAATGCCATTCGATCTATTTTTAACAAACAAATGAATTTTAAAACTTTCAGTATAAATGAACATGAAGGCTTTGCAAAGCTGACACAAGCACTTTATAATAAATAGGTAACTACACAAAAGTATGAAATCACTGAACAGCCTGCCCCTTGGGTGAGAAAGGTAAAGATGGAAGGCTTTCTTCAATAAGTGGAATTAATTGAAAACCTAATACAGCTCACATACATTCTATTTATACTTTTAAAACTACTTGTTTAATAAACTCAGAAAACTATCTCTAGTCCTGCAGCATGAAATAAGAGACTCGATGCTCAAAACATATCTTTGGCTCAGGAGTAAACTATTTTAATGATCATTTATTTAAAGCACCGAAAGTCAATTTCATCATCTTCCCTTTAAATGTTTAGAATCTTGCTACTTGAGAAATACCTAAAGTAAAAGCCATTAGAGGCAAAACAAAAACTTAACATTAAGGTCCTGAGAAATCATTTGAGGGGATATTCAATGCAGAATTCCAAATTATGTTTTTCATGGCACTCAATAGGACTTAAAACATTTTTATAATATTCATGTCTTGGAAAAAAGTCTCATAATTCTATAATATAGATGTTAAAAAGTATTTACAAATACCTGTAATAAAACTATAGTGAAAATATTTGTATTTACCTGGTAGATTAGTAACTAGCTGACCTCTGATAAAATCATCTACTTCTTCTGGTTTTAGGTGGTACTGCCCATCTGGTTTTGCTTTTCTAGTTGCCATTCTAGCCAGGAGAATATTAGAACCTATTAAAAAAAAAAAAGTCATCCAAGAAATATTCACAATTATTTTTAAAATTTCCCAACAAAAATATCTTCCTTCATACAGGTTACTATCAACTTTCTAAAAATAAGGTGTAAAATTGGTAGAATTTTGCTAAGTATTTCAGATTATAACCAACAGGGTGCCTGGATAGAGGTTTCTCTTTGCTTTAACCTAAGTGCCATTTCAGCACCTACCCGGATATAGGAATAGAGAAAGCATCCTGATCTCAAGAGTGGGAGTTCATAAGGACTGAAGGCAATGATGAAAGAGCAGTTCATGTTCCCAACCATGGGACCCACAACAGGTAAGGAAGTGAGAATAAAAGAGTGCTACTGGACTGGGAAACCAGAAAGCCCAAAGAACCAGTGGGAACTGAGGGCGGAAGAGTCTTCAAAACACAGAGACAGGCAGTAAGGTTCAAGGTGTGGGTGTGGGCAGCGGCCACAGAAGTGGCAAAGGAAAAGGCCGCCAAGCCCTGAGAAGGGGCAGGGATCTGCAGAGTTCAGCTGCTAGATGGGCTTCTCTGTGAATACTAAAATCTCCAAAGAAAAGACTTATATTGAGGATATATCTTGGTTTTACTGAAGACTTGTATAAAAACTATACACTTTCCTAAGGTTAATGCAGAGATTCATGAAGAGGGAAAGTTCTGGTAAGTCATACCAAAATGATAAAAGTAGTGAGTTCAGTGGAAGGGAAAGGAACTGAGGAGTAGAAATATAAAGTGGGACTTTGTCATTACATATGCTTGAACTTAAAAGAATGGATTCATGTGATCATTTATAAATGAAAATTAAGTATAATTAAAAACAAATTCCTAACTGAAATATTACTAAGATCTATGGGCCAACATCAGGGGGTAAAAAGTAGGCTAGCCAGTAACTAGGAATGCTGGGAATGTATTAATCATACTTTTTATTTTGTGTATCTTGTATTGTTTTTGACATCTTAAAAATCCTGCTGGCTGGGGAGAGATTGCCCTCCAGGGCTGGCTAATTCCTAAAAACAGTAAACCACTTACTTGGAAGCACACTTCTCTTATGCAACCTAATCACCCCCTGCCCTAAACTGTCCCAGGACCAGCTACCAGGCAACTAGCAACCACCCCTGTAGCCCAGAGTCTGCCAGAATTACTTAAACTAGCCATTCACAAACTGTTTCCTCTGTCCTGCCTTGTCTTTTTGAAAAAAACCCTAATAAAGGCTCTGGGGCCCAGGCTTTCCGTCCGCCATTCCTTCTGCTTCTGTCTCCTAACCACCCTGGTGCTTCTCCAGTAGCCCTGTGTAGCACAGTGTGACCCCTCCTCTCAGGAAACGGAAGTAACAAATTCTTCTTTCAATGGCATTAGCCTCTCTATATCACCACTCAGTAACCAGTAAATTTCATGGGTACAAAGGAGACAGAGAACTTTGGAGAAAGAAGAGTTTTTGAATGAAGATGGAGGAATAATGGTTGAAAGTGACAACGGCAAGCTAAGACTAAGTTAACTTTACCTTCCAAGCCTGTGGCATACTGAGTATGGCAGGGACAAACTGGCTCTACTAACAGAATGGCAAGAAAAGGGGTATCTTGCCAGAAGGTAGTAAGTGGGTTAAGAAAGGAAGAGGTGAAGCTTAAGTATGACAGAGAGAGTTCCAGAGGACATGGCTGAAAGAATCAACAAAAGCAGGGTGAAGTGCTGGGAGCAGCTGCAGAGACAAAGTACAAGGCTTAAAGACAGCATGGATGGAGGTGGAGGAGAAACTGGACAGTTACTGAGAGCACTGGTAGTCAGGGTGACTTCTAGAACTGAGTGAAGACAGGAATAGCTCCATATTCCAGGACGCTGAAGTGCAGAGTAACAAGACTGAGACTTAATACGCAACTCTAAACCCATACCACCACTTAGCTTTAAAAAGCTTCCATTCACTTTTGGGGAAAAAAATTTGTTTACAAATGCTGAATTAAACCTTCCCAATTTCTAAAGAACAAATAAGAAATGTTACAACTTATTTAGTGCAAAGATTAACAACCATTCACTTGTATTTCCAACACTTATCTTGTATATCACACAACTGCAAGCAATGCTAAAAACTTTTACAAGTGAGAGGAAGCTAATAAAAACAAGAACTCCCTAAAATTAACTGACATTCAAGAATCTCAAAGCAACTCTTTTGAGTACAAGATAAGCTAGATACTAACCAATTCCAACAGAGGCAGCACATTTCGTCTGGTCTTTGATTTCCATACGAACGGCATTTGCAAATTCATCAGGAGTAAGTTTGGTCTCTGCAAGGATTTCGGTAATGTCTACCAGTGCTTCATCACAACTGACAGCTTCAATGTTATGAGTGTAGCTGTCAACACAGAGCAAAGGCAACAAATCACAGCCACAGCCACCACCTGGTAGACCCAATGTTGCAAAATAAAGTCTTCTTATCCTATGTTTTTTCTACTTCCTCACAAGGCATTTTAAATCAATTGGCTGAAGTGCCATTTTAGTCACCCAACTTTTAACTGCAAAAATAATGTGTTCTCTTTCTCCATATTAACTACCAAAATACAGCAAATTGGATAGGAAAATGTATAAGGAGTAAAATAACAAAAAAAAAATTTTTAACACCAAAATGCAGCATACATTATTATTCCAGTTTCTCTATACTGAGAACATTTCTATAAACCTTTGAAGAGTTGAAAACTGGTGGGTAAATCTGAACTGTCAAAACATTTATTCTAATAGTTTATGAGAATCCTTTAAGGAACAGAAAAATTAGATGAATCAGTCAAATAAGTAATTGCTGCTCTTCTAAAACAAAAACATCGCAGTTAAATTCCATTCACTGTACCAAGCCTAGAATACAGAAAGATAAAGTGGCCAGTCATCCCAACTGCCCGTCTGAGAATAACATCTACACTCCGTGCATGTAGAGATACTTTTTACAAAATCATCTCACAGGATCTATCCACAGAAAGGATTTGTTTTAATTAGAGAAAAGAAAAAGGAAGACAAGAATTGCTATATGGCCCCCATGGTAATTAAATATAAGGACTAACAAAGCACAAAATAGAACTGGACCAGAAATGGGAGGAAATCTAAGAGGCCTCAGGATCAAAACTATGTCTTTCATAATCCACTTGGAAATGTATACTAGGAGAGCGGTCCTTATCTCTCACCTACACCTTACCGTAGGTAGGTTACAATCAGATTAGTATCTCTCTTGAGAAATAATCTCTCTGTATTCAAGAAATAAGCATGTTTTGTTTGGGCTTCAAGCGTGACATTTTTAAGAACAGACGGGTATACCTGGCATGAGGTATTTTGCTTCAGAGTCAAAGTTGCCCTGAGGCAGGGAGAATAAGAAGCTGAGACGAGATTTCCCAAGGGTGGTAGAAGAACAACACTGTGGATATTTTTCCCCTAAGAATGGAAACATGCCACTGAAACTGTGTCCAGCCTTCTACTGGGACCATGTACATGTGACTGTGTAGGAGTATGTGTCACAGCTCTCTCTCACATCCTCCTAACCTCAGGCGCTGGCTGATGGTTTGCTCTAGAGCCTCAACGCCCAGGACACAGAAGCACCATAGTACGCACCTCAGTGACCCATCCCTACCTACCCCTCGTTTGGATGCTACCACTGGCTTCACCTTTCAAAGAGGAATTAAAGCACATTCCACTTGGCAATACTAACATTCCTGTATTTGAGATTTATTTATTTAGTTACCCAACTTTTAACTGCAAAGTTAATTAGTATGTTCTCTTTGTGTTAATAGGACAGCTATAACAGTAAGTGGCTTATCATTCAGCATTCAATCCTACATACTCATGCCAGGAAACAATCAATTCTTTTACATTTTCTCTCTCTCCTACTAAAGAGCAAGCTCCCACAGGGAAAGGATTAGATACTCCTTTCTGAGGCTAGCAGCATCTAGCAGTCACCTGTTCAAATTAACACAAAAAGGAAGAGGCAGAAGTGAAGACAGAGGCAAGAAGTCTATCTCTAGGAACATTAATACTGCCCAGGAGTTGACAAACCTAGGCCTAACATGCAGTAAACACATTTTTACTGTAACTGTACCATGCTCTGCTTTCCATTTACAACGCAGAGTTGAGTATTTCTGTTGGGTGACAGAAACTTTATCTGGCTCCCTATTTCTGCTGGGTGACAGAAACTTTAGAATATAAACTAAAAGAATTACACAATAAGCTGGAATATACTTTTAACAAATTTGAGTTCTGGGTCAGTATTAACTATGTACACACTTTTAAATATTTTTAAGTATATCTGCAGTTTTAAAGTTAATCACCTTTGCTCAAGCCAACTCATCAATCATTTTGGAACTATTACTAAAGAACAACTTTTATGAAAACTAACTTTTGGGACATCTAATGATTTTAAGAAGATAAAGTTTTAAAGAGTCTCCACTTGTTATCAACCCATCAGTTCTAATTTTGAACAAAAGTATAATTAAAATGAAATATAAGAGAATAACCAGGTTAAAAAATTCCATCCTTCATCTATCTGGCTCCACGGGAAGGAAACGAGAACCACAGACCAGAAGTAGTATGCGAATAATCAGATCCTCCATCAACGAAGGGAAGCACAAGAACAATTTTAGCAATACAAAACTATCCCTTGAGACTGAACTACCTGGAAATTGCCCAAAGAAAGAAGGCCTCAAAACCTGGGATGCCGAGTAGACGGTTCCTGAAAGATAAAAGTCTAGCAAAAGTGATCCTGACAATCGTAAAGAAAACTTGCACTATCTTTACTATTAGCTACAAGAAGGAAAACACAGACACAAAATGGCAGTTTGATACACTGTACCTTGCCAATGTTTCATACATTGTTCGTGCGACTTCCTTATACGCATGAAAATCATATGGAACAGCTTGAAGATTAGGACATAGTTGTTTGGCATGCCCAAAAAACATTCCGTTCTTAATGCCAACTTGCCTAGAGAGAGAACAAAAACACAACGGAGGTTATTCTAGGAAATTTTAAACTCAAATATTTATCAAATATGTTGCTATCTCCCCATGCCACTAATTTATAACTTCCATTTAACTCCATTCTCATTAGGGGTTAAAGAGAGGCATTAAAATTTACAGGCTTGTTTTTCCCCCCAAAGAAAGTCACAACTGACTGAATAGTGTAAATGACACATGTAAGACATGCCAAATATGTCATTAAAAGACCAGGTTTGGCTCTTGTCTGTATCTGAAGCTTTCTGCTAAAATTCATACCTCTGGCCCCTTTGCAGAGATGCCAGCATGCCATATGCTGGTGATATCACAACCACCACAGAGCAGGAATATGCTGTCAAAAAAAGATTTTCTTCCCCTAATACATGGCACAGTTTGACCAGGGTTCATCCCCCAAAGACAAAGAATATAAACTAAAAGAATTACACAAAACAGTGCTATGTGACAAACAGACAAAATGTACTCATCCTATTACCACCCAATTCCCAATTGACCAATTCCATGCTCCTGAAGTGGCTCCACAGTGGTTGAGATGCCAACAGCATTGTATATGGTAGGACATCACTCTGGGCAGGAGCCAGGGTTCCAGAACTTTGAGGGACCTAATTGAAAATGGTAAATTTTAAATCTGTGTGTCTCAATGCCCCATATTACCTTTGATTTTTGGAGTAATCACCACAAAACTATAACTATGGAATTACACATAATTAGTAAAATTCTGTATTATCATTCTGTAAAGAACCAAGGAAAAACATTATAGTAAAAACAAGCAAAATAAAGCAATTAAATTACATATTATTATATAATATGGTTATTCTACATATCTGTTCAATAAATATTTACTAATTATTCAGCATGGAGACATGCCCTGTTTACATTTACATTTATGAGTCACCAATTACTCATAGGCCTCTGGCACCCTCCCAACATTCAGACCATGAGAGCCAAGAAGGAAGAGTCCTCCAAGTTACTCAGCAGTAGATACAAAATCACATGCATTATGTTTATAAAAATAGAAATATTATAAATGGTCTCAGTGCTAAGCCCCTGGTAGACAAGAAATACTTAAGAGGAAGGAAATGACAGTAAAGGAAGTTATGGCTGTCAGAGCTATAAAGAAAACAATTCTTAGTGTCAGGGACTTAGTGAGGTACTGGGTTATGGGAGAGTAAATAAAGAAAACTCCATGATGTCCATGGGGACGATCCCTACACTCACCTAGAAAAGGATGACCTATGATCAACAGGCTTTGTCCACCAATGCAGAAGTAGATACATAACAGTTCAGACATATATATAGAAACATAAAATCATTTAGAAAAAGTTATCAGAAATTATTAAAGCAGAAAAAAGGTCTACTGTTGAAAAGGGTAAACTTCTTCGGGTAATATAATTATGCCAGATACACAGATTCAGCATGTAAAAGCTAAGTTTACAAATTAAAGATAACAATTAAATTTTTAAAAATGTGTTTATAAGGCTGGTCATGGTGGCTCACACCTGTAACCCCAGCACTTTGGGAGGCTGAGGCGGGCAGATCACCTGAGGTGGGGAGTTCAAGACCAGCCTGACCAACGTGGAGAAACCCCGTCTCTACAAAAAATATAAAATTAGCTGGGTGTGGTGGTGAATGCCTGTAATCCCAGCTACTAGGGAGGCTGAGGCAGAAGAATTGCTTGAAGCTGGGAGGTGGAGGTTGCAATGAGCCAAGATTGTGCCTTGTACTCCAGCCTGGGCAATGAGGGAAACTCCATCTCAACAAAGTGTTCATAATCCCTACAAATAACATGTTCTTATATTTATGATAGTTTCATTTTCAAAACATTGATTTATGAAAAAATTGTCCGAGGCACATTACTTAGTAAAATATGGTACATCTACTTATGTATTCATGTAAAATGTACCCAGAGAAAAAAATGTTTAAAAGCTATTAGACACTATAAGGAAGTCACAAACAAAAAAGGAAAACCTTTTCCCTTTGGTTTGCCTTAGGTTTGCCATACTAAGGGAGCCAAATACCTTGAGTGGGAAATGAGTGGAAAATGGCTGGGAAATGAGGTTTGTTTCTTAGAAAATAAATGATTAAAGACAATTACAAAAATGTCTGAAGTGACTCTTCATTACTATGACTCATCTACTCCAACTAAAATCCCATGCAGGAGAAATTACCATAACTTCGTAAGTACATGCTGCAAAAACAGCTTATTCCCATGTTTAAAGCTCAGAGGACATATTCTATCTGCCAATATGCTTTGTTCAGACAGTTGTATTTGGTGTTAGAGTCTACAATATATAAATATTGCCGGCTGGGTACAGTGACTCACGCCTGTAAACCCAGAACTTTGGGAGGCCAAGGCAGGTGGATCATGAGGTCAGAAGTTCAAGACCAGCCTGGCCAACATGGTGAAACCCCAAATCTATTAAAAATACAAAAACAAGTCAGGCATGGTGGTGGGTGTCTGAAATCCCAGCTACTCAGGAGGCTGAGGCAAGAGGATTGCTTCATCCTGGGAAGCGTAGGTTGCAGTGAGCCAAGACCGTGCCACTGCACTGCAGCCTGGGCGACAGAGCAAGACTCTGTCTCCAAATAAATAAATAATAATAAACTGCCATCAAACCACTGTCACTGTCCACTTTACATCCTAAAAGACAACCAAAAAGTAAGAAAAGTAGTGGGTTCTTACAAAACTATCATGAAAATGGGGTTTAGAAATTATTTGGCTTTAAAAATCTACGATTCTAGAATATCTGTGTATCATTACCTATTCATGTACAATCTACCTTCTCATTTATTACACACAGTTTGCTCTCTACTGTAAGTATAGGCCAAGTACTAACAGCTGTGCACACTGTAACCCACATATACACATTCTACCTTGTATTTCTACCATTTCATATTCACATTCTATCCTTTGCTGGCCCCATTATTAGGCTATGTATAGTGAAAACTCACCAATGTGGAAAACCGAGCAGATCATCCCCACAATCTATTCCTCACTCCAAACTTAGAAGCATTTCTCTCATGCAGTTACTTATACTTGTTAAAAAAAAAAAGTTTTCCTCA
This sequence comes from Callithrix jacchus, assembly GCF_049354715.1. NCBI lineage: Eukaryota > Metazoa > Chordata > Mammalia > Primates > Cebidae > Callithrix > Callithrix jacchus. Next base: position 9,077,916 of record NC_133515.1, read on the forward strand.
GATAAGGAAAATATAACCCTTTGGATGGCAACAAAAACAAGTATCCAGAAACTATTTTCTAGAAACTTTCATTAGGAATAGCCTTCTAGAAAACAGAAAATTACAATTAAGTGACAAAAATTTCATGGCTGTATTTTTTTTTTGTCAAGTTAAATTCATTTTCATCACTTTATGTAACTTCTTAAACATCTGCACTTAAATGGTTCACTATATAGTATTTTGCCCTCATATACTGTCCCCACCCATTTTTTGCAAGGCATTAAGCTTGACAGTCACCAACTGTGGGTAAATACAAATGTACCATCCAAATACCCAAGAGAAGCCTAACGCCTAGACACAATTGTGGCTCCTGGAGTCCAAAGCCACCAGAGATGGTGGCACTTTCACGTGGAGGCAGCCCTGCTCCCCAGCCAGCATTCATCTTAGTGGGGACTGGGAATGAAGGTATAAAGGGAGACCCTGCAGAGGCAGCCTCGCAGGAGTAAACAGAGCTCACATTTTACCAACTAGTGAAACTCAAGGACTGAGAATATTTCTGGGCTTCATCACACCTTCCAGATAGTGCACATAACTGTCTTGCCATCTGAAAACCAGGCCACCATTCAATAACTTAGTAGGGAGAAACAGACTAGCCTACTAAGCACAACATAAACTCAGCTCGAGTGTCTGTGCTAACCAAAAGTGGTATAACTATTCGAAACATTTGTATTTGACTTAATTATCATTTAAAGTAAGTTTCAATTCCTTGGCCACAGCATCAAGTGACAATGTAAATCATTAAAACATAATTCTGTTAACGAGAAAGGCAAAGTTAGCCTAGAAGTAAAAGTGTAGCATTTCATAAATGGGAAACAATTTAAAATATAAGCATGCACATTTGAACTTCATGCTTTTTTACTTAAATATACTTTAAAAAAAACAATTAGCAAATTAAAAAATTATGATTAGATGCTGAGCTCAAATATTTTTTCTTCAGATTAAATGCTTCAATAGCCACAACTCTGAATCAAGACTAAAAAGATGTAACTGATCTAAGAAGACTCTGTTTTTTCATGTAATTATTGAATACCTTAACACTTGCCAGCAATGTGTAAGGGTTTGCTGTGTTCTACAGGTAAAAATGTCTGTGTTCAATTTACAGGAAAAAAAAAAAAAATGAAGACTTCTCTTTTTAATTTTTACTCCCTCTACTTTTACACCTATTCCAATTATTTAAAAATGATTTTTTAAATTATGAGGAACATATATGTATGTTTCTTCCTATACTGAAAGAGCCAATTCTAATTATGGTTTCAGATCACTGTAAGATAAAGACCTATATGCTGGTGCTAACAAGTTAACAACACTCTTGCCAAATTTAAGTGAAGAGATACTAAGTATGCCAATAATGAAATTATTTACTTATAATTTAATAGGCAATTGGGTTTTAACATTTAAAAAAACTGAATATTAGGAAGTGTGGATTACAAGAGATTTTTCTTAGCAACAAAAACAAAAGATTGGAGTAGATAAACATTAAAGTCCTCTCCCATTCAAAAAAATCTAATTATTTTATTTCTTGCTTCAAAAGACAATAAAAATGACAATGCCCAATTTCTTTTGGTTTCCACTACAGAACCTACTGGCTCTCATCAAGGAACTAGTAAGTTGTTTGTTTAAAGTTATCTAGCACTGGTGAGGGGCTGTGGGGGGACATGAATAAAATGATTAAGGCTAAAACCATTTCTTTCCATAAGAGGTCTGTAACATTTAAATCACTGGCCTGACTGGCATGCCTGAATCCACTTCAAAAGATTATAGTTCAAAAGATTATATAAAAGTAATCGACCAAATTATTCATTAAGAATTATCACACACAACTTCTACGTACCTGGCCTCATAACTACAAGATGCAATTTCAGCCTTTGACAAAACAGAATCAATTCCATTTATTTGTCCAGAATCTGGATTCTCCCACACTGATGAATCTGGTATATCTGCTTTAAAAATAAAAAAAAGAAAATTTAATGGTGAAATGTTATAAACTGATTTTCTCTAACTTTTTCAAGAAAGTTGTTTTCCATTACTTTCATATAAAAAGTTTAGGAAATTCCAAATACAGTTATCTCTACTGATATTATCTCCCTATCTAATAGAAGGCAACTCTGTAACTTTAAAATGGTTTGCTTCAATTATAGTCTTCATCAGCAGATTAAAAACTTATAATAAATTCAAAGTGTCCTGTGACTTTAAAAAAAAATACACCAAAAGATATATATAAAATATCCTGTAACACACAGTCCCTTGAGGTGGACATGGATGAGAAGTGATCAGGGAGATGAACCCCCTCTGATAGCCTTACGAGGACTGTACAGCTCTCTGTAATGGGGAAAAGTTAATGAAAAATATAAATTTCTCTGAATATTCTTTGCTGTTTCCTAAAAGAACTGTCTGTAGAACTTAGAGCTAATTAACATGTACAAGAAACATGAAATTCCTACCAGCCATCTGATCAAACAATAATTTAGTAGGTCACAAACCATAAAGAGGTTTCATCATAAATTCAGGCTTTTTCTTTTGAACACACATCACATTATCCCCAGCTTCACACTAGCCCCTGCTACAGGTAATTTTACTTTTGGTTTAATAATGCATGTTCAATTAAAAACATTCAAGTGTGATCAGAATATCAATGCTTTAGAGAACACAACTGTAGCCTAGTGTGGCTCACCAACATCTCTTAATATACAAACCAAATTTACAACTTAATACAAGAATACAAAAGCACACACTGTGGAGAGCCTACTGGGTGCCTGCCACTTTCCTTCCTTTATCACCTTTAGCTTCACGAGTAATTGAGAAATAGACTTAAAACACAACTTCAGTCATAGGTCTCTTGGGATACTACTATTAGGTTCCAAGAAGAGTATGCTGTAAAAAAGAATTTAAAAATCACATTCTAAAACCAGAATCTCAGCCACATCTCTACTATTATAAACAAAAATACCATCAGTAAAACAAAACCAAAATATATCACTTCAGCTATTCCAGACAAATCTATTTTGTGTACACTGTAACAATACATAACTTACAAACCCAGCATTTTTCTTCAGTTTATTTTAGACTTGTTCTGTGAAAAGTCAGCCAAGTTAATGCACCACCAGGAAAACTGGCAAAATCTTGGGTTTCATGGACTTAAAACAATTCTTCCTGGTTTGACCAGTAATCATCAACATCTTTCATCTAACTATGCAACCCATACAAGCATTTCCGGATTTCAGCAACCATGTATCAACAGCATAAATGCAAATCAAACTGATTGGCATCTCAGTGGGGTCAAATCCTACTTGCTTCAAAATAGCAGTGTGTGTATTGTGAGCTATAGTTTCTGACATATGAATAGAGTATGCTAGCTATATGATTACAAACTAAAGACAGAATCCCAAGCAGATTACCCAGTGTTGCTGGAGGGTTTTAAAAGGCTAAATATAAATTTTAATAGTCCAATTCATCTAAGCTGAAAATCTGTTAAGAAATTCAGGACTGTCAGTAACACACTTCAACAGAGGGTACAACTAGACTCCAAAAAAAAGGAGTGCTCAAGTTTGAACAGCCACAACCAACTGCTTTTCAAAGGTGTAACCGTGAGTTATGCCTTACAAGTTGGAGAATTACCAGACTTTGATATCTGAAGGGCTAGTTATCTAAGATACTGTCTTGAAAATAACAGAAAACTTATGCTTGAGGAGAGAACAGTCTCTGTGGTCCATGCGCCCCCAATGCCCTGGCCTGAGAGGTAGCACCATTGTGTTCCTCTCCATTGGGCTGGCTGACCTGTTCCACAGTGCAGCAGAGTGCGTGGGTCCCTCCACGAGCGGAGTGAGTTGCTTCATGTGAGATTCAGGGAAATGCAGGGACACACTGTCCTCACTGGAGGGCAAAGTAGAGAACTGCTCATCAAAACTTGACAAACTAGACGGGCACATGGAGAATGTGGAGGAACGGTTGGAGAAATCAGAGGCCAGGACCCAAGTCTGTGAAAAAGAAATCGCTGAGAATAAATCTATGACTAATACGATTTTTAAAACTGTTGTTCTTTAGAATGAAAACTGAAGTTGTCGAAGGAATAGAAAACATCTGCATCCTGGAAATCCAGGAAAGGGTAAAAGGCCCCAACCATGACATTTGGAGCATAAATTGTTCCAAACAATGAGATCATCAATGAAAAGTGTCACTAATGAGTACTGCTCAGGAAGCAGCCTGCAAAAGAAGTTATGGATGGATGAGATCCGCTGGTTGCATGGTCTAATTAAAGAGCTTTTGGATATGACAACTAAGAAACTAAAGTTTCAAAAAGGACTAAGGATGCTATTTGTCCTAATACTTTGCCTAGACATATAAGCCAAACATTAGAATTGATCTTTTTTTTTTTTCAAAACTAGTGCACAGAAGCCAAAGATTCTAATTCCTAAACGGATCCTCAATATTTTTATATTTAGTGCCATGTTTGATATTAACCCAGAGAAAGAAAGATCAGGGTATAACAAGCAAAGAGAAACAAGGCACTGAAAAAAGTTCTGAGCACAGCTTAGTTGTAATCAAATTTTATAATAAAGGACAATCTATTCATTTTATATGTAGCAAATATTTTGGTAAGCTGCTAATGGGTAAAAAGGCTTAGGATATAAAAGTAAATGACATGAGGTTAAAGTAGTAAGAGTATAAAATACAAACTGTCTTATCACCTTTTCTAGTGACCGGACAATCTCCTTTTGACAATTTTCAATGGTAAGTGAAATGTAAATATTTCCCCTAATATTTACCTTCTGGTTTACCACCCACATTTTGATGTGAAGGGGATGTGATTATAGAAGGTATTAAAATGTTATAAAAATCAGGTGGCTAAATTGATGAAGACATTTAAGTAACCAATGACAGTACTGTGTTAATAAACCATTTACAGTAAGATTGTTTCTAACAGAAGGAAAGACAAAAGAGGACTAGCTCTCTGCTACTCCTAAGGAACGTTTGCTTAAGGTCAACATTTTAAATGCAGACACTGCCGATAAAAGGACGTGTGTAACAAGACTACCCACCAGAGAGACTCTGAGCACTGAAGATGCTACTGCACGTATATACATGGTGGTTTTTCTTCTTTCAACATTCTTTAGTAAATATTTCATAAATGCCTAACACATGACAAGTATTGTGCACTTCCTTAAGCTACTTATTTTTTATCTTATAACTTAAGATTCCATCTGTTTAGTAGCACACAGAAAATACAGAAAGAAAAACCAATCTACCACAAAACCATATTAGCAATACTTAAAAAACCTAGACCATAATACAACTAAATCTCAACAAGTTCAATAACAGCTACTCCAGACCTACTCATGCCACACAAAATTCTAGAATGTCAGAAATCTCTGAAAAGATTGAAAGACCAAGAAAACCTTTATAAAACTTGAAATAAATGTACACACAAAGCATAAATATGTATCTACAATTATGTTTTTTCATACTTAAGACCACATAAACAGATGATCAAAACCAACAAAAAGACTATTATCCCAAAAAAGGTCCTCAGAGATATTCACTTGCTTTCCTTTTGCCTTAATTTCACTGGGGTCATTTGACAAGCCAGCCCAACGTTTTATAACTGACAACAAGGGCACTGAAATAATTGCAATAAAACTAATCTGCATGCCTTCCATTTCACTGTATATCTAACTCCTGACTACTTTCCAGGTAATATTTTTCTGAGAAATTAATTTAAAAAAAATTCTTTTTGGCTTTGCAAAACAACCATGAGAAAACTAATCAGTTATCAAAAAAGATTAATTTCTAAGAAAACATTTCCACTGAGTGAATTTACTCAGTGGAAAAAAATAATAGACACATGAAATCTTAATAAGTATTATGATTAGTACAACTTATGATTTTCCTTATTAATATCCAAAACTAAAAAGTCATGAGAGTCAACAACAAGGTTATATCTCTTAACAAACAGGTTCACTAAAGGCTACGGAGAATGATTACTGGTGTTTACTTTTAATTCCAATAAATTAAAAATTCTACTGTTTGTTATTCTACTTCCTCCTATAAATTTTGAGCAACAGAAACTTGAACATTCTTATTGTGACATAATGACCAAATGACTAGTAATTAGCTCTCAAGTTAGAGGCTTCTTTAAATTATGCCCATGATTTTTATCCCCAATCTAAATTCATACAGAGCAAATTAATCAAACCTTGTAAATCATTCTTCACTCTCTGCTTCAGGAAAACAGCTTCCAATTCAACAAAGCCGAACACTGATATCCTTAAAACCCCTGAATGAAAAAGCTAATTGCTACAACTCTGCTTTCATTTCTATAACAACCATACCAACAGCAAAATCCAGAAGCCGTCCACAGGAGCACTAAGATTTCAAAGAGAGCGCATTTGTACCTGCTTTGCCTTTCAGGATTTTATTCTGGTAATACTGCCACTCCAGCTGGGGGTTAGCACCAGGACGTAAAGGTGCCCTTCCTGTGCCTCTGTTACTTGTAACAGCCACTGGTTTTCCTGTGAGGAAAAGATTAAAATATTTCTGTATCTGGGTACAGGAATGTTAACAAAATGTAAGAGAAAATTTTTCAAAAGATTTTTAAAACATGTCCTTTTCTTTTTCTTTAGCTTTACCTAGACATAAATCCTTAAAGAAGCTAACACTTTAAAGATTATCAATCACCACGTAAATGTCATCTAAGTTTCTTAGCTCCTCCAAAAAAAGCCAATTATTTGTGACTGTTTTGATACATTTATTCAACCTGAAAGCAGCAGTCAACTCGGCCTTCCATGGCTTTCATTTGATTTCTTATTGTAGAAAACAGGCAACTCAAGAGCCTAGATCCAGACTAAAGTGGTGGGGGAAAAAAAACTAAATATATATATTTTTGTATTTCTAGTATCAGAAAAGTAGAGTTAACATCTATACTTATCTCTCAATTGTACAGCAACAGAAACTAAATATATATGCACAGAAATCACAATCTGACCTAACATATCATCAAACATCAGCATACAGCCCCCCTCAGTTTTTGCTTTGGTAACAACTTACTTTCCTGTATCATTTCCTTTTGTATGTGTGTTAAGTTATAAGATTACTATAATTTTATAAAGCAATAGCATGGATGACAAATATGTATTTACTAAATGCATTGTTTTGAGGACCAAGAAATGAAATAAAATCAACAATGCATTAAAAAGTTACTCTGGCCGGGCACGGCAGCTCACACCTGTAATCCCAGCACTTTGTGAGGCTGAGGCTGGGGGATCACCTGAGGTCAGGAGTTCGAGACTAGCCTGGCCAACATGGTGAAACCCCGTCTCTATTAAATATATAAAAATTCGCTGGGCATGGTGGTGCACGCCTATAATCCCAACTACTCAGGAGACTGAGGCAGGAGAATCACTTGAACCTGGGAGGCAGAGGTTGCAGTGAGCCGAGATCATGCCACTGTACTCCAGCCTGGGCAACAACAGTGAACCTCTGTCTCAGAAAAAAAGTTACTCTATGAAAATCAATTATTTAACATTCTAAAAACTCCTTTCAGAGCTTAAGCAGCAAACTACCCATGACAAAAAGAAACTCCTGGTTTTAACACAGCCATTTCTGTGCCATAGTGATTCCTTATTTAAGGAAAGAATTGATTACCAGAAGAAAACATTAAGTTATGTCTTTCAGACAGAGGTAAGCACTGGAAAACCCAGAATGTATGCTTTTTAAAGTACTGACTAGTTCACAAATATCTGCAATTTCACTATGACAAAGACTAGCCAGATGACTTTAACATATTTTAGCAATACTCAATAATGCTACATTATCCTACAATCAAGAAGTTGGGATGTTCACAGGTATCAGGACAGTTAATCAAGATATTTGCTCAAGAAAAAGCATAGTTACCCAAGTCTCAAAGACAAGAGAAACCATAAAATTTCCATTCATTAAGAAAGAGTACAGATAAAAATTTAGAAAATGCCCAATATGGAACCTGTCTCTATTAGTCTTCGATGACGTATCCTTATGTTGAAGATGAATATTCTTCCCTGAAGATCTCTATAGGGAGAAAGAAAAACTCTAATTTCCCTACACCTTCCTTGATAATGGAATACAGAAAATTTGGAAGAACTGATTTTCCCAAGGAAAATCGGAATTTTTTTAAAAAGATTTTGTAATCCCTTTTAATATATATTTATAACAATGTATCAATTTTCTTAAAACATAAGAATACAGACCTTTGAGATCTGGTCTGTTTCGTATACCCACTGATACAAAGAAGCAATCCATATCAACATGCATTATACAGCTCTGATGTCTGGGAGAATTCAGTACTGACATGTCTCCTAGAAGGAAAAAGAGAGCATTCAAACCCCAAACTAATTTTTATTATTTAAAACATCAGGTCTAGTTAATTTTAGAAATTACATTTAAAACATGCTTACACCCAAAATGGAGGCTTTTAAAAAAAACCAGAATCGACTACGGATTATTTCTATTATCTCAAGAGAAGCCAAATTTAATTAAGTCCCTAATTATTTGTCAAAAAGTACATCTTAAAATTATTTCATTGTGATTATTTTATAAAAATACAAAGGCGTTGGCATACATTTAGTTACATGAAGCTAAGTAAAACCCTTTTTGATTATCACTATGCCATGCAATCTACAAACACACCTGGATAAAATAACAATAAAAATGGCTACTATTATCCAGTGCTTGGCAGGTGCCAGGCACTGCCGTAAGTGTTTTACATGTATGTGTTTATTTAAATTCTCAGAACTATGAAGTAGGTAATCTTATCTCCATTTTGTAGATTAAAAGTTAAATTAAGTCACACAGCCTATTGCTTGAACAGTCATTCTGTCCCAAGCAGTCTGATTTCAGAGCCTCTCAACTACCACATTGCTGTTCTAAGTACTTGAAAAACAATCTATAATATAAACATAAATCTGTTTGCAAATGAAATTTTTTACCCTTATGTCATTAAATACTATTAAAGATCAGATCTGGCGACATATACCACATTTAAGGACATAAAGATGAGTGTCCTCACCTAAGGACAAAAGTTTCTAATCATCCTGAGCTATAAAGGGTCATTTTAACTTTTGTAATTACATTTGTAATTCAGGCACAAATAGAGCTTTCCTCTATTATCAGTCTCATCCTTAGCCTTGTCCTCTGGTCCTCTAAAGATACACAGTCCTAGAAATAAGAACCCTCAGCCTGTAAAAAGTTCTGATCTCATAAAAGGGTCTTCCTTTTCTCCTTAAGAGGGAAAAAGAGTTTTCCTCAGACTTAAAAATATTAGTACCTGAGGGTTAGCCTTTATAATAGGCTTCCAAAAACAGATATCCCCTAAAAGTTTCAGCCTACTCCATTTACCAAACTGTGACTGTGGTAGCATGTAACTAGTTCTCCCTTTTTTTTTTTTTGAGACAGGGTCTCACTCTGCTGCCTAGTCTGGAGTGAAGTAGTTTGATCTGCAGCCTCAACCTCCTGGGCTCAAACAATCCTCCCACCTCAGCCTCTGAAGTAGCTGGGAACAAGGCACGTTGCCACCACGCCCAGCTAATTTATTTTCTTTTTGGTAGAGACAGGGTCTCACTGTGTTGCCCAGGCTGGTCTTGAACTCCTGGGCTCAAGCGATCCTCCTGTCGTGGCCTTCCGAAGTGTGGGAATTACAGTCGTAAGCCACTGAACCTAGCCTGCTCATGTATTCTTATGCTCACAACTCCACGAGGCAAACATCCTGAACTATCTATCATTGCTCTTCACAAAGAAAACTAAGACTCATAGAGGTAAACTAACTTGCCCATACTCCTGCAGCATAAGTGTGGCAGAGTAAGGATTCAGATTCAGGCTAAATTACCTAAATCCAAAGCCAGGTACTTCCTTACCACCTTCTATATTATCTCAAGAAATGATTCATAAAGTAATCTT